>NC_081412.1:612306381-612906381 GCF_030272615.1 Cryptomeria japonica | reverse complement strand
CTAGTCTTGTATAGACAATAGCATACATCAAGCTCCCAATAACACTTGCATAAGGGATGTTCTTCATGTCAGCAATCTCTTTTGGAGATGTCGGACTGTCAAGCATAGACAACTTAGTTCCCTGCAAGATGGGAACAACCTGTGATTTACAGTGGGACATATGAAACCTGTGAAGAATATTGGTTATATATATTTCTCTAGCTGGGCCAAAGTTTCCTCTAAGATCTATCTCATTTTATCTCCATTCCTAGAATGTAATTTGCTACTCATAAGTCATTCATTTCAAATTTCATAGATAGCTGAGATTTTTAATCTGAGATCATATATTTTGTATTTCCTATGAACAACATGTCGTGTACATACACATCTATGATAAGAATCCTATCACCTTTAGTTTTGTAGTAATCACAATGATCAACTTTTGATCGCACAAATCCCAAGGACAAAACAAATGTATCTTAATTTTGATACCATATTCTGGGAGACTATTTCAAACCATACCGAGACTTCTTGAGTCTGTAAACCAAGTGTTCTTTACCATTTTCCACAAAGTGCTCAGGCTTAGACATATAAATCTCTTCTTCAAGATCACCATGAAGATATGTTGTCTTCACAACCATCTTCTCAATCTCCCAAATATATGCTACTGCAAGTGACAAGAGAAATCTGATAGATGTCAGCTTACCTATAGGAGAAACTATCCCTCCATAGTCAATACCTTCCTTTTGAGAATATCCCTTTACAATCAATCTTGCTTTGTACATGTCAATGCTACCATCTGGACCATACTTCTTTTTGAATACCCACTTGCAACCTATGGGATTTCTATCTTTAGGCAATCACATCAAACCCCAAGTTCCATTTTTATCCAATAATGACATTTCAGAATTCATGGCTTCCAACCAAGAATCTGAATGACGCATCTTAATAGCTTCTTTGATAGTCATAGGCTCATCGGTATCTACAAGTAAAGCATAAGAAAAATTAACATTCAACATAGAGTGTCTATACTTATTAGGTGTATACCTATCAAGTTGTCATCTCTCTCGAGAAGATCTTCTCAACTTTGGAGTTGAGGATTCTTGAGGTTCAACAGGAGGCTCATCATCATGTTCTTCCTCAGAACTACTTGAACTGATTGAACTCTCCTCATCTTTAGATTCCTCTGGATATTTTTCCTTAGCTAGAATAATTTTAGCCTATGGTTCTCCTTCTTTCCTATGTTGTGATCTAGTGACATACGTTTCAGCTCATGAAAAATCACACTTTAGTTGTACATAACCTTTCTAGTCACTGGATTCAAAAGTTTGTATCCTTTCACACCAACTCCATAGCCAATAAAGATACATTTCACAACTTTGTTTTCCAACATAGATCTATTTGATAGTTCTTCTACTTAAAGGTAAGTACAGATGTCAAGTTAATAAGATGAGAGGAAGGGGTGAATCATACAAACTTAATCTTTCATTCAAACATCAGATTCAACCTCGGTAACATATACTTCAGTAATATAACCAAAAATGCTAAACATGAAAACTCAAAAGTATATGAACATCATAACACTCATAACACCAGATTTAATGTGGAAACCCAAATAGGGAAAAACCACTATGGGATTTCAGACCCACTAAGAAATATACTCTTCTAGAGTATGCTCGGTTAAAAGAAAATCCTGTTAAAGATTACAAAGACATTGCTAGATGTGACCCAGTTAAGAGATTTCCTTCAGATCTATTAGGATCTTCACCTTGTTAGAAGTGACCTTGTTAAAGGATTTCAAACATTCAATCAGAATGTCACCTTGCTAGAGGGTTTTACAAATAAGACTGTTAAGTCCACTTGGTTAAGAGATTTTCTATCACTTTCACAAATAACAGTAATAAAAATCTATCTGCAACTTCACATCTAAAATGTTAAAGCAGATTCTTATTTGCTCAATAAAATATAGACATAGAACTAATCTTGTCCATTTGTTGGGCTCTATACTCTGTTATTCAAAATAGGTCTTCAAGCTTTTGTGCTCGGTAATCACTATGTAGCATCTCTATGCATACACTTGCCCGCATACATTGTTTATCAATAGTTCCCTATTTATAAACAATTTGCCAACCGCTTAATCTCCTTGATCACATTTCTCATGATCAGTCATAGCCATCAGATCTTCAAACTTTGACCAGGTTCAATGTATCTTTCGATCTGAAAATGTTTTACCCTGCCTTGGAACTTGCATACATTTCTTGGATCTTGTGCTAGGGTACTACGGTTCAATCTAAGCTATAGATCTTCCTACCAATTTTCCTTTGCCATAGATTCTTTAACAAACTTCATTCATGGCATACCAATCATTTAATCATAGCCAGCTCATCAGCTTCCTTCATTAAATAATGCTTGTAATCATTTAATGCATTTTGTTACAGCTCGATTACAACTTGGTTACAACTCGGTTACAACACGGTTATAACTTGATAAATAATAAACTTCACTTGGTAGGCATTCTACCTTCATTAACCGATAGCGATAACCTTAGGGTTTACCGACTAGGTTCCTTAGGGTTTATCGACTAGGTTCTTTGCTCGGTAACATAGTATAGTATTAACCTTTCAATCAATAACATATGTAGTATATTAAAACAATCTATCATCATGATCTCATCATTGTCTAACTCGGTAATAGGAATAACTTATTTCTCCCCTCATTCATCATATTCTTTCTGTGTCTTTTACCGACATCTTTATACTCATCAAATCATACTTCTCAAGATATGGCAACATCATACTGAATTAAAAAATCAATTTCTTGACATCAATGACAAAATAATAATATTAAGACAATAAACATCCTTAATCAGTTATATCCATAATCATCAACAACCTTCTTAATATCCTTATTGAAATGCCAACAATCCCTCCTTGTCTATTATAATGCTAAATGCCAACAATCTCCCCCTTTGGCATTGATGGCAAAACGAATTGATTTGACCTTATTGATTTGGATTGCTGTGTTGAAATGCTCTCCTTTTGTCATCAGAATTCTCTCCCATACATTAGTCTTCTCCTCTTTCTTTTCTGCTTTTTTTTTCAGTCTTCTCTTCCAGTCTTCTCCCCCTTTGACAACAATGCCAAAAAGTAAAGAACTTAAAACATAATTTCTTCCTGTATGAAGTGATTTTCTATTGTTATGTGTCAACTTTAGTCTCGGTCAGAGCATTTATTTCTTCAATTCCTATTCCCTATATTATTTCCTATATTGTTTCTTACACACCTTTAGTTAACATCCTAAAGTGTGTAAATCAGCATCAACTCATAAAAGATATTTTGTAGAGTCATCAAATTGATGCTTTCACCGAACTCGGTCAGTGAGTAGAAGATAGGGGTAGGACCCCTAACTTACTTCTGAGATACTCAAAAGTGTCCCTTGGCAGTGGCTTGGTGAAGATATCTACTATTTGTTCCTTTGTGCTAACATACACCAACACCACTTTCTTCTCTTGAGCTTCTTCTCTAAGATAATGATATTTGATAGAGATGTGCTTTGTCTTAGAGTGCATAATAGGATTCTTTGAAATGTTAATGGCACTAGTATTGTCACAGAGTATAGTTACTGGCTCGGTAACTTTCTCATTTATACCTTCCAGTAGTTGTTTGATCCATGCTATGTTGGTACAATTCAATGCTGCAGCAACGTATTTAGCTTCTGCTGTTGATTGTGAAACACATCCTTGTTTCTTGCTAAGCCAACTCACTAGTCTTTCTCCTAAAAAGAAAGCTCCTCCACTTGTGCTTTTTCTGTCATCAATGTTGCCTGCCCAATCAGCATCAGTATAAACTTTTAAATCAAAATCATTCCTTTTCTGATATACTAAGCCATAATCCTCAGTGCCTTTCAAGTATCTAAAAATTCTCTTGATTGCTATCATGTGTGTTTCCTTAGGATCTGCAGAGAATCTTCCAACTATACCTACTACATGTGCTATGTCTGGCCTACTATGAACAACATATTGCAACTTTCCAATCATGGACTGGTAAAGTGTCTCATCAATAGATGCAAATTCATCATTCTTTGATAGTTTACAGTTGGTATTCATAGGAGTACTTACTAGTTTTGAATCCTCCATTCTAAATTTCTTTAAGATTTCCTTTATGTACTTGGATTGAGTAATGAAAATCTCATCTTTCATTTGCAGTATCTGTAAACCTATAAAATACTTTATCTCACCGATTAATGACATCTCAAATTCTTTGCTCATTTCATTTCCAAAGTTCTTACATAGAGAGTCATTTCCACAAAATATAATATCATCAACAAATATGGCTGAGATCAGTATTCCATTTTCATCATTCTTCATGTAAATATTGTTGTTCTCACTTGTCCTTATAAAACTGATCTTAATCAAATAAGAGTGCAATCTTTCATACCATGCTCTTGGTGCTTGTTTAAGACCATATAAAGCTTTGTTCAATTTACATACATGATCTTTATTATTGTCTTCAGCAAATCCTTCAGGTTGTTCAATAAAAACTTCTTCTTCTAATATACCATTCAGAAATGTAGATTTGACATCCATTTGATATACCTTGAAATTATTATAAGCAGCATATGCCAACAATGTTCTTACTCCTTAAAGTCTTGCTATAGGTGCAAAAGTTTCACCATAATCAATTCCTTCTTCTTGGGCATAACCTTTGCAAACTAGTCTTGCTTTATTTCGAATGTCCTCTCCTTTTTCATTTAGCTTGTTTTTGAAAATCCATTTTGTACCAATTACATTTTTGTCCTTCGGTCTTGGGACTAGTGTCCATGTGTCATTCTTCTTGATTTGATCAATCTCTTTTGTCATAGAATTTATCCAATCTTCATTGTTAAATGCCTCTTTCACTATTCTCAGTTTGAATTTAGATATTAGACATGTGTTCTGTCTCAGTTTGTTCCTTGTCATCACTGGATCATCCTTATCTCCTATAATCTGACTTGGTGCATGATGTCTTCTAACATACTTGGCTAATACAGGCTCCGTAGACTCTGTATGTTCTTCTTCATCACTCGGTAACTGGATATTTTCTTCATTTCCTTCTGTAGGTTTCTCGGTAGGACTTGTTGGTTGAACATAGACAAATTCATCATAATCTTCTGGTTCCTTGGAATTTCCTTCATCATTTCTTTCTGCAAATTCATCAATTTTCACATTTGCACTTTCTACTATTTTGTTAGATGATTTGATTAGACATTTAAATGCTTTACTTCTAGAAGAATAACCAAGAAATGTTCCTTCTTCACTTTTATGATCAAACTTGCCATTTCTATCATCCTTGTGTACATAGCATCTACTTCCAAAGATTTTAAAATAACTTACATTAGGTTTCTTGTCATACTAGATTTCATATGGTGTCTTCAAAGTATCTTTCTTTAGTTGTACTCGGTTCAAGGTGTAAACTGCAGTTCTTATTGCTTCTCTCCAAAATGTTTGTGGCACTTTCTTTTCAATCATCAGGGTTCTGGCACAATCCACAATAGATCTGTTTCTTCTCTCAGCTATTCCATTTTGCTATGGAGTTCTCGGTGCAGAGACTTGTCTTTTTATACCATGATTATTACAGAATAAGTTGAACTTATCAGATGTGAACTCCCCTCCTCTATCTGATCTAAGACATTCCAGTTGTCTTCTTGTTCCATTTTCAACTCTTGCCTTGTACCATTTAAACATTTGAAAAGATTCTGATTTTTCTTTTAAAAACATTACTGACATCATCCTTGAGTAATCATCCACAAATAATATAAAGTATTTATCGCCATAATAACTTTGAACTTTCATAGGACCACAAAGATCAGTGTGCACAAGATCTAAAATTCCCCTAGAAGTGTAAGACTTACTTGTAAAGCTTGATCTTGTCATTTTACCCCATCCTTGGCACATAGCATTCTTACGTTTTTCCAAACTCGGTAGACCTCTTACTTGGTGCTTCTTTCTTATTTTGATCAGATTATCAAAATTTACATGACAAAACCTTTTATGCCATAACCAGGTATCATCTATCTTTGCATACAAACATTTATTCCGAGTTGAGTCAAGGTGAAATGTGTTACCTTTTGTTTGTGTCCCGGTAGCATCTAACTTCCCATGCTTGTCATGAACTTTGACATTTCCTTTCTGAAATTCTATTCGGTATCCTGTATTGTTTAGTTGTGCTACACTCAACAAATTTTATTTCAAAACTTCAACCCAATAAACATCATTGCATCTTGCATTGTCAAGAAGTGTTATGGATCCTTTACCTCTTACAAGACATGGTGCATCATTACCAAATCTTACATAGCCTCCATCATAGTCTTCTAACATAACAAACTTGTGTTTATCACCTGTCATGTGATGTGAGCATCCACTATCTATGATCCAAGAATCATTAGTATTTATGTGAGATATAAGGTCTTTTTCTTCATACCTTTCTTCATCTGATCCATCTTTGATAGTCACATAAACTACTTCCTCTGTATCAGTTTCATCTAATTTATCATCATTGGATTCCTCATCGACTATTAAGCATGACTTTCTATCTCTTCTTCTGAAGTCTCGGTGTCCTCTATAATGATTATCTTTCTGTCTATCATCTCGGTAATCTCTCTTTTCAGTAGAATCTTTGTCAGGATAGTTAGAAGCCATATGTCCTATCTTATCACAATTGAAACATTTCAAAGGTAGTTTTCCTTTATACTTACCTTTGCCTCTCGGTAACCTTCTGGCTAATAGTGCTTCAAACTCTTCTTTCTTTTTTATTTCCTCATACAGTTTGTGTACTTCCTCCATGTTGTTGCGAAATATTTCACTTGCTCCACTGTGATCTCCTTTAGAGTACTGATACTTTCTTTCATTGTAATCATTAGATTTATCAAGATGAAAAGAACTAAATGCAGATTCAACTTTATTTACCAATAACCCACTGTTATCAAAGTTACTTAACTCAAATGCATGGAGTTTACCAATAGTAGAATCTAAAGAAACTGGCATATTAGGTACAAACCTCAATTCATTGATTGCAGGGACTTGGATTGCATAAGCTGGTAGAAGGGTTCTTAACAACTTACTTGTTATATCCTTTTCTTCAATAGTTCCACCTACTCCTTTGATTTGATTGACAATCTCCTTTAGTCTTGTACTATACTGGGTTATGTTCTCACCTTCATTCATCCTCATAGATTCAAGTTGTCCTCTTAGACTATCCACTTTTTCTCTTTGAACATGTTCATCTCCACCATACACAGATATGAGCTTGTCCCACATTGCCTTTGCATCATTGTAGCCTTCTAGATCATTAAACTCTGAATCGGTCAATGTAGATGTTATTTCAATCATTGCTTGGATATGTTATTTCTTTTCTTTTATCTCTTCCATAGTCAATGGATAGGTGCTCGGAGTGATGAAATCATTCTCCAGATAATATACAACATATTCTCCAATTCCTGATAGGTGCAGCTTCATCCTTTTTTGCCATGTAAAGAAACTTGACTTGTTCAGCTTCGATGCATCCCTCTTATACATCTTTGGATCTTTTCCTCAAGTACCTTTAAACTTTTCCTTCCGGAGTCCAAAGCTCTGATACCAATTGATAGTTCTGATACTTAAAGATAAGTACAGATGTCAAGCTAGTAAGATGAGAGGGGGGGTGAATCATACAAACTTAATCTTTCATTCAAACATCAGATTCAACCTCGGTAACATATACTTCAGTAATATAACCAAAACTGCTAAACATGCAAACTCAAAAGTATATGAACATCATAACACTCATAACACCAGAATTAACATGGAAACCCAAATAGGGAAAAACCACTATGGGATTTCAAACCCACTAAGAAATATACTCTTCTAGAGTATGCTAGGTTAAAAGCAAATCCTATTAAAGATTACAAACAAATTGCTAATGTGACCCAGTTAAGGGATTTCCCTCAGATCTATTAGGATCTTCACCTTGTTAGAAGTGACCTTGTTAAAAGATTTCAAACACTCAATCAAAATGTCACCTTACTAGAGGGTTTTACAAATAAGACTATTAAGTCCACTCGGTTAAGGGATTTTCTATCACTTTCACAAATAACAGTAATAAAAATCTATCTGCAACTTCACATCTAAAATGCTAAAGAAGATTCTTATTTTCTCAATACAATATAGACATAGAACTAATCTTGTCCATCTGCTGGGCTCTATACTCTATTATTCAAAATAGGTCTTCAAGCTTCTATGCTCAGTAATCACTATGTAGCATCCCTGTGCATTCTCTTGCCCGCATACATTGTTTATCAATAGTTCCCTATTTATAAACAATTCACCAACTGCTTAATGTCATTGATCACATTTCTCATGATCAATCATAGCCATCAGATCTTCAAACTTTGACCAGGTTCAATGTATCTTTCGATCTGAAAATGTTTTACCCTGCCGTGGAACTTGCATACATTTCTTGGAACTTGTGCTAGGGTATTGTGGTTCAATCTAAGATGTAGATCTTCCTGCCGATTTTCCTTTACCATAGATTCTTTAACAAACTTCATTCACAGCATACCAATCATTTAATCATAGCTAGCTCATCAGCTTCCTTCATTAAATAATGCTTGTAATCATTTAATACATTCTGTTACAGCTCGGTTACAACTCAGTTACAACTCGGTTACAACTCGGTAAATACTAAACTTCACTCAGTAGACATTCTACCTTCATTAACCGATAGTGATAACCTTAGGGTTTATCGACTAGGTTCCTTAGGGTTTACCGACTAGGTTCTTTGCTCGGTAACATAGTATAGTATTAACCTTTCAATCAATAACATATGTAGGATATTAAAACAATCTAATCATCATGATCTCATCACTGTCTAACTCGGTAATAGTTGCCCATTGAATAACTTATTTCTCCCCTTATTCATCATATTCTTTCTGTGTCTTTTACCAACATCTTTATACTCATCAAATCATACTTCTCAAGATATGGCAACATCATACTGAATTAGAAAATCAATTTCTTGACATCAATGACAAATAATAATATTAAGATAGTAAACATCCTTAATCAGTTATATCCATAATCATCAACAACCTTCTCAATATCCTTATTGAAATGCCAACAATCTCTCCTTGTCTATTATAATGCCAAATGCCAACACTATTAGTATTAGGCACATGAGCATATGCCTCTGCACGAAAAATACAAGAATGTTTTGTCAACCAATGCTGAAGTAGGAGAATGATTCAGTAGGTAACATGTTATAGCAACCGCTTCAACCCAAAATTTTTGTTCCAACCTATCTCCGCTTAACATGCTTCTTGCTTTCTCCATTAGAGACGGATTCAACCTTTCAGAAACTCCATTTTGTTGTGGAATGTAAGGTATAGTATTATGTCTCTTAATTCTATGATCAACACAGTACTTGTCAAAGTTTGCAGTACTGTATTCACCACCGTTGCCTGTTCTTAAACATTTAATCCTTCTCCCAGTCTGATTTTCAACAAGGTTCTTACACTCCTTAAACTGACTGAACACTTCTGATTTACTTTTAAGAAAGTACACAAATTCCCTTCTTCAATAATCATCTAGAAATGATACATAGTACTTAGACTTAGACAGAGAAGGAATATCCACTGGACCAAACACATCAGAGTGAACATAATCTATAATGTCAAAAGATTTATGAGAACTCGAATAAAACTGAACATGGTTATGCTTTCCATATATGTAGTGTTTGCAAAAATCAAACTCAAAACTACAATCATTTAGACCTTCAACCAGAATCTTATTCTTCAAAGTTTTAAAACCTTTTTCACCTATGTGGCCTAACCTATTATGCTAGAACATTGTTTTCTCAGCAGGAAGTTTAGCTTCTAATGAATTAGCATTATGCATCATTACAGTTGTCTTAACAAACTTTGCAAAGGTTACATTACAATATATAGGTTCATCATTTAACTTATATAGTGTACCAATGCGATCACCCTTTTCCAATACAATGGAATCCCTAGTCATCTTGCAACCACAAGATACAAATGTAACTTGTACTCCAACATCATTAAGTTTACTTAAAGAGAGAAGGTTTCTTTCCAGACCTGGTATATGAAGAACTCCATTGATTCCCTTCACTCTACCATCTCGGAATTGAAATTTTATTCTGCCTCTCCCTACAATCTCCAACATAGAATCGCTAGAAAAGTATACCTTTCCACTAGCATATAGTTCATACTTTGAGAACCACTCCTTGTGAGAGGTCATGTGAAAAGATGCGCAAAAATCTACTAACCAGGTTTCATTTGAGGTAGGCACTACTAGGGTTGATACAAAGGCATCTGCATCACTCAGAGAAGGTTCAATGTCATATTACTTCTTCTTCTTCTTCTCCTCCTTGCAATCCTTTCAGATATGCCCTTTCTTCCTACAGTTTTAGCACTTCACCTTTGACTTCTTTCTTGGAGATTTTGATGTCTCTTGAGACTTGGACTTTGGCTTCTTTTCTTTCTTCTTGTCTTTATCCTTCAGTCTACCTCAAATAGAGAGTGCACCTTTTGTCATCTCAGAAGATGTCTTTCTCATTTCTTCTGACATAAGAGTATTAACCACAATATTTATTTTGAACTGGGTCATAGTACTACTGATAGCCATCACTAAGTGATCCCAAGAGTCAGGAAATGAACATGACAATAGCATGCAACGTTCTTCTTCCTGAATGGACACAACAAAAAAATTTAACTGTGCCAGAACCATGTTGAATGCATTCAAGTGGTCTACCAATGGTGTTCCTGCATTCATTTTTAGAGAATACAACTTCTTCCTCAATAAAAGTTTATTCACCAAGCACTTGCCTTGATAAATATCTCCCAACTTATTCCAGAGAAGATGTACAATTTTCTCTTCATGGACCTTTAACAGAAACAAATCGGCAAGACATAGCTTGATTAGACCCCTTGCCTTCTGGTTGGTTAATTTCCAATCCTCTTGCTTCATGCCTTTAGGTTTCTATGCATACATAGCAATCCAAAGGTCTTGATTGACCAACAAATCTTCCATCTTGAGTTTCCATAGTTCAAAACTGGAACCATTAAATTTCTTGATGTCTATGTGCCCTGAGGTGCTCACCATCTTAACTTGTAAAACAAAAAAGTAGACACTCTGCAAGACTCCTACTGAAACAGAACTGACACACAAAAATAAACCCTACCCAACAAGGATAACAAAACGGGCCAAGCTCTGATACCACTTGTAAGGAAAGCATAGTGCGAAAACGCCTTCCCAATATCAATCAACAGGGAAAATAATGCAAGAATGCAGTTTAAATTTTTTATAAAATGTTAAGAATAACATAGACAGAACACATAGAATCAACACAAAGATAGAACACCAAGAATTGCGTGGGAAAACCCTTTCAGGAAAAAGCCCACTACCGACAATTGAAACACTTTATTTCAGTAAATGAATTTACAATAGTTTAGTCTGCTACTACAGGGATTCGTTCTCAGATTCTAATGAAAAGGATACTACAATTTACTCTCGGATCTCAGTCATAACACCATAGCTATCCAATGGCTACATATATCAGATTATCGATAGTTCATCTGAGAAACTACACCAGCGGTTTGAAGTCTAACCGTCTGCGTCAGTCCGCATTCATGAGAAACACAATATCCCACATGCACCAAGAAGTCGATTCATTTCATATTCATATACACCGACAAGACCATCTTCAGTGTCCAAGTGTTTATCTTTTGGAACTAATATCAACTCGATCACCGAAGGCGACCTCATCGGGTATCGGTGTAGTAGACAACCAAATCTCCTGATCTTTGATAATACCCCGAACACTGAAGGAAATTCGATCGAGTCATCAGTAAGACAACAAAACAACTATGTCAATGATCTGATCTTCCTTAATCTGCTTGATCTTTCTTTTTAGGCTCTACCATGTGGATCCCTCTGATTAGCTCTAGGTTCCCTATCCTGCCACCTTAGCATGGCCTCACAAACCACCTGGAATAAAGCTCTTCTTTGTCGGTCCCCAACTTGGTCGCCAAGTCATAGAAGATAAACTTTTTGCATCTTTCTATAGTGGTATAGCGACAATCATCCGATCATCCCAAACTTTCTCACCAGTTAACTCATCTAAGTTTCTCTCTTTACGAGTCCCACCATGGTTGCCAAGTCACAGAGGATAAACTTTGTGCATATTTCTATAGCGGTATAGCAACGATCATGTGATCCTCTCGGACTTGCTCACCCGTTAACCCGTCTGAGTTGCTCTTTTGTCAGGCCCCACCACTTGGTCGCCAAGCCATGATTGATAACGTTTGTGCATCTCCATCATGTGGTAAAGCAGCACCCATTAATCTACCTTCAACTTGCATGGTCTTTAATATATTTTGTTTTGTACGTTCTTTGTCGCCAAGGTGCAAGGATTAACTAAAGAACATCTTCCCATCGCAGTATAGTGACAACCATTGGATCATTTCAGACTTGATCACCTCTTAACCGATCACAAGAAAAAGATTCCATCGACCCATCGGCAAGAGTGTCATCAATAGCTATTAAAATAAGATAGGTTACTCTAATTTGTCTAAGCACAGGTCAAGTTAATTCGAGGCACATATTTCCAACAAACTCCCACTTGACGAGGAATTCACTGGACCGATTCCCATTTTTGATGTTATTGACAATCATGGGTATCAAGACCAATAGAATTAGAACACCACTCGAACTTGTGAGTGCTCACCGGTTTTACCAAGGTGTCTGCAACATTTTCCAGAGTGTCTACCTTATAAAGATAAACTTTTCCATCTTCAACCATGTCATGAATAAAGTGATATTGAACATCAATATGCTCCGATCTGGCATGGAAATTAGGATTCTTTGCCAAATATATGGCACTCTGACTATCACTCTAAATTTCAACATGCCCTGCATCAAAACCAATATCTCAACTCAAACGGCTAAGCCAGACAACTTCTTTACAAGCATGTGTGGCCGCTATGTATTCTCCCTCTATAGTGGACAAAGCGACTACAGATTGCCGCTTGCTCATCCAACTAATTGCTCCATAATTCATGACAAACACATATCCACTGGTGGATCTTTTGCTGTCTATGCCTTGTGCCCAATTTAAATCCGCAAAACCACATACACTGAGAGTTTTCTTTGAATCATTAGAATGACCATGATATCACAAAGCAAAATCTGAAGTTCCCTTTAGATATCTAAACACCCTCTTTACAACATCCCAATGCGGCCTTCTTGGATTCAACATAATCTTTCTCTGTACTCCCACTAGTTGGGAAATGTCTGCTCTTGTATAGACCATAGCATACATCAGGTTGCCAATAGAACTTGCATAAGGGATGTTCTTCATGTCAACAATCTCTTTTGGAGATTTTGAACTATCAAGCACACAGAACTTAGTTCCCTGCAAGATGGGAACAACCTGTGATTTACAGTCAAACATATGAAACCTGTCAAGAACATTGGTTATATATTTTCTCTGGCTGAGCCAAAGTTTTTGCTTAGATCTATCTCTTTTGATCTCCATTCCCAGATTGTAATTTTCTGCTCCTAAGTCCTTCATTTCAAATTTCATAGATAACTTAGATTTTAAATCTGAGATCATACCTTTTGTATTTCCTATGAAGAACATGCTGTCTACATACAAAACTATGATAAGAATCTTATCACCTTCAGTTTTGTAGTAAATACAATGATCAACTTTTGATCTCACAAATCCCAAGGACAAAACAAATGTACTATACTTTTGATACAACATTCTAGGAGACTATTTCAGATCATACAAAGACTTCTTGAGTCTACAAATCAAGTGTTCTTTAACTTTTTCCAAAAACTACTTAGGCTGAGACATATAAATCTCTTCTTCAATATCATCATGAAGAAATGGTTTCTTCACATCCATCTACTCAATCTCCCAACCATATGTTGCTGTGAGTGACAAGATAAATCTTATAGATGTTAGCTTAGCCATAGGAGAAAATATCTCTTCATAGTCAATACCTTCCTTTGAGAATAGCCCCTTGCAACCAATCTTTCTTTGTACTTGTCAATGCTACAATCTTGACCATACTTCTCTTTGAATACCCACTTGCAGCCTATAGACTTTCTACCTTTCGGCAATGGCACCAAATCCCAAGTTCTAATTTTATCCAATGATGATATTTCATCATTCATGGCTTCCAACCAGGAATATAAATCAGACATCTTAATAGCTTCTTTGATAGTCCTAGGCTCATAAGTATCTGGAAGTAAAGCATAAGCACAATTAACATTCAAGATAGAGTGACTATACTTATTAGGTGTATACCTATCAGGTAACTGTCTCTCTCGAGTAGATCTTCTCAACTCTAGTGTTGAGGCTTCTTGAGGTTCAACAAGAGGCTCATCATCATGTTCTTCTTTAGAACTACTTGAACTGCTTGAACTCTCCTCATCTTCAGGTATCTCTAGAAATTCTTCCCTAGCTAGAGGAATTTTAGGCTCGGGTTCTCCTTTCTTTCCTATTTTGTGATCTAGTGACATAGGTTTTAGCTCATGAAAAATCATAGTTCGGCTGTACATAACCTTTCCAGTCACTAGATTCTAAATTTTGTATCCTTTCACACCAACTCCATAGCCAATAAAGATACATTTCACAACTCTGTTATCCAACTTAGATCTATTAGCATTAGGCACATGAGCGTATGCCTCTACACCAAAAGAACGAAGGTGCCTTAAAGAAGGTTTCTTACCAGACCATGCTTCCATAGGTATTTTTTTAACCAATGCTGAAGTAGGAGAATGATTCAGCAGGTAGCATGTTGTAGCAACTACTTCAGCCTAGAATTTTGGTTCCAGCCCAGCTCCGCTCAACATGCTTCTTGCTTTCTCCATTACAGACCGATTCAACCTTTCGACAACTCCATTTTGTTGTGGAGTGTAAGGTATAGTCTTATGTCTCTTAACTCCATGATCAACACAATACTTGTTGAAATCTGCACTGCAGTATTCACCACCGTTGTCTGGTCTTAAACATTTAATCCTTCTCCCAGTCTAATTTTCAACAAGGTTCTTAAACTCCTTAAACTGGCTGAACACTTCTAATTTACTTGTAAGAAAGTATACAAATTCCCTTCTTGAATAATCATCTACAAAAGATACATAGTATTTAGACTTAGATAGAGAAGGAACATCCACTGGACCAAACACATTAGAGTGAAATTAGTCCATAATGTCAGAAGATTTATGAGAACTGGAATAAAACTAAACATGGTTATGTTTTCCATATATGCAGTGTTCACAGAATTCAAACTCAAAACTATAATCATCTAGAACTTAAACTAGATTCTTATTCTTCAAAGAATGTTTTTCACCTATGTGGCCTAACCTATTATTGCAGAGCATTCTTTTCTTAGCAGGAAGTTTAGCTTCCAATGATTTAGCATTATGCATCATTACAATTGTCTTAACAAAATTTTCAGAGGTTACATTATAACATATAGGTTCAGCATTTAACTTATACAATGTAGCGATGCAATCACCCTTTGCCAATACAATGGAACCCCTAGTCATCTTGCAACTACCAGATACAAATGTAACTTGTACTCCGGCATCATTCAGTTTACTTAAAGAGAGAAGGTTTCTTGCCAGGCCTGGTATATGAAGAACTCCATTGATCCCCTTCACTCTACCATCTGGGAATTGAATTTTAATTCTCCCTCTCCCTACAATATCTAATGTAGAATCACTAGCCAAGTATACCTTTCCACCAACATATGGTTCATAATTCAAGAACTACTCCTTGTGGGAGGTGATGTGAAAAGATGTGCCATAATATACTAACCAGGTTTCATCTGAGGTAGGCACTACTAGGGTAGCTACAAATGCATCTCCATCACTCTCGGAAGCTTCTATGTCAGAATACTTCTTCTTCTTCTTCTTCTCCTCCTTACAATCCTTTTGGATATGCCCTTTATTCCCACACTTCGAGTACTTCACCTTTGACTTCTTGCCTGGAGATTTTGATCTCTCTTGAGACTTGGACTTGGACTTCTTTCCTTTCTTGTTGTCTTTGTCCTTTGGTTTGCCTTGAACATGGAGTGCATATTTTGGCATCTCAGAAGACTTCTTTCCCATTTATTCTGACAAAAGAATATTAACCATAGTATCCATTTTGAACTAGGTTGTAGTACTATTGATAGCCATCATTAAGTGATCCAAAAAGACAGGCAATGAACATAACAATAGCATGAAACGTTCTTCTTCTTGAATGGACACACCAACATAAATTAACTGTGCAAGAACCATGTTGAATGTATTCAAGTGGTCTTCCAATGGTGTTCTTGCATCCATTTTCAGAGAGTACAACTTCTTCCACAAGAAAAGTTTATTCACCAAGGGCTTTCCTTGATAAATATCTCCCAACTTATTCCAGAGAAGATGTGCAGTTTTTTTATCATGGACATTTAACAAAACATTATCAGCAAGACATAGCCTGATTAGACCCCTTTCCTTCCAGTCGGCTAATTCCCAATCCTCTTGATTCATGTCTGTAGGTTTCTACACAAACATAGCAATTCAAAGGTCTTGGTCAGCCAACAAGTCTTTCATCTTTAGTTTCCATAGTTCAAAACTGGAACCATTAAATTTCTCCATGTCTATTCACCCTGAGGTTCTCACCATATTAACCTGTAAAACAAACAAGTAGACACTCTACAAGACTCCCACTCAATAGAACTCACACAAAAAACAAGCCCTACCCAACAGGGATAACAAAATAGGCCAAGCTCTAATACCACTTATAAGGAAAGAACAATGCAAAAATTCCTTCCTAATGTCAATTAATAGGGAAAATCATGCAAGAATACAATTTAAAATATTTATAGAACGTTAAGAATAGCATATACAGAACACATAGAATCAACACAAAGACAAAACACCAAGAATTACGTGGGAAAACCCTTCCAGGAAAAAACCCACCACCAATAGTTGGAACACTTTATTTCAATAAATGATTTTATAATAAAGTTTCAGTCTGCTACTATAGGCATTCATTCTCATATTCTAATGAGAAGGACCCAATAATCACCTCTCAGATCTTAGTCGTAACACCATAGTTATGCAATGGCTACATATATCAGATTGTCAACAGTTCATCTGAGCAACTGCACCAATGGTTTGAAGTCTAACCATCTGTGTCTGTCTGCATTCATGAGATACACAATATCCCACATGCACCTGGAAGTCAAGTCGGTTCGTATTCATATACACCGACTAGACCATCTTCAATGTCCAAGTGTTTATCTTTTGGAACCGATATCAACCCGATTGTCGAAGGCGACCTCATCGGGTATTAGTGTAGCAAACAACCAGTTCTCCCGATATCTGATAATACCCTGACCACCAAAAGCAATTCCATCAGGTCATCGGCAAGACAACCAAATAGCTATCTCGATCGTCTGATCTTCATTGATCTGCTTGATCTCTCTTTTTGCGCTCTGCCATGTGGCACCCCCTGATTAGCTCCAGGGTCCCTATCTTGCCACCTTAGCACAACTTCACAAACCACCTGGAATAAAGCTTTTTCGGGCCCCACCTTGGTCGCCAAGTCATGAAGGATAAACTTCATGTATCCTGTCATAGAGGTATAGTGACAATCGTCTGATCATCTAGGACTTGCTCACTAGTTAACTCATTTGAGTTTCTCTCTTACCGGGTCCCGCCATGGTTGCCGAGTCGCAATGGATAAACTTCATGCATCTTTACATAGCGATATAGGGACAATTTTTTGAACATCCTAAACTTTCTCACCCATTAACCCATTTGAGTTGCTCTTTTGCCGGGCCCCACCACTTGGTCGCCAAGCCGCGATAGATAACGTTTGTGCATCTCCATCATGCAGTATAGCAACAACTGTTGATCCACCTTCAACTTGCACAGTATTTAACACATTTCTTTTTGCATGTGCGTTGTCGCCAAGGCGCAAAGATTAACTCACGAACATCTTCTCGTCAAGGTATAGTGATAGCCGTTGGATCATCTCGGACTTGATCACCTATTAACTGATCACAGGAAGAAGATTCCATCGGCCCATTGGCAAGAATCTCATTGACAGTTGTTCAAATGAGATAGGTTACTCTAATTAGTTTGAACACAGATCAATTTAATTTGAGGCACATATTTCCAATAGTGGAAAGGGGGAGGGATGACAATACGTGCCTGAAGGATGGTCTTTGGAGTCTAAAGGGATACTGGTTGAACTGTTACCTAATCTTACCCAAGAACTTGTAAAGGAGAGGTAGTAGAGTCTATTTATTACTTTGTCATATCTCAAGCTTTGTAATTTTTGCAATAGAGAAAGGAAAATGAACGATACTGCAAAGCCAACAACAACAGAAAGACAATTAATCATAAATTCAAAACTAACATTTGTCTTCATTTAGAATTATGACAACAAATACAATGTAAAACAAATATTGCATTCACCCATGGATCTGAGTGGCCATGGAATCCACCCAAAACAAGATATACAGTATAAAACCCTAGAAATGAAACAACCAAAGAAAATTTAGCAATAACATATAAAAACTCATGGTTGTAGGCATAGCTCACGTTAATTGCATAGCCTGTATATGAGAAAAAAAAGATTGTAAATTTAAAACAAATAATTTCAGTCTAAAATCTTACTTGACTTACCAGGAAAAGAGCATAGACAATTAATTGTCAATCTGTGTTTGTGGAAGACATTGTTCTTTTTGTTACTAAAATAATTTGCAAATAGCTAGATAAACTATGATAAATATGATGAACAATTGCTCTGAAATTCTTGTAGATGTATTATAACAATGCCAACAAATTGATATTAATGTTGTTTTCAACAAGAAAATGTACCAAAAGATAGACGTATCTAGATAGTTAGTGTAGTCAATAGTTATAATTAATAAATTGCAAAACATGTCCCATCACATAATATTAACCAAGGTTCAAAGTGTATAAAGTAATATTTTTATGAGTGTATCTAATTCCACTTTAATAAGTGAATAAGTCCTTAAAATTAGATCAAGTAACTCATGATTTAAAGGTTCAATTTTAATCTTAAAGAAAAATTCTAGTCAAGAGGATTCTAGGTCATACTATCACCATTCTTGATTAGCAATAAGATTGTATAGCCAAATATGTCATTCCCAAAAAAAAAATCATAACTTAAGACATAACATTTCTAGGAATTAAGTTCTCAAGAAGTTAAAGGGATGAAGTTTATATACAATCATCATGAGAATTTATCACTTGTTTTCTCAAATGTGCTTTTAACTAAATGACCATATATATACTTTATGGGAATTGTATTGTAGGGATGCAAAGTTATCCCAATACCCTAATTAATGAGACTAATTTTCTTTTTCTCTAGTCATCCACCCTATAATTTAACCATAGAGTTCTTGTTTAGTTCCAGATTTCTTAAAAAAAAATTAAATTAATTAAATGTCGACTTGACCCATTCCTAAAGGTTAACTTTTATTGTTGGGTTTGTTAAACCCCTATTTAGGTTGGATAATTAGAGTTATATTTCCTTCTTTCAATACAAGGTAAAGCCTCTAAAATTTAGTTCCTTAAAATAATTTATTTTCCACATTATATTCAAATTTGCAAAAATTGGATTACATATTTCTTGACACACACTAAATACCAAAACCCAACTAATTCCTAGAGTTCCCTAGAGTTGCAACCTAGTGCTCTGATACCTACTGTCATGCCCCCCAAAAAAACTTCCCAAAACATCACTATTTTACTTTTTAATACATACAATTAACAATTGACCATAACAAAAGAATATTACACAATGGTTGACATTACATTAGCTACCCTCTACTTTGTCATGAGTTAACTTCTAACTTGAGCTCTGCAGATCTTGTATTTATTATACAAGGTTATTTTAGTAGAAGTATATTTTAGCTTATATCATTGTCTAACATGATAAGATTTTGGAGGTGATATGGAAAGGTCATGCACTTGTTTAAGTATCACAAAAAATCATATGAATCAAAATCTCATATAGAGCAATACTTAATTAGCCAAAACCTGAATGTCTTTTGAACATTACTTTTAGGGAATAGAAATATTAATTTCTTAACTTGTTAACAACCCTACCATCTTCATTAAGGCCTATTAATCACTTAGAAATTTTCACCCTATAAGAATACTATATAAAACATGCATTCTTGGGAATGAGAAAGTATTCATATTTATGAATTTTAATTTTAAACTTCCACCCCAAATTGTCATTAAAACCATGATGACTATGGCTTTGACATCTCAACTCACTTTATCTAAGTGTTATTATCTAATTCTTCTACATTTATGTTATATGATTATAGACAATTACCATCAAGCCAATACAATTATTTAGTAGATTTACATGTACCAATTTATATTTAGATAATTGAAATTCATCATTTCATCCGATAACTACTAACATCATAAAAATCATTTGATATTGACACTGTTCTATTGTTATGACATTACTCTCCTAAACACATTTCAACAAATTAAATTTTAATTAATATTCATACCTCCTATTCTAAAAATTGATTCAATTATGTTGAAACTAATACATAAATCCTTACCTAAATTTTTTTTCTTAAATATATATCATTTTGTTCACTTTATTAATGTTTCTAATATTAATTAACATTAAATCTTTATCAAAACCTTATTTATGTTATATAAAAAAAAGTCCCTAAAACTATATAATAATTGATGCTCTATAAAATGTACAATGTTAGACTAAAACCTATGGTCGTATAACACATAAGAACACAAGAAACAAAGATAAATGTTAGTGTTAATCAACGAAAAACTAGTCTAAGCAGGCATATCAATAGAGACGCTAAAAACATGATGAAGTATTTAACTATGAAAGCAACAAGGCATCTCCAAATGCCTTCTACCATGCTCGTAACTCCTTCTCCCTTGTTCCTCTCCTCTCCAAGTTCCAAATTAGTGTAGCTCTCAACAACTTTTTGCTTTATGGATGCCTTATGGAGGTTCAAAATTGACAAATGATTGCTCTCAAAATGATATGCAAATGTGAACAAAACTAATTAGATATGCTATGAAATGAACTAAGATTTATTTTAGTCCAAAACAACAATATATGTTATTTATGATAAATGCTTTTTCTCTAAAATTCACTATAACGTAAATTCATACAAGTTTTTAGGATCTGGATTATGAAGAAATGAGCCCTATTTATAGGAAAAATGGAGCAATGGATGGTTGAGATTTAGTAATCTCAACAAGGGTTAGGATTGAATGGTTTATGATCTATGTGAGGACTTTCAACCCAATCCCAGGTTGACAAGTGTCAACATGAGATGGGTTGAGAGGAGATGCAATAAGCATTAAATACTTGATATGACGTAAGAGTTAACTTGGGAGTTAAGGTTAAGGTTGGGTTGAGTGAATAAATTCATTATCCAAAGAATAATGCTTTTATCCAATGGATAAACTCTTGTGCAAGAGTTAGTGTGGATAACCATGGTCAAAACAATAAATGCTTGAGGAGACACATGGGTTACATGAGGGTCGAGTTAGGGGTCAAAGTCCCTAACCATGGGTGCAAGTGGATTTAACCATTAATGGTCATGTAAGAGCCATAAGTGGTTTGGAAGACTTTAGAGGTTAGATTGTTAAACACACAAAGTATTTAATGATTTTCATAGACTTTGAAGTCTTTGAGAAGTGACTCCAAGTTACTTAGGAATGTGACAATATTTAGGGGATGGATTAGGCTAATTAGGAAGGGGTTAGAAGAATCAAGAAGGGGGTTAGGATTTTCAAGTGGGTTTGGTGGGTGATGGAAAATAGGATTTTTATTAAAATAAAATTTATTTATTTCAACAAATAAGTGCAAGTTGCATTTCTAGGAAAATGCAAGTGGGGGGGATTTAATGATTGAAGTAAATGCTTTATTTAATTTATTTAAAAGAGGAAATGGGATTAAATTGAATAAATAGGATTTATTCATTTAATTGGTTGTGAATTTGGTTTAATGAATTAATTAAAATAAATTCAATAATTTATTTAATTAATAGGAGAATTTTTGAAGATGAATTAATTAAATATTAATTTAATTAACTGATGGCTAGTGGATTTTTAATCAAATAAATGGAAAATATTGATTTAATTAAAATGGACAGATTTATGTGACTACATTTGCCCCTCTTTGAGACGGTGTGGTTTATCGCGTCATTTCAAAGAAAGAAAAATAGGTGTGAAGAAATATGCCCCATAAAATGTTAATTTAATGGGTAGTATTCCCCCTCGAGGGATGGACCGAATTTTTTTGAAAAATCGGGTGATCTCTCGGAAAAGAATGAAAATTGGCAGGGCGGTAGAAGAGAAGAATTTAGCAATACTGGTGAAAAAAATAAAAGAAATCGGAGAGAAAATGGAGAAATGGGAGGCTCTAGAAGTTCACGGGGACCACGGCGGTGAGCGGGGGAAATTTAGGGTTACAGTGAAGGGTATATACTGGGGGAAAGGGGTGAAAAGAGGCTCATTTGCATTCATGCCCATAGTGAAATTTGAGCTCTGATAGTGACCTGTTTGGAAGAGAAAGTAACATTCAGGATGTCGATTCCCATAGCAGATCACCAATTAAAGAGAGTCCATCGATTCCAATGGCTAGATGACTACAGACCAGCGATATGTGAATTTGAAGTTTTGAATTTTATGCATTTTTGATAGGTTTTTTGCTTGGTCCAAGTTGAGTCAACATAATAGCGCTAAAACTATGTTTTGGCGCTATTGTCAACTAAATTAGTGCTAGTGTGCTGCTATAGCGCTATTGCATAGTGGTTTTAGCATTGTTGTCAAGTGTAGTGCTATTGTATAGTTTTTTTAGCGCTTTTGGGTTTTTAGCACTATTGTGTAGTTGATTGAGCGCTTTTGCTGTGAGGTGGCACTATTGTATAGTTGATGTAGCGCTATTGTTGGTTTAGCACTATTCAATAGTTGATTTGGCGCTTTTATGAGCATATTAGTGCTATTGTGTGCAGAATAGCACTTTTGGTAGAAAGGTTGATGCCCCAGTGTGTTTGAAAAATAATTTCCTGATGCCAATGATGGATGGATGGAGATGTGAGTTGAGAGTTGTTTTGAACCATAGCAGCCCTGATGAGACTTAGGTCATTAGGATAAATGTCTGTTGTAGTCTAGGTATGCCATGATTGCTTACATGTTGAGACCAGAAGATACTTGATCAAAGTATATGTTGATAGTTTAGGTTTAAACTTAAGAAAGTTTGAAATAAAACAACTGATGATGATGGTTGATGCACGTGTGTAGGAGGATCTTCGCGTCTTATAGATGCGCGAGAGGCATTCCACCACACAAGTGTTGCATGATCGATTGACAAAGACCGAGGTGGATTACATTGTAGTAACATGCATGTATGATGTTATGTATATGCCCATGATTCAGATGAATCGCAATTTGATCACAACATTGGCAAAGCGATGGCATAGTGAGACATGTACATTTCACTTGGTGCAGGGGGAGATGATAGTTACACTAGAGGATTAATGGCACATCCTACACATTCCCATTCGAGGAGAGCTAGTGACATATGACCAAGCTTGGGGGACAACAACAATGCAAAGATTCTTTGATGAGGATGTCTTCATTGATGATGGGTCGATACCCTGGGAAGATATAACAACTTTGTATGAGCCATTACAATCAATGCTATCAAGGATTGGTGGTGGACTGCTATGTCCAGATCGACAATCGCTTTGACTTGCCATTGGTTGGGGTCAGGTGATCGAGAAGATGATGACAGAGGGGACCCGGTTTGCATGGGGACTATGCGTGCTAGCACATTTATATCGGGATCTACATGAGGTAGCATACCGAGGGGTGAGCTCATTGGGTGTGGGGATCACTCTACTGCATATTTGGGCATGGGAGCACTTTCCTGTTACTTGACCAGTTAGTCTGAGATTCTGAGCAGTGTACCAGCCATATGTATACATGTATGGAGGTATGATGTGTCAGCCCCGCCTGGGGAGTGGTGGTGGCGAGCACCAGACGATTTGGATACACTAATCTGGAGGTCATACATTGAGTATGAGCCATGGGAGGATGATGCAGAGGCATTGTCGTATGTGTTTATGACATGATACCTTAATGGTAGGACAACCTACAATGTGGAGAGATAGCTTCCGGGTAGAGTTCTGAGATAGTTATGGCAGAGACAGGGACTGTCGAGTGGTTCTAGAGAGTATGCTAGGGTAGTCTGAGAGAGGTTCCTATGGGGACCAGTGTTACCTTATGATCAAGATTTGGTAGAGTTCTGCATACTATAGGTGACACCATGGTAGATGAGGCTACGGGTGCTAGATGTAGGGGTGTCAGATGAGTACACTCAGTATATTATAACACATCTGAATCCATGGATATTTGATCTAGCAGAGCCTATGTCATCCTTTGAGGAGGAGAGGAGACAAGGACAGAGGAGGAGAGGAGGTCACGTAGGTGTACGAGGGAGAGGAGATGGTGGTGGTGGGGATGGAGGAGGTGGGGATGGAGGAGGAGGAGGAGGAGGGGGTGGTGGATTCAGAGGAGGTGGTGGGGGTGGTGGATGATTACAACAGAGAGGGAGAGGTGGGCAGCCATTGCAGCTATCACAGGGACCTTTGATGCAGAGATGCATGAGATTAGGTGGCAGGGATGCAAGTGAGGGATAGGTACCTATGGAGATAGGGGAGGGAGCCACTGGAGAGGGAGCCACTGGAGAGGCATCTATGGATACAGGGGAGGGAGAGATAAAGGGTGGAGATCTGCGGGATCATATGATATTATTTTTGTAGACTCGACTAGAGGATATGGAGGCAAAGGTGGTAGCTAGAGGTATGCAGCTGTTTACATGAGAGTTAAAGTTGATTGTAGTGCTACATGAGAGAGATCAGGCCATGGACAGGGTGATCTAGTTATAGGAGAGAGTTTGAGCCTTAGAGGGAGTACAGGGACATGGGCCATCGGCTGATTCCCTAGCGAGAGAGTTATGAAGAGCAGGTGCAGAGGTTGATTACTAGAGGGGTCTATATGAGTAGGAGGTGCCATCTAGTGAGCGGTCACCGAGTTATTCAGAGATGTGTTGGGAGATATCAGAACAGTCTCAAAGGATGCAGTGCAGTGGTGGTGTGATGGGTCCTCCACGAAGAGATAGATTAGGTGGTGCGGGGGCTAGTGTGGGAGTAGGTGGTGATGATGGTACAACATCCGGTCAATGTGGCATCTAAGAGGGCATTCTTGTATGCCTTGATATTTTCATTTTGGACTATGTCTTGGATGGCTCTTGGTAGCCGATATTTTGGACTTCATTGTGCTCTGATACATGTATATTTTTATCGATATGATATGATATATGAGGAGATCCCATAATTTATGATGATATGCATTTTGATGATATGTATGGATGTTATGGAGGATGGTGATCTTATGATTTATGCTTAGATGGATACTTGTACTTTCTATATGGATTTTTTGATGAGATGATTTATTTATATGATGTCTAGATTTATGATTTATTCCTACATGATGTCTACATGCATGTTTTTATGAATGGGATGCTAACATGTGGATGCAGGTTTATATATATGTCTGATGTGTTGGTGTAATGGTTTATAAATGTAATGCTATGATGATTATGTATGCATAATGAAATGATGCTAATGATGATATAGACAATGCTTGTATTTTTTGTCGATTCAATGATGAGATAATGATATGCAATGAGGTTATGATGTGATGTGTTGAATGAATGATTTATTTATGTAAATGCATGTAGATGTAAAAATGTATAAACCAAATGTTTGAAACAAAAGATTTTGTGTGTTTATGAGCCAAATGTTAATAAAATGTAGCTAAGTGAAAATGGTAATGTAACTCATCGTTTAATGAATAACTGCACCTTAATGCAATTAAAAAGGAGAATGAGTGCATTTTAATGAATCCTAAATGAAATGAATAAGTATAAGAATATACTAGATGTATACATGAATGCACTTAATTAATGGATAGATATATAAATGTATGCAACTATGGGAATCTAAACAAATGTATGGTAAACATGTTTTGAAATGATGGTAAATGAAGAGGATAAATGATACTAAATGAATGCATAGTAATGGCTAATAATGGTAGTAAATGTAATGATGACTAATTTATTATAGAAATGATTCTAAATGTCATGAATTGTGCAATGATGAAATGATATGATGGTATAAGTGTAAATAAATGATAATGAATGATATGTATTTAAATGCAACTAAATGATATAAAATGCATGCTAATGAAAATTTTAAAAAATTTTGTATGCGGGAAAAGCGGGTCGATAGAACTCAATATGTGAAAAATGGAGCTCTATGGAGCCTTGCTCACACACCCACAAGACTTCTTGGTGCAAGCTATGGAGTAATGAAGTATCACTCAGCTTCCCAAGGTTGGTCCCATGGTTCTCTATCTTACACGGTCCCTCAAACCAATGTTTTTGCTCTCAGATCACTGAGCAAAATGGTTTAGGGATGGCAAATGCAAGAACGAGGGATGCTTTTTGTTGGTTTTAATATGAGATGCATCCTAAGCTATGCATGATTCTAGAAATGCAATAAACTAACTATCAGATGACAAGGTTAGTATAAATACTATCCTAACATGATATATTAGTCTATGATTGAGCTAAATGATAAAGAAAGTATTCTAAACATGCATATTTAGACTAATTCCTAGTTAAAAGAGAGGCTAAAATGATGAGCATAAAATGAGATATGAAAGCTTGAATGGATTTTAGTATAAGTGAGATACTACAAACTTGGATTGATTAAAAATGGAGGAATGAGAGCTCTATTTATAGCAAAAATAGGGCAATGGATGGTCAAGATTGAAAGAGTTAATCAAGGGCCAAGTTTGAAAGTTGGGAATCCATGTTTGCAATTGGCACCAATGAAATGGTGACAAATGTCAACATAGGGTTGGGTTGAGAGAAGGGGTTGGAGGCATTAAATGCCTGAGAAGACCTTATGGTTATCTAGAGGGTAAGGGTTAAGCTTAAGTTAAGATTACCCATTGCATTAAGAGTTAATCCAAGGATAAACTCTTGTGCAAATGATTAAGAGATAATCATGGTCAAAGCAATAAATTCTTGAAGAGACCCTTGGGTTGGATGAAGGTTAAGTTAGGCAAAAAGTCTCTAACCATGTAAGAGGGTTGAATTAACCATTAATGGTTTGGGAGACTTTGAAAAATTAAGTGGTTGAAGACTTGAAGCCTTTAATGGTTATCAAAGACTTTAAGGGTTTGAGAATTGACCTCCCCTTGCTTAGGGATGTGACAAAGCTTTGGAGATGGGTTAGGCTAATTAGAAGCAATTAGAAGAGTCTAGAAGGGGGGTTAGGAATATGGTTTAAGAAGCAAGTGGGAGATGTAGGATTTTGCAAGTGGATGGAGGGATAATAGGATTTAATTGAATTTAATGAATTTCCTTTAATTTGGTTGCAATTGGGGAAATTAAATAAATTAGATTTATTCAATTTAGGATAACTTATTTAATTAAATTTGAATTTAATTAAAAGTTGATAGAAGGGATTTAATTGAATAAAATGATTTATTCATTAAATGGTATAGTGAATTTAATTTAAATAAATTGAGTAATTTACTTAATTAAATAGAGGAATACGGGTATTTTAATTAAATTGGATTTAATTAAATAGAGAGATGAACATAAAATATTCATTTAGGAATATGGTCATTTTTATATGTCTAAAATTTTAATAAACCTATATGTAAGGAAATGAACTAGGTTTATGCAAATGCAACTAAATGTAAATGATGATGTGATTATGATAATGAATGCAAGGATGTGTAGACTTTTCATGATGCACTAATGATGTATCAGATAAGTTTGTCGTGATTGTATCCAAGACCAACTCATTTTCCCATAACTTCTTATATTAATCTTGTTCACACTTGCATACAAAACCATGCATATGAATAATGAATGATTAAATGGATGGGTGACATGCAACGGAATGCAATATAAACAGATGAGATGGAATGATGATCCATAGTGCTTTTATTTTCATCATTAAGCACGGTAATATCGAACTTGGATGAGGTAGTAGGAACCAAGGATTAGGCATTGTACTTGCAAACAAACATCATAAATAAAGTATAAAGAATATGGACCCTCAATAATGGTACATGTTCATATGGTCGAGGTATACACTGTAGTCAACGGGCCATAGTGATCCATGATTGTATTTTGGATGAGATCATGCAGCTTAGTGAACTTCCCAAATAGACAACATTAGTACATGCCGCATAACTTCATTCGAATAATTCACAGAAGACATACAAACAATGCTTAGGAACCATCCCGACCACTCTAATAACTTGCAGATATCCCAGACTAGCTTTGGAACCTGGTATAAATGGATAAATAACCAACAAATCAACCAAGTACTTGATATCTTAAACAAAATTTTCTTGTCAAAGAAAATGTCATCTTGTCTATGTTTTGGTAAGGAAGGATACATCCTTGTTAAGACAGTTTGTGTGTTTCGATGTTGATTATTTGGTCAATGTGAGAAGTGGTCATTGTTTGAGTATTTCAGAATGTTTGTTTGGTATCTGCTTGGATGCATATGTACAAAAGCATTTCCATGTTTTTTATTGATTTTTTATGTTTTCAAAATGTTTTTGGATTTTGTGAGATAGTTTTCCAATGTTTTTGGTATTTTGATGATTGTTTTGAATATTTTTGGTATTTTGTGAGACAAATTTCTGAATGAAGAACTCAATGAATCATAATTAATGCAGAATCTGTTGGCATATGCACACTCCAATGAGACATTGTATGTGATTGAAGGTTTTGTCATTGATGGCAACCTGGCAATCCTATGGCACCGGCAAAGACATTATATCGGCATCAGCAAAACACATTCTACACCAGCATCAGGACACCGA
This sequence comes from Cryptomeria japonica, assembly GCF_030272615.1. Lineage (NCBI taxonomy): Eukaryota > Viridiplantae > Streptophyta > Pinopsida > Cupressales > Cupressaceae > Cryptomeria > Cryptomeria japonica. Next base: position 612,877,355 of record NC_081412.1, on the reverse strand, counting down.
CACTAGCACCAGCATAGAAGAAAAGAAGTATATCGACATAGAGGCCAACAGGATTTTGTTATACAATATTTTGTTTATTATTGTAAGCCAACTTGGCAAAATTGTAAAATGACTCTTATATATAAAGGAGATCATTGTAGACATTTGTAGGAGTGATGTAGAAGCAAAAAAGAAAATATTAGGGAGACCTAATGTGCAAAATATAGGTCAAAATGGGTATATGTAAAGAACGGAGTAGGAACCAGTACTAAATCAGGCATTGAAGATGCTATTGTAAAGCAGTACAAGTTATTGGATTTGTATAACCCTTATTTGTAAGTCAGTGTGACTTCCCATTGAGCAGTGAGCTCTAGGCAGCTAGCCTTCCTGCATGTGTAGGCCCCTATTGTAAGTAATATTCTCTTATTGGCCAGTGAGTGAATATTGTGGGTCACAAATCCCACTGAGGTTTTTCCCACACTGGGTTTCCTCATTAACATCTTGTGTTATGCTATGTTTTTCATGTGGATGTTCTTGATTCTGTTTATTGCATTATTTCTTGCATACCGGTACACTCTTATATTATGTTCTACATGTTTTAAGTTAAGAAAATCTTATCACCAGTCAGATATTGATTCACTCCCCCCTCTCAATATCTGTGGGACCCCTAATAATTGGTATCAGAGCTTGGTCCTCTATTTTCAGAAGCCTAACAGCTTGAGGAAGATCTTGACACCGGTAAAGATGGAAAATTTGATGAAGCAATTGGAAGGAGCTCTTACAGACTATGATGTAGAGAAATTGAAAAATATCAAGCTAGAAGATGATTTAAGAGTAGCTCAGGATATCATTCAGGCACTTCAAGAAAATTTTACTGTTGCAAGAAATAAGAGAAGAGAACTTTGTGAAAAATTACAAAATGAGAATGATGAAAAGGAATCACGTAATGATATGATAAGCAAATTGAAACAAGAGAACATGACCACAAAGAATGAGATGCAGGATATGACTATGAGATTTTGCAAAGAGATTGAGGATAGGAAAAAGAATGAAGAAGAATTGACCAGAATACTAAGTGATGTAGCAAATGAGAACACAAGACTTAGCTATGAAAATGATATGTTGAAGACAAATCTGATGCACACTCAGAATGACTCAAATGAACTGATGAGACAAAAAGAAATCTTAGAAAGAGAACTGGAAACTGCAAACCAACACAAAGAAAAATTCAAGAAAAGCTCAGAGGAACTTGGCACCTTGCTAAAGAATCAAAAACCTAAAGGTGACACTTCTAGAATTGGCTTTGAAGTTTGTGAAAGCTCCGGCACTGCAAATACTCAGGATCACAACAAACCGGTAAGACAACCTAATGCTTATAAATTCAATGGTAAATGCTTTAACTGTAATAAGTATGGTCATAGAGCAAATGAATGTAGATCTAGAAATTATCAGAATATCAACACACCCACCGGTCAATGTTCTAAATGCAACAAAGTTGGTCACAACTCTAAAAACTGCAGAATGAATGTGAGATGTTATGTTTGTGGAAGATTTGAACATTTATCAAATCAATGCAGAACACAAACCAGCATAGGTTATGGGAAAGCTATTCAGAAGAATAGTGTAAATTGTTATGCCTGTAACAAGATTGGGCATATTGCTAAATTTTGTAGAAGTAAAGGAACACTGGTAGACAACAAAAGTTCTAGCTTGAAAGGTAAAGAAAAAGTTGAAGAGGTTAAGCAAGAATTCTCAAAACAATGAATTAGAAAAGTTAATCCAAATATTGGGAATACTCCTCCACCGGTAGAACAAACCAATGCTTAACTGGTAGGATAGAGTGATGCTTCACTAGAAGGATAGAGTAGTGCTCCACCAGCAGGAAGTTCTTCATCCAATTGAAGAAAATTTCCTTGAGGGTTTGGCAATCTATTGATACATGTGCTATTATTCCCTCGGTTAGAGATAAGAAGTTGAAAATTACTTATTACCGGCAAACAATGTTAAGTGAATACTTAACCGGCTTGCAATTAATGTAGTAGATGGCAAAAAGACATTATAAAGTTAAGGTTTTGGCTCCATTTCATTTCACCGAGATTTGAAATTTTAAGAGAGCGTGAAGACTCTGAGCTAAGGCATTTCGAGCAAGAAGCAAGCACATTCCAAGTAATCATCCATCCAAGGCAGTAAAAGGTATTTAATCATGGCATCCACCTCTGCAATTGAGTACATAGCAAACCCTACTATTGTGGAAGTAATAAAAAGACCTAGGCCCATATTTCTGTTAGTTCCAGAGATAGAAAAGAAGGATGATACCTTAGGTGCTTTTTCTCAAATCCCTAAGGGAGTTGTTTATGCTGAAGACCCACGGATGTACATCCACTGCAACATTGAAGAGTTGGGAGATGAGGAAATCAAAGCCATGTATAAAACCATGATATGTGATAATACCGGCAATATAAAGGATGAACACAAAATCATTGAGACCTTAGGATTTACAGAAATCCTTAGCATTCCTGAATTTCCAAAGGATGTGATTAGGATAGTTTTGAGCAGGGTACATGGAGAATTTTTTTGGTTAGATGCAATCCATAAGATCACCAAGGAAGCTATGAAAGTTGTCACAGGGTTACCAACCACCGATAAGACACCAGATAAAACCAAGAAGGTTTCCAATGACCTAGTTATAAACCTAACTGGTGCAACATTTGACAAGAGGTCTCTAAGGGTTAATGATGTAAAAGATGTCAATGTGAGATTCATCAGTATGATATTAGGCTATAAAGCTACTCATGCTAATAGACTTAACTCAGTTTCAAGTTTATGCATTAAGAGTGCCTATGACATGGTCACAGACAATGCAAAAATTGACATATGTGAGTGGTTAAAAGATGAATTAATTGACAATCTTGGAAAGATCAAAAAGGACAAGAAAGGAACTTTCAGATTTGGAAATCTATTAGTATGTCTAATGCTACACATAACAAAATAGGTTCCTGGTATAGGTTACAAAGAACTTGGATATGACATACTGGTAGGAAAACAATTGACTGAACTATTCAATAACATGGGTGAGAACAAGGAAAACAACATTCATGACTTTTTCCAAGCATTAAAAACCAAAATGAAGAAAAGAGTAAGGTTATCTCAGAAGATTGTAGACAAATACAAAGATGATATATGCTTTGTCATTAAGAAAGATGAAATCTGGATGGAAGCGGTCATCCCAAGGATAGTTTAGGTAACTGAGATGGGATATGAAATCGATGATCACATAGTTGAAACATATGCCAAAGCACTTCTGGAAACCCCCAGAGAACCAAAGGAAGAAATTTTTGGTAGTGCAGAGAATATTGAAAGACAAATTCAATCAAAGAAAAGGGTGAAAAAGGTTGAGGCAGTTGTGAGGAAAGGATCTAGACAAGCAAAAGCCATTAAAGAAGATGTATTGAAGAAAACCGACATAACAGAGGATGAGTTAGCAGCTCCACAACCTAAAACTCACCTATCACCGATAGGTACTTCTTTAGGAAGTGACATGCCTGCAACTTTTAAAAGACTTGTAAGGAAAAGATATCCCTCACTAGCAACCACACCTTCACCTAGGAGGACAAGGCAAAAGCAAGAAGCTGTGAGATGTCCAGTTAGAAAGGCCACACCAAAGAAGAAACTGACACCTAAGAAGAAGAAAATGACAAATAAAGATTTAGCCCCTCTTGATATACTATTAAATGAAATCATAGAGGAAGGTAAACTAAAGAATATAGAGAAAATATATGACACTCTAATAGCTAATGCGAAAGAGCAAGTTGAGAACAGTGTTATATTACATATGGACATGCACAAGAAATTTTTGATGGAAGTTGTAAATGAAATTCCTGATGAATTATTCAAAAGACTTGAGGCAATAAGACAGGCAGTGATAGAATTGGATAAGAAAATAAAAATTGAGAAGCTACTTGCTGTATATCCGGTAAACTCTCCAAAATAAATTGATGATTTGATTGCTCAAGCAAACCGGTCAGTATTCTCTACTGCACACTGGCATATTTCACTAATGGTAGGAAGAGTTAATGAGGTAACAAAGGAAAGAAAAGATGGATGGTATATATTCCTGGTTGAGAAAGAAAAACAAGAAGAGTACAGGAATCGCAAGCCTATCTTAGTCTATCGGAAAGATAGAGATAAGGGTAAAGGTAAAGTTGGTGGACCACCAAGTATCAACGTTAGAGACAACTTACCCCCACCTTCTTTAAATACTCCACCGGTGAAAACAACCACTGAAGATCAATTGGCAGCTGAGAGTATGGATGCAAAGGATACTAATCCTAATTCTGAAGTCCTATATCCTATGAATGTTGATACTTAGAAGATCAACATAGTAGTAGACAAAGATTCAACTGATAAGCCAGAGCTGGTTAGTGAGCCTCCGGTAGCAGGGGAAACTGAGAAACTGGCATAAGATAAAGAGAAAAAGGCAGAAACTAAGTCACAGACTAAGGAAATGAAACCTATAAAGAAACAAACAGAGCAAAAGGCTCTAGAACAACAACAACTAGAACAGGTACACAAGGAAAAAGTGCCACCAGCAACCAGTGAAGTAGGAAAATTAGTGCTTAAAGAAATGCAGACACAAACTGACCTACCAGAGGTCAATACAAGCTTGGTTACTTCAACCAGTACTCAGATTGTTGGATCATCATCAGCATACAAATCAACAAATGTGATTGAGGTATTACTTGATTCTATTAAGAAAATAACTAACTGCAGCTCACAGGCTTACAAAGCAATTGATGATACCATACCAATTTTGAAGGTAATAGCTCCCAACTGTAATATAGATAATAAATATTCTTTAGGACAATTGGATACATTGTGTAAATATATCTCTGAGAACATTGAGAAAATAAAGGAAGATTCAGTAAAGGATAAGGTAGAAATTGAAAAGTAGAAATTCTTTGATGAGGAAATAAAGAAGTGTAATAGAGATTTTGACACACTTCTATCGGAACTATGTAATTTGTTGAAAGAATACAAAAAATTGTACAAAGATACCTGTAAAACAACCTTTTGACTGTAGATATTGACAAGAAAATAAGCAAGGTACAGGATGAGATAAATAAACTTGTAGACAACGTTGTCAACTCACCTGATACACTATCAGCTTTTGAGGAAAAGATAACAAATTTTGAGGAAGAACTACTCAAATTGGAAAGAGAGAAAGAAAGAATAATAAATAAGGCAAAACATTTGAGATCTAAACTAAGTCCACTATTGGACTATTTAGCATCTCTGTGGAAGGAAATTTCTGAGGCATTAATACAGGGAAGCAAAACACTGGCAGAGTATTTGCAACATCTCATTGGTATAGTGAAGAGAACTGAGACAACAATAAAGGATAGTAAGAAGTTTATGGATAGTATAAACTTGATTTTGGGAGATCTTTTCTAGATTATAACTACCCAACTACAAGGTTGAGCTTATGGATAGTTGAAACTAAAATCTCTACTGACATCTTGACAACCTTTGTCATTGATGCCAAAGGGGGAGTAGTGGGATGAGAAAGTTTAAAACATAGGAATCATATGCTCAGGGGGAGCTCTCACATATTTGGTAACTTTTTTTGGACTACACATTTTTGGACACTTTTTTGAAATTTCTCACAAGTGTTACCATCAATGCCAAAGGGGGAGATTGTTGGCATATTCACACTCCAATGAGACATTGTATGTGATTGAAGGTTTTGTCATTGATGGCAACCTTGCAATCCTATGGCACCAGCAAAGACATTATACTGGCATCAGCAAAACACATTCTACACCGGCATCAGGACACAGACACTGGCACCAACATAGAAGAAAAGAAGTATACCAGCACAAAGGTTGACAGGATTTTGTTATACAATATTTTGTTTATTATTGTAAGCCAAGTTGGCAAAATTGTAAAATGACTCTTATATATAAAGGAGATCATTGTAGACATTTGTAGGAGTGATGTAGAAGCAAAAAAGAAAATATTAGGGAGACCTAATGTGCAAAATATAGGTCAAAATGGGTATATGTAAAGAACGGAGTAGGAACCAGTACTAAATCAGGCATTGAAGATGCTATTGTAAAGCAGTAAAAGTTATTGGATTTGTATAATCTTTATTTGTAAGTCAGTGTGACTTCCCATTGAGCAGTGAGCCTGCATGTGTAGGCCCCTATTGTAAGTAATATTCTCTTATTGGCCAGTGAGTGAATATTGTGGGTCACAAATCCCACCGAGGTTTTTCCCACACCGGGTTTCCTCATTAACATCTTCTGTTATGGTGTGTTTTTCATGTGGATGTTCTTGATTCTGTTTATTGCATTATTTCTTGCATACCGGTACATTGTTGTATTATGTTCTGCATGTTTTAAGTTAAGAAAATCTTATCACCGGTCAGATACCGATTCACCCCCCCTCTCAGTATCTGTGGGACCCCTAACAGAATCCACTTCCATCAATAGGTTAAGAGCATTGCCCCCAGTTTAGACGTGACTATGAAAAAGAAGGATGCAAGATGCATGAAGTACTATTCTTGATTGTAGATCAATAACAAGCCATGGTTTGGACGGATGGATGTGTGCATGTAATGCATGTGATCATAACAAGTTTGAAAGAGAATGGAGCTATAGTCATTACTAGTGGCACCTGTTTGCCAAGCTATCACCATCATACTTACCCAAGGTGCCATCAGAGTGGTTGTTCACTGTTTGGATCCATGATTTTTTCTTTACTATTTTGATTTTTTTGTATGTTCTTTAGGACATTTTTCACAATGGTTTTTTTTTGGTGTTTTCTTGGTATGTAGGGGAGCCTGTTGCTCTATGCAGCTTATGTATAAAACCATTTGAGGTGCATGTTGTTGATCGGATCTTCTAGCGGTTCTCCTTCTGAAGTAGCCAACTGATATGCCCCAGACACAAATACAATAGTGATAACATATGGACCTAGCCAGTTTGATTCAAACTTTCACTGATGTTTTCTATTTGGTTGGTTACAAGGGTTCTCTTGAAGAATAAGATCACCTACCTCAAATGTATGAGGTCTAACTCGGTGATTATAACTTCTTCTCATGTGTTGCTGATAGGCCTTGAGGTGGTTGTATGCAACTTTTCGATTCTCATCAAGTAGGTTTAAGTCCTCAAGATGTGATACTCTGTTGGCTTCGTCATCTATGAGAATATGCAAGGAAACCCATAGAGATGGTATCTCGACCTCAATAGGAAGGATAGCTTCTGCACCATAGACCAGTGAGTAGGGAGTTACGCCTGTGGGGGTTCGAATGCTAGTTCGATATGCCAATAGTGCTAGATTCAATTGAACATGCCAATCATGACCGACATCATTGACTATCTTCTTGAGGATTCTCAATATGTTCTTGTTTGATGCTTCGACCTGACCATTTCCTTGTGGGTAATAGGGAGTGGAAATGCGGTGTCGGATGTGAAACTTCTCACAGAGATCACGAATATCCTCATTTTTTAATGGAAGCCTGTTATCTGTGATGATGGACATGGGTACACCATACTAGAAGATGATGTAATTAAGGATGAATGAGGCAATTTTCTTGTCGATGACTTGGGTGAGTGGGACAACTTCAATCCACTGTGTGAAGTATTCAGTAGTGGTAATGATGAATTTGTGGCTGTTGGATGAAGATGGATGAATCTTACCCACAAGGTCAAGTCCCTATTGACAAAAAGGACATGGTGTTGTGATTGGTTGCAATTCTTGTGCTGGTGCATGTATCAAGTCTCCATGAACTTGGCATTTCTTGCATTTTTTGACAAAATAGTAGGAGTCTTTTTCCATGGATGGCCAATAGTATCGAGTGCGCATGAGTTTTTTGGCTAGTGATGGACCACATGCATGAGTTCCACAAATTCCTTCATGTACCTCTTCCAAGGCCTTTGTTATCTCATCTTGTTCCAGACATCGAAGGAGAGTACCATCAAGACTGCATTGGTATAAGGTTTCAACAATAATGGTATATCAAGTGGTTTGGCGAATGAAGGTTTTACATTGGTTATTTGATTGGTTGGGAGGAAGTGTGTGATCACAGAGATAGGTGTAGAACTTATCATACCATGGGGATTTAGAACCGACAAGGAAACATATCATCTCAAATTCAGGGATATCATAAGCGGGAATCCAAAGCTATTAGACCAAGAACTCATAGCATGTTGAATTTTGTGGAAGATCTAGGAGAGACGCAATGGTAGCCATAGCATCAACAACTCGATTCTAATCTCTGGGTATCTGCGCAAAGGTGATAGTAGTGAATGATGCTTTTAAACTGTCCACCATTTGTTTGTACGACATGAGTTTGTCATCCTTGGTCTGATATTCATCTGTTACTTGTCAGATGACCAGCTGGGAGTCGCCATATATATGTAGCTCTTTCAATTTCCATTGTATGGCTAGTCTGAGTCCTGTAATCAAGGACTCGTATTCTACTATGTTGTTTGTGCATGGAAATGTGAGCCTGTAAGACTTCGGGATACTGTCACCTTGAGGTGTGATAAATAGGATACCTGCCCCCGAGCCATACCTAGTGTATGAATCATCAAAGTAGAGTTTCCAGGGTTGTTTTGTAGTGATCATGAATATCTCTTCATCTAGAAAATTGGAAATAAGAGGATGATTACCTATGAGGGGAGCTTTGGCCAACTAATCTGTAATAACTTGACCCTTGATAGCCTTACGGTCCACATACTTGATGTCAAACTCACTTAGAATCATCACCCATTTGGCCAAGCGACCTGTCAATGTTACTTTGCTGAGTAAGTACTTTAGTGGATCGATCTTGGCAATGAGTTGTACTTTATGTGTTAACAAATAGTGCCTTAGTTTAGTAGCTGCCAAGATTACTGCTAGGCAATCTCGCTCATTAGGTATGTAATTGCGTTCATAGCCAACTAGTGTGCGAGAGATGTAGTAAGCAACACACTCTTTCCCTTCTGCATTATGTTGCACTATTAGTACTCCTAATGTTGTATTTGTTGTTGAGATATAGAGTAGTAGAGGTCTACTTGGATCTACTGGGATCAACAATGGTGTATTCATGAGATAGTCTTTAAGCATATGGAATGCTTGCTGGCATCTGGTATCCCATTGAAAGTGGATGTTCTTGTGTAATAGGTGCATGAAGGGGTGACACTTATCTGCCAGTTGTACAATGAATCTTCAGATGAATTGTAGCTGCCCTTGTAGTGTCCTTAGCTGACTGATGTTCCTTGGAGGTGGCATGTCCATGATTACTTTGAGTTTTGCTAGGTCAACCTCAATACCTTTACTTGAGACAATGTATCCTAGAAGCTTCCCTGAGGTTAGTCCAAAGACACATTTCTTTGGGTTGAGTCCAACATGATATTGTTCCAATCTGTTAAAGATTTTCTCTAATATTTCTAGATGACCTTCTCTTGTTAGTGATTTTGCCAGTAAGTCATCAACATGTAATCTTTCATTATAGTATGCGTCATGTCATGAAAGATGGTGGTCATTGCTCGTTGATAGGTCGCTCTTGCATTCTTTAGACCAAAAGGCATTACATTCCAATAGTATGTCCCCCATGGACATGTGAAGGCCGTTTTATGTTGATCCTCTGGTGCGATCTTTATCTAATTGTACCCTAAAAAGCCATCCATGAGAGAAAGCATGGCATGTCCCGCTGTTAGGTCCACTATTATGTCGATGTTGGGTAGGGGGAAGTCATCTTTAGGACATGCTTTGTTCAGATCTCTGAAGTTAGTGCAAATACAGATACCCCCATTTGGTTTTCCAACATGTACAATATTGGATATCTAATCCGCATAATCAATTGGTCTAATAAAACCAACATCTAGGAGTTTCTTGAGTTCTTCTTTGACGAGTACCACAATCTAAGGGTGCATTTTGTGAAGATTCTAATTGACAGGTTTAGCTCCTTCTTCTACGATGAGGCGATGCATGACTAAATCCAGATCAAGACCAGGAATGTCTGCATATGACCATTGAAAATTGATCTGACGCTTTTGAAAAAGTTCAACAAACTTAGGTTGTTCCTCTGGAGTTAAAAGAGATACCAGATGTATGGGGTGAGGAGTTTCAGAAGTCCCCATGTTGTATTCTTTTGTCTTTTCAATAATAATTGTTGATCGTTCCTCTTGTGTACTAGAGGGGAGAATTTTAAACCTTTCATCCTCAGGCACCTTAGAGAGGTTTTCACCATTGGATACGCTATTTCTTTTTACTGTTATGGGATCAAACAGTACCACAGTGTGGTTTTCACTAGAAGATCCATGTTTTATTGTTATATTTTTGCAACTGAAAGGTTTGGCATCTACCCCAAAGTATGTTGTGCAATTAAGTTCTATGGCGAATCCATCTTTGTGATCCCTGCTTGGTATGTTATCCCCTAGTTCCAAAAAGTCATTGATTGCCTCATCATTTTGGAAGTGGTCAAGGCATGGGGGATTAGGTTGGTTCCATTCGATGAGTTCAGGATGGATAATGGGTATTACCTCATGGATTAGGTTTTAGATGTGTTAATGAGGGTCAATATGTTGTGGTGAAGGTCATTGATGGTACTTTCCCTATCAGAATTAGACATATGATGCGATGTAGGGTCTGTGGAAGATGTTTCTAGTTCAGGAACCCAATAGGTCTTTATCTATGCTTCTCTATAAATAGGGATGTCTTTACGAGGTGGAGGTAGTGATGTGTCTTCCTCTTCTGAAGTATTAAGCTGGACATAATCAAATTCCCAGTCATGTGAGTCAGTCTCCGAGTCACTTTCCAGTATCTGATTACTATACCATATTGAGATATCCTTTGAGTTAAATGCTACAAGTATGATCGGTTGATGTACCATCATAGATGAAATGATCGATGTTGCAGCAATAATTACGGGGATCAAAGAATACAATACCGAGAGTATTGGTAGTGTTGAATCTATTGCTTCTGCTGGAATTGCCAGTGTTGTCGATACTGCTATGGGTTCTGATACAGTTATTGTTGCTAATGGTGTTATTGATGTTATGGCTGCTGTTGATGGGGTTGTTGGTTTGATTGGTGGGATGACTGGTGTTTTGGATGGTTTTGCTAGTATTTTTAGCCTCAATGGGGTAGTTGCTATGGTGCACAGTGCTACTGATATAATCAAAGGTGACTTCTTTGTAGTAGGATGATATAGAGGTTTGTTGGGTTTCTCTTTGAATCTAAGCTTAGGAAGGATCTCCTTTTGAAAGCCTAATCCTGTGCTATCTCTGAGCTTTAATTTCGGTTGTAGCGGTTCATGTCTTCCTTGTTTATAGGGTCCCAAAGTACTCTGACCATCATAACCCATTCTTTGCATAATGAGAATGCATTTTCCCTACTTATCTATGGGAAGCTTAGCTTGTGGGATGTTTGTGGGGATAGGAACTTTGTAAATCCATTTTGCTAGGTCCTCATCTTTGGTCTCTTCTTCTTGACTCTTTCCAAGGATGAAAGGCATCAAAGTGCATGCTAGTTGGACCAATGGTGTTTGAAGTAACTATTGAGGTTTACCATGAGTTCTTGGAGAAGTAGGCATTTGTCCAACATAAAAAAGTTTGCTTAAATTTTACTCCCCAGGACCTTCCTCTGCTATTTTCATCTTGAGCTTCTCTTGCTTGGGTATAGTGGTGTTTGAATTGGAAAGGGAGGCTGGAATTAAGAATGATGTAGATGAGATGGCTTCTCTGTTTTGGTAATGGTAATCTTTGGTTGATGATTAATATTGTGACAATATGCAAAGGGGTTTGCATCGCCCGGGATTGTAATTTATACACCATTATGTGGGAACTTGATATAGTGATGATAGGTGGATGGAACGGCTTGTATCCAAGTTCATCCTAATAATAAATTATATGGCAGAGGAAGGTCCAGAACTTCGCATATGATGTGCTTCACCACTGGGCCTACTCGGATTGGTAGCACATTTGCTCCTTTGGATGAACGCTCTACATCATCGTATGCTTTGATTGTTATCTTTTTATGGGGATCCACTGATTCAATTGCATATCCCAATGCTGTGACCAATTGTAGTGTATAGATATTCAGGCCTGCTCCATTGTCGATCAAGACTCACTTGATCCTATGTTGGTTGATAAACCCTTCAATGTGGAGTGAGGCATTATGAGGTTGCTAGAAAGATGTATTGTCACTTTCAAAAAAAGTGAGACAAGGTGACGACCTTACATTTCCAACCATGGCTTGGAACTGATTTGTATTTAGGTTTGCAAGGACTGACGCCTCTTGGAGAGCTTGATCCAAGATTGTTTTATGAGATGGGGATAGGCACAATAGCTCTAAGATAGATATCAGTGTGGACGTTTTGTCTAGCTATTCCACAAGATTATACTACTTTGGTATAGATGGGGTGCCTTGTGGAGCTGCTTTTATGGTAATTTTGCCACGACGTGTAACAACATTGCAGGTGGAGCTGGGATTTTTTATGGTAATAGTTGCAATTTGTTCACTAGCATCATATAGGTGTTTCACAGTGTAATTATAGGCGGCGCGCGTATAATTAGTGGTGTCTGTGTCTCACCCTAAAGTGGAAGGACTCCTTTGATCTTGTGATGGAAGTGGATTTTTGAACATGAGATGATCATTGTTTGTTGTTTTTTGGTCATGTCCTTCCGATTTCAATCTCACCTCAATCAATAAGATCTTGAATAAGGTCTTTGAATATGTGACAATTTCTTGTCTTATCCCCTTTCCCTTGATGGAAATCACAATGTTTGGTATCCCTCCACCATGAAGTTTGACCTGAGGTTCGTAATTTGATGTTTTGGGTAAGGTCACCAGATTTTAAGAAAAAAATTGACGTAACACCATTTCAATAGGTTCCCCTAAGGGAGTGTATGTTTGTTTTGGTTTAAAATTTTGCTGATGTTGTCTGGGTTCCTCTTGAGATAAATTGCATCCTTGATTTGGAGGAGCAACTGTGTTATTCTTGGGTGGGGGGTTCTGTCCTACAAATCAAGCCATAGGTTGTGGACTTTTGATAGTTCTTGCATCCACAACCCCATCATTGACGATGTTTTTATTTTTATTCCCAAAGCTAGACTTGTCACTATTGAAGCATGGGTGAGGGTCATCCTTTGGCTCATTGTATATCTTGATAAGCCCTTTTTTGATGAGAGCTCGTTCGCATTTTAGACCTTAGGTGATCATGTCATTGAAAGAGTCTATGTCTTTTACGTCTAGGTGAAATTCTATTTCATCTTTTAAGTTGGAAATAAATATTTCTACCAGTTCTTGTTTAGGTAACTTAAGAGAACATATTCTAGACATTTGATGCCATCGTTGTAGAAAGACTGAAAATAACTCTCCTGGTTTTTGTTTTGTGTTACATAGATTAGCCATGGTGATATCACGTTTAATGTTGTGTGAGTAATGTGCCAAGAACTTCTGGACTAGCTCTTTGAAGGTCCTAATGCCACCTGGTAGTTGGGAAAACAATGATGTGGTTTCTCCTCCCAAGATTTGGGGAGAAAGTCACATTTGGTATGTGTCCTCGTATGCCACTTCGAGCCAAGCTGAATGGAATTCTCTAACATGATCGTGAGGATCTCCTTTTCCTTGGTACTTTTTGAACTTGGGTGTTTCAAACCCCTGTGGAAAAGGTGGCATATGAAGATTCCTCTCAAAGGGATAGGGATAAATGTCATTAAGTGAAAATTGATTAGTTTTCACACCACTATGAAGTTGTTCCAGGGCGAGAATCTTGACTTTTTGCCGCAACATGTCTATATCATTTGGAGGAGGAGGAGGTGAGGGATTACCTTGATGAAGGTTGTATCTGATGTGATCGTGACCTCTTTCATCTTCATTATGACTTTGGCATTCTGATGCTTGCCTTAGTTGTGCAACATCAAAATCAGAGGGTAGTTTGGCTCCCTCTTGAGCAAGTCTTAAAAAGTGAGCATCAACAGTGCTCCTAATTATTTCATCAAAAAGTCTATTAAAGAGAGGGTTGTGTTTTTCACTTTCTATTGTTGCAGGAGTAGGAGTACTTACATTTTCATCATTTGTGTTTCCTCCAAGGGCTTCTTGGAATTCATTGATATTTTCCTCCTCTTCCTCTTCAATTTCTTGTTGTCTAGACCTTGATCTAGTTTGAGCCATTTTGTTTATAAGTCTTTGTTGAAGTTTGATGAAAATGATGATGAGTTGGTGATGGAATGAAAGGTTGATGTTTGGTGGGGTGTTTTGCATATGGATCTCTAGCAATAAAGGTAGATGTTAGCAAAGTTCTTTCTTGAATTTACTTGTTTGTGTTTGATTGACAAATTTTGATGTGATAAGGTTTAGAGAGATCTGAGATATGTTATAGACCTAACTACCTAGTAATGAGAGGATTCACTCATAGAATAGTTTTGACTTACGTAGAAATGCCTCTTAGGATGAGTTTATCCTAGATTTAGAAACACTCTAAAAGTGATGTGTTGTGTTTGATTCAAGAAATATCGAAAGAGAACTTAGGACAAAAACCTCTTAATGTTTTGAGAGTTGGAATGGATTTGATTAGATGTGAATGTGGAAAATGGAGGAAATGTTAACTTCAATAGAAACTTTGTGTTACAAAAGGAACAAACTCTTCCTCTTCTTGTTCAGGGGTTGGTGGTTCTACCCTAGCTGAGTTATATGTGATACAAATGTCTGGAATGAAGGTAGGATTGATCTTGCCTCCCTTATTTTTATGATAACTCAAAGCTCTATATTGAGTAAAAGCTTTGCGGTTTAATGACTCTTTATCAAACTCGTTTGATTTTCTTTGAAGGTATAGACGCATGTGATGTAAGAAGGTTCCATGAGAGACAAAGATCTGCCTATTAAGATAAAAGAATTTCCTCCTTTTGATAAAAGCCTTTGAGCTCAATGGTATTTTCTTTAATTTGATATGTTGATGAAGATTCTTCTCTCTCAAGATATGAAGAATGGTCATATAGTTTGATACTTTTGTTATTGCTCTTTGTTTTTGATCTTTTGTTAGTATTTTGAAAATGTTTATGTTGGATGAATACTTGTTTTTGGAACTAATTCTTGATTTTTTTCTTTGACAAGAAAACAAAGCAAGCACAAAAACACAAGAATGTTGCCTCAAAAGGAACAAGTAGGTGTGGGTCTAGATCAACCCAATCCTTTGAACTTTTTATGACCCTTTCCTTCAAATGTATTTTAGGTGTTTTCCAAAGGCTGAAGTCGGCTCAATTTTCACTGGTCTTGACTCAAAATGAAAAACACTTCAAACACTCTTTATCCCTAAGGTCAAATGGCCAGTTGCAATAATTTCAGCCCACATCTTGATATTTCTTCAACTTTGCTACTACATACCTTATGAATCCCATTGTGACAGGTAAGGATGTGATATACTAAGTCTTGTATGAGAATAACAAAAAGATGATCCCTATGATGGGGGAGTCACCACTTTTATCGAGCTACAAGTAACCTTTCAAAAAGCTATGTTTTTTATCAAGGAAATATGTATGGTGAGTATCTTGCGAGCAAAACCTTACATGCTCTTGCACTGAATTTATCACAAATATCCTCAATCAATAGAACAGGTGGGCTACTACATAAAGGTGTTTAGTAAGTTTTGATGCTTTTGGACACAAGTTCATTCTATAGTGACTCACTTAAGAGCCTTGTAACTTGTGGTGGGGTCCATTTGTACTTTCGACAAGTTACACTGTAGGAACAACTATACCTAAGGCTACAACTTTTGCTATCACCTGATTTCTATAGTGGTTCGAAGGATTTACCGTGCGAGATCGTTCCCAAGAGTGATGTGTCTCTTGGCAGGCCTCTCTTAAAAAGATAAAATTTGAGTGTTACTAACATTTTTCTCTTGCACCTAGGACCATGAAAGCCATGGGAGAGGATGGTGTGTGTTAGAAGTATGACCACTCGACAAACTCTTTTTCACAAGTGTGTCAAACATAAAATACACTTGTTCTTTTTAACTTGTCAATGCAATGGTGATCTAACTACTTGGAGATGTTTCTCCAACAACCATGGTGTTTTTTTTAACTTCAAAGGCAATATGTTGAGTAAACTAAGAAATTGAAAGTCTGGTCAACTGAAATTGAAACATGTATGCATGAAGTAAATCACTTTGAAACATGAAAACCTTGACAAGTTGATTGTTCTTTTTACTTACACAAAAATGGAAGTGTTGATTGTGAGTTTCCTTAAGTTTGATGCAAGAAATGAGTTTGTCTTGTTTTAAGCACCAAAATAAAGTGTTTTCCTAACTTGGAAAGAAAGTAAATTTGTGGGATTTTGAGTTTGTTGTTCTTTTTAACTTGGACAAATAAAGTTCATTTTAAGCCCAAATAAAAGGTGTGCCTCTTTTTAATAACCCAAAAATGAAGTGTGAGTTTCATATTTAAGCCAAAAAAGAAGATGAATTCATTTTATCTGACTTTGAAAATAAAAGTTAAAGAAATAAATGCAACTACTTTCTACTCTAAACTCCTCCACCTTGCACAAATAATCAAACAAGAAAAAAAAATAGAATGCAGTCTAGGTAGGCTTCCAGAAGCCTAAATTTTTATTTTTGGTTACAAGGTATGTTTTTACAATGCTCTGTTACAATAGTGCTACTCTGTGTGAGAATAGAAACGCTACTTAAGACAAAAGTGCGAAACTAAGTACAAAAGTGTCAAAAGAAAATATTTAGACCGAAAGACAAATGTGCTAATATAGGAACAAAAGCACTAATTAAGGGACAACAGGGCTAGATTAAAGAAAACAATGCTAAATTTTGAACAATAGCACTATTGTAGAAAAAAAAGCGCTAGAAGACCAAATAACGATAGCGCTAAAGCACGAACAAAAGCGCCGAAGCGCAACCTGTGTGTCAAGCAAAACAGTCAAACAAGTTAGTTTTTTCAAAAAGTTGCTCCTTGATTCACGTTGGGTTTACCAAATTATGCTCTGCTAAATGGACACTATTAGACCAAAACTTGTGGTCGTATAACACATAAGAACGTAAGAAACAAAGATAAATGTTAGTGTTAATCAACGAAAAACTAGTCTAAGAAGGCATATCAAGAGAGACACTAAAAATATGATGAAGTATTTAACTATGAAAGAAAACACAATAAGGCATCTCCAAATGCCTTCTACCATGCTCGTAACTCCTTCTCCCTTGTTCCTCTCATCTCCAAGTTCCAAATTAGTGTAGCTCTCAGCAACTTTTTGCATTATGGATGCCTTATGGAGGTTCAAAATTGACAAATGATTGTTCTGAAAATGATATGTAAATGTGAATAAAACTAATTAGATATGCTATGAAATGAACTAATATTTATTTTAGTCCAAAACAACAATATTTGGCTAAATTCTCTTTCTCTAAAATTCACTATAATGTAAGTGCATACAAGTTTTTAGGATCTGGATTATGAAGAAATGAGCCCTATTTATAGGAAAAATAGAGCAATGGATGGTTGAGATTGAGTAATCTCAACAAGGGTCAGAATTGAATGGTTTATGATCTATGTGAGGACTTTCAACCCAATCCCAGGTTGACAAGTGTCAAAATGAGATGGGTTCAGAGGAGAGGGAATAAGCATTAAATGCTTGACATGACCTAAGAGTTAACTTGGGAGTTAAGGTTAAGGTTGGGCTGAGTGATTAAATTCATTATTTAAAGAATAATGCTTTTATCCAATGGATAAACTCTTGTGCAAGAGTTAGTGTGGATAACCATAGTCAAAGCAATAAATGCTTGAGGAGGCACATGGGTTACATGAGGGTTGAGTTAGGGGTCAAAGTCGCTAACCATGGGTGTAAGTGGATTTAACCATAAACGGTCATGTAAGAGCCATAAGTGGTTTAGAAGACTTTAGAGGTTAGATTGTTGAACACACAAGGCATTTAATGTTTTTCAAAGACTTTGAAGTCTTTGAGAAGTGACTCCAGGTTGCTTCGGAATGTGACAATATTTAGGCGATGGATTAGGATAATTAGGAAGGGGTTAAAAGAATTAGGAAGGGGGTTAGGATTTTCAAGTGGGTTTGGTGGGTGGGGGAAAATATGATTTTTATTAAAATAAAATTCATTTATTTCAACAAATAAGTGCAAGTTGCATTTTTAGGAAAATGCAAGTGGCGGGGGATTTAATGATTTAAATAAATATTTTATTTAATTTATTTAAAAGAGGAAAGGGGATTAAACTGAATAAATAGGATTTGTTCATTTAATTGATTGTAAATTTGGATTAATGAATTAATTAAAATAAATTGAATAATTTTTTTAATTAATAGGTGAATGTTTGAAGATGAATTAATTAAATATTAATTTAATTAAGTGATGGCTAGTGGGTTTTTAATCAATTAAATAGCAAATATTCATTTAATTAAAATGGACAGATTTATGTGACTACATTAATTATGAAAGTTATTCATTTTTTACCCATCTAATATATTTAAGTGTAAGGCCTATAACACTAACACATTTTATTATGTATAAATAACTTTTAAAGAGAGTAAAGTTTCTCAAGAACTTTTATTCTATTTTTATTTGTCATCTAATAATATAATAATGAAACTTTCTCTTAATATAGCATTTCTTTAGAATGAAATAGTAAATTTTACCTTTCTTTACCTTAAGAAGATGAGTTGCAAAGAATTTTTTTTAAAATGACTAAAGCATAAAGGTATTAATGGATCCCCAACATAATATGGTGCCCTAATTTTTATTTTAACGCACTCCTTATTCATGCGATCTTTTTTTTCTAAGTTTGGAGTATGTTCTTTTAATTTTTTAATTTTTAATTTTTTCTCATAGATGAGCAGGCGTGCAGCGTGAGGCGTACATTTATTTGGAAATTCTTATAGATATATATTTATTTATAGTTTCTCCTGTATTCTGTTTTCAATATGAATTAAAATATTCTTTCCTCACTCTCTACAAAGATATTGGTGTATTATTTTCTGTATTTCTATTTATAAATCAAAATTACATTATCACCATCAAATTTGCATTAATTGCTGGAAATAAGTAACTTAAGATTGTTGGCAAAACTCAAATCTCATTACATTTGGCTGCGGTACTGATTTGAATATTTTGTCAACAGGATTGTTGTTACTTTACTGATTGGTACATGTATTGCAGAATTCGAGAGTGACAGACAAGATTGTTCTTCCCAATGCATTAATGAGGAATGGATGTAAGATGTCCCAGTGTCAATACAATTTTTGTGTGAAGTCCCATGCCGCCTTCTACGTGTATATATATATTTCTCTTCTACGTGTATATATATAAGATTCCTAACTTGTATATGGTATGATTACATAACTAAATCTTAACTAATGAGTGATTAATGGCATTAAGCGTTTTCTCTTTTCTATTTTCTTCACTATCATAAGCTCATCCCAAAGAGTATAAAACTTGTGTTACAGTTGAATAAATGCAGTTTGTATAGAAGCACAAACAATTGTTTCTTTTTATTGTTCGCATGACATAATCAATCCTTTCCTATTTCAAGTAGTACTTTCTTCTTTGTTTCCATTTAGGCATGAAATACTTTTCCGTCAATCCTAAAAGGAATGTAAGGGAAACACACACTAAGACTTCCGTCCTTTATGAAACACATACAATCTAGTCCAAAAGATTTTAAAATAATATAACATGGATTGTGGAAATCTCATAGCATTAATTGATATTCTTTTTTTCAAAAAAACATGGATATATCAAATATGCATGACAATAAATGAAATCTGCAGTATCATCTTCATGAGTCCAAACATTTTTATGCTAAAATAAAGTAGTTTGCTCTTTCATTACACAATGAAAATATTTAATCAAACATATTGAGACTATTAATTACAAACAAGTAGAGAAAATGATATGAAAATAAAACAAACATAAGAAAATATCAACACATAACATGATAGTTTGGCGTGGTTAACCAAAAAATAGCTACGTCCACTCTCAAGTAGGGAATACGCATATTAATCACTATCAATCCTCTAGTACATCATACATGGGCTGCACATAGACATATTCAACCATAAAATGAAGAGATGGGGAATGTGAATGATCATGTGACCATTGGGCTTCACATTCCTCATAGAGACATCCTTAAATTTTTGTCTCAAAACAGTCATACAATCTTCAATCACTTAGGTATATATAAGAATTAGAAAACAAAACACTAGTGAAACTTTCTTTTCTATTACTTAATAGGCTTCTTAGCCAAAACATCATAATGTATCTCTCAAATTAACATTTTTTTAAAAATAAACATATAATCGTCATTAGATGTATTCTAATGGAAAGAACTAATAGGGGACAACAATTAGGAAACCCTATTTCCCAAAGTCTTCCCTCATAAATGAGGTAAGCGGGATGGAGTGGGTACCCTAAACTCATCTATCCTCCAAATTTGTCATTCATCTTAATGAGGCCTTTTGGCAGGTGAAATCAAGTCCTAGGGTCTTTATTGTATGCCCAATAGGACCCCACATCATGGATATAGACCTAGGGGGTCTATTTTTTTAGGTAAAACATGGAATTTGACTCAAAAATTCTCATTAAGGACCCATAATAATAACCTTCATAAAAACATCTATATCTAATAATAAATCCCCATTTCCTTTTAAGTAAACAATAGTTGAACTTATAACTTTTCATAGAGGAAATTGATTTGAAATATGTATTTCTCCCTTAGTTCATGTTACTTTCCTACACAGTAAACACATTCAAAATCATAGTTAGAACACAATAATAATTCATATTATTTTCTATCAATTTTCATCTTGTTTACTAGGGAATATCAAGAGTATTGACATAAAACTATATCATTCATAATATCATGATATATTTAACCATCTATTAAAGAAAAACATGTAATAATTGAAGTTTATTTAATTATATGCAGAGTGGGGTGTTACATATTTTGCAATGGTTGTTTGTAGAATAGGCCAATGAAAAAAGAGATAAACAACATTACTAAAAGTCTAAGAAAATATGTCAAAATTGAAACTATAGAAATGTTGAAGAATATTTTAAAATAATCGCATATGATTGACTAGCATAATGTTAGAAAGGTAGGTTATAAAAAAAAAATTTAATCGCTACTAATAATTAAATAACTTTCTTCACAACTACATCGAAATCATGAAGGTAGTGATCAAAACCTCTCATCACAGTTTTGTAGAAATTATCTCATTATTTCTACCATTTGCCAACAATAAATCTTCCACTTGTTAGCATTAAATATTCCACCTAGAAATATCAAAAAAGTAGATGAGTGTAGAACGTCATTAGTCAACAAAACATAAACCCAAAAACTTCTTTATCTTTCCAAAGACCTCTCTAATACAAGATGAATGTAAAATGTTTCATTGATATTAATAAAAATAAAGTTTATCTATGCAACAACATAATTGTGTAAATAGTTATATTCCTGCATGTGTGTTTTTATGTACTATTGATTCAACTCATTCACCACCAACAAGTGGTATGAGAGCTAGGTTTAGAAAAGCGAGTCATTAAAGGAGGTTCTGAAATATTTAAAGCCCCCACTGAAAATTGTTATCAATTCAATGAGAGTGAAATCTGTCAAAATTATCAGAGCTGGTTTACGAAATGGGAGGAATGAATAAGTGTAAGGTTCATGACGTTCCTTGGGACTAGATTTTAAAGAGTTCAAAAGAGATAAGTCAAATAAGATTGCTGCCATTGAAGACAAAAACAAATTACCATTGTCTATTGACTAAAAAAAAAGTTAAGATCCCTCTTGTGAAAGAGGAAAAAGAATGAAGACACTAATTTTGAGGAGGACATGGCTAGAGAGGATCATTGAAGGTCAGCCAACCAAACAATATCGGAAGAAATTGTGTAGAGGTCACTAGTAGGAGAAATGAATGCAAAAATCATAAGTCTCTCTCACTGTTTGAAATGATAGGATAAACTAGTGTTTAAATATTACACAATAAAGGTGGAAGATTGGAGGAAAGTGATGTTGCCGAAGTAAGACAAATTGCTAAAATGAAGTACAAATAAGGTGAGTTGAACTATATGTTTCAATGCGAATGTTTCAATGCGAAACATAGGTAAGAAGGTTAATTTTTTTATTTTTTCAGAATTTAACTTTTGAGATGGATCGTTTAAAAAAGTATTAATGAAAGTAAAGAAATTCAAATTAGAGATGATCACAATCATAAAAGAGATGCAATCATAAAATGGTAAACTTTTAGATCAAATTGTGAATTTTGGAAAGAATTGTACATAGTAAAGATGAAAATGAAGAGTTAAAAGAAAGAGTAAAATTGTTTAATGAGGTTAAGAAAAAATAAATAAGATTTAGAAGGAAAGTCGACGAGATTAGAAGAAGAAAATATTAAAGTTCAAAGAAAAATCACTTGCAAAAAGAAGAGAATGTTTGAAATCAAAGCAATTAGTATGTGATGCTTCATGTGACATAGAATATTTTTGTTTGTCATTTGGTAATTGTAATTTTTCTAAATTTGTGTGTGGTGGAGATGTTAATAAATCTACAAATCTTGATAAGAGTGATAATGAAAAGAATGTTGAGTTGAGGGCCTAGCTCAATTGGCAAGAGCTTCCAATAGTGTATAATGAGGTCACAAGGTCTATTCTCCCCCCAACCCACATGGTACCAGAGGACGTTTCACACCAATATCACTAGTCACGTTAAAAAGTTTACCCAGTGCTCTGAAGTTTATAGGTGGTGTTATACCCAATTCCTGTAGTCTAAATAATAATGAAAATAATGTTGGTTTTACAATCATGAAAAGAATTGGTTACAAAAATCAAGGATTGGGAAAGCATGACCAAGGAATGAGAAATCCTATTGAGCCAAAGATGAGGCCAAAATTTGAAAGTCTTGGGTATGTTATAGGTTAAGGAAAAATCAATACAGATGTAGTTTGAAGAATAATTCTGAGAAGACATGTTAGAGTAAAGAATTGAAGAATAAATGTGCAACAAATTGTATACAAATGGATTGTAGATGGAGTTTTGGTTCAAATCGACAAACAACTATAGGTATGTTAAATAATTTGTTCAAGTGTAAAATTTCATATATGAAAATTGATAGCAATCATGGATAACTTGTATGTTCGAAATGCATAACAAATATTTTATAGCAAGATATATATAGATAATGAGTTCACAAGAAGTTCAAAATCAAAGATTTGGAGACTACAGGAGCAATTGGACAAAGTCAAGAGAAGGCATCATCAGTGAAAGAAAATATCTAAAGATGGTTTGAAGTTATTAAGAAAGGAAAGGTTTCAAAGATTGAAGACGTAATTATGGATATGAGAAATGATAGAAAATAAATACAACAATCAAGAGCATAGTAGATTTGAAGATCAATTGACAAAGATATTCACAAATGTTTTAGCAAAAGAGCAATTTGAATATTTAAGAGACAAATAGGATATTGAGAATATTGATGTAATTAGTGATAGAAATTAAGTGGGGTGTAGGAATCATCTCATAATTTCTACCACTTGCTAGCGTTAAATCTACCATAGGTGAAAGCATTAAATATGCAATCTAGAAATGTCGAAGAAATAGTTGAGTCTAGAAAGTCATTAGTAAGTGAAAGATAAACCCAAAAACTTCTACACCCTTCTATAGACCTCTCTAAAAGGAGGTGAATGTAAATCATTTCATTGGATTTAACAAAAAGAGTTTATCAATGCAGCAACACAATTATGTAAATAATTTTATATTTGCAAGTGTTTTTCAGTATTGTTTATTCATGCTCATCCACCATCACCAAGTTGATGAATAAATAGAAGAATGGAAGACTAGTGGTTGGGCATGTTGAAATATATATTTTAGAGGAACTATTACTTAGGTCACTAGGTTGAAATGTGAAGGAAAGAAAGTTCCTTAGCTAAGCCAAAAGAAAGCCTATGAAAATATATCTTCCTATGCTTGGAAGTATGTAAGAGATTGAAAAGCCACTAGAATGGATTTAGTATAGAAGAATTGCCACTAGTATGAGGAGCTATCAGCTATCATTTGATCAAATGTTTCACACTAGAAAGTCTGTGTGTGAAAAGTGGTAATCTGTAAGCTGTAAGGCACAAACACTTCAATAAATTATTGCAGGCATGGTTAGACAGATATAATCATGAATATAAAAACCAAAACAAATTGACCTATTTCCTTCTAAAAGATTCGACTATAGCCTTGCTCTCATATTTGTCTAAGCAATACCATTGACTAGACTACATCAAGATGAAGGATTTAATCTATATGAGCACAAAATTGAGCTAAATGGATGCAAAATTAAGCTAGATGAATGAATATTTTAAGCTAACATGATTAAACTAATATTCAATAAACTAAGATGTAATATTCTCAATGCACAAGATCTTAATGAACCTAGAGAAAAAACAACATAATAACAATAAATCTCCAAGGTAATCTAAGTGAGAGATGAAAGGATGAATTTATAAAAAATTCAAAGAGAGACCAACAGTCAAGATCGATTAATGATCAGCGGTCAAGATTCTCCAAGGGGAAGCACAATCCAGGTGAATTGATGTGATTCGCTGCTTTTCTCAATTTTAAAGGAAATTGAGCTAAAATTAAGATAAAATCAGAAAAACTGATTTATAACATATTTTTATTCAGTTTTGAGATTTAATTGATTTAATTGATTTAATTGCTTTTCTGAGATTTTTTAATTTATTAGATTTTCAAGATATCTCAAATTGATTCCTTTTTCCAAATTAATTTCTTTTTGCTAATTAATTCATTTTTAATGATTTAATGGAAAATCGACTTATTAATTAAATATACTAGGATATTTAATTAAATAAATAAAATAATTGATCAAAATGATTTACTTGGAATGATTAATTAATTAAATAAATATTTAATTAATATTAAATGATTTATTTTCCATGTGACATTGATGATTTAAGAATTAATTAACTAGGTGATCAAGATTAATTTAGTTGTCTTTGGTTAGGACCTTGATGATGTAGCCGAGATTAGGCGCCCATGGTTTAGATAGTCATTTTTAGGGTATTACATTTGCCCCTCTTTGAATTGATGTGCGAGCAGAGCATTAATTAAAAGAATAGTTGGTGTCGAAGAGATATTAGTTTTGAACTTGATGGATCATAAATCGATGAACAACAAGATGTTTAGCTTAATTTGAACTGATGAAACTGAACGGTTTGATTAAAGTGATACTGATCTTGAACTTGACTAAACCAGCACCGATGAAGAGCGATATACCAATCTTGAACTTGATGGATCAAGAAATGAGCACCGACCTAGAACTTGACTGAACTAGAATTGGTTGAGCAAAGAGATAAAACCGATTCCAAAATTGATTGAACAAGAACCGATCAGCAAAATAGAATGTCCAACTTGATTTGATGCGATGAAATTGAACACCTATTTTAAGATTGATTCAGACGAGGACAAACTTGATATGCCCCTAGAGATTGATTGAAGTTAGATTAAGATTTGATTTAAAAAGATTTGCTACTCGACTTTTGATTAAGATTTGAAAAAAAAAATTCTTGACCACACCTTGTGATGATATAATCACTGATAATGTTGATGTAATGAGTATGCCCCCTCGGGAGGGAAATTGAAAGATAGCGAGATCGTAGTGATTTTAGGAAATTTTATTTAATAAAATGATTTAGTGATGATAATTTGAGTATGATGATTGATTTGAGAATTAATTTGAGATTATGTTGATTCAGAAAACATTTGAGCAAAGAATGATGTAAAAATTGACATGAAGATGAAAGTGTCAAGTGGTCAACATTGTGAAAATTTGTCTAGAAAATTGACGTTAGATTTTGATTTCAATCCTGAAAATGGACTCAAGATGGTTCATTTAGCTAAGAGTACAAATTTTGTGTCAATCAGAGAAAGTTTGAAAATTAGTGTTTCACCTATATAAGGGGTTGAAGGGGTCATTTTCAATTCATTTTTACCTCTCAAAGTTCAAAATTTCAAAAACATTCTCTGGAGAAAAATGATAATTCCAGTTCAAGATCACCGATTCGAGCGCTAGAAATGACATAATAAACCTCAAAACTACCCAACAGGAGTAAGTGATCGATCTTAAGCATTTTAAGTTTCTCATTTTGTGAATTTTTTGTTGAATTTTTTATTCTTAGTTTTGTTTTAGGTCATCCCTTTTCATTTAGTCATCTAGCCAACTAGGGTTTCTTGTACGAGTAATTAGCTAATTTTCTATTTTCGTATCACTATGTATGTATTGTCGTATAAAATCTACCCTTAAATTCTACAGGTGTGTTCTTCATAGATCATTTTGTCATCTAGTATGGCATAGTAGCTCGTATGATATAGTTTACTCATACAAGTTTCTCCTTTTCTATGTTAACTCGTATGAAAAACAACGAGTATTTTTCAAGGTTCAAACAACAATTTTGGATTTTTAATATTGTAAATTTGGATTCTTTGGCACTTTTGACACAGTCTTAGCTCATATTTGATCATGTACTGATGATTTTTTGTTCAATTTTGCAGTTTCAGTTGCCAGATATACAGTTTAGATGCACATATCCACCTATTATGAGATTAGTGCAAGACTTATCAGACGCACAGAGAGATCACATTGGGTTGTGTGGATTCGTATATTTTCTTCAGATACCTAATATCTGTGTGAATCACGGATTGTTGACTACGTTAGTTGATCGATTCCATAGCGAGCATAACACATTCCAGCTACTGACTGGGGAGATGACTATCACTCCTGAGGATATATACATGATTTTGAGGATACCTTTTTTTTGGCGATAAGGTGGATTATGATGCTGCACCACGATAGGGGATTAAGGCACTGAGATGCATTTTTCACGATGACACTATACCAGATCATTTTATCAGCTAGGATGATCTTTGGCTCGGATATGGAGCACAATTCCCCCTTGCTTGTGTAGACACTTAAAGAGATAACACCTCTTTTTAATTACTCCTTAATATTAATTAATTATAATTAATATTATCACTATAGTCTGTTGATTGATTTATTTAATAAATCAATCCCTTTTCTTCATCTTAAAATCCTTAATATTAAATCTCCTTAAATTCCTCCTCTTAATTAATTAATTTCAATTAATTAGATAACCTAAGTGATTCCTACAAATCACCTTTTTCCTAATCCATCATTAACCTAATAATTTATTCTAGAAAGTCCGTAAACTCACTTAGCATTATTCTTCTAATTTTTAATTCCCTCCACTCATTCTCTATCCTAGTCAAATCCTCCTACAAATATTTTCTACCCTAATCCCACCTAATCTTTCTTCTAATCCCTCTCCTAATGAGTTGCTAGTGGCTAATCATCAAGATTAGCCACAAAGTCAAATCCTTGCCCCTTCCATCCAACCACTCTCCTTAAATGCTCTTTTTCTAGGTGAATGTGATATTTTCAAAATCTCACATTCCTCTAAGCATCCCATCCTCTAAGGAATTTTTAATTCCTCCTAATTCCTGCAATCCCCATGAACATCCTTTTGAAGAATTTTTAATTCTTCATCTCTATCCCTCAAGGAATATCTTATCCCTTGTTCTTTCCTAGGAATATTGGGAAGTCTTCCCAATGAACCTTGAGGAGTGTGGAGATAGTAAATGCCTTTAAGGCATATCTCTTGGTCTCCACACCTCCTCTTGGGCCTTGTGTGGGCTCACAAGGAATCCTGACCCTCCATCTTGGGTCAGTGCTAGCGCTCCATTTCTCCTCCTCTCTTCCTATAAATTGAGGACTCCATTCCCTCATATCTCACCTCTAAGTTTAGTAGATCCATGATGCTAGTTTGTGCCCAAGAAACCATCCTTGCATCCTTACCATGCAAAAATTAGCACTCATCCATACTTAGCCATTTTATCCTTTAATCCTTAATCCATCACATCCATTTGTGTACAGTATTTGAGAGCCAACCACATTCAAATCACTCAAAGGAGCATATCAAGTGGAGCATCATCAAGTGGGGCCTTCACTTCACCAAGCTCAAGGAGGAGGTAGAAGCTTGCAAGGTATAAGCATTGTCTTTATGTTTTCATGTGGTTTGGTTTATGTTTCATGTTTTTAATATGTTTTAGTGCTTTGTTTGCGTACTAACCACCTGAATTCACCTTGTTAGTTTTTATCCTCTTTATTCTGACATGCCCGGTGGAACTCATGTCCCTAAATCTAACATTTTTGTGAGTGTACAAGTCGCAGGTATCGGAACAGCACGAGCGCCTACAAATCAACGCTAATGACTCGGGTAAAGCATGATAGAAAGCCCTTTTAGTGCATGCGTGGGTGCATTAGCATGAGCATAGGCACACCAACATGGGTACCCAAAGTTTAAATTAATTTTCCACTTCCACTTTGACTTTTGCTAACATGTTTTGGTCTTTTCAGCATGTACGCCTACGTTTTAGCATGGGAGAAACTATATCAATGCGACAGTTTTCGGAATCCCACCCTCTATAAGAAATTTGAAATATTTTAAATTTAAAAATCTAACTGGTAGCTTGTTTGGTGCAATTTTTTGTGTCTTTAGCACGAGCGCAGGCATTTCAGCACGAGCGCAAGTGTTTTAGCGCGTTTGTAGGTGCTTCAACATGACCGATCCAGACTAGCACGAGGGATAGGTATAAATCATTAGTGTTGTTTGTGTTCATTTCCATTTATTTGTTTAGATTTCGGCCCACTCCAATGTGTACGCAGGCATTTTTGGCACCTTCGTATGCGCTTCAGTGCGACTAACTACATTTTAGCACGTGTGCTGTTTCTATAGGCCAATAGCTACTGATATTTTTTTAATGAGTTTTGTAGCTTCTTCGACTGTCCAAGACCTAAAAAATACAATAACTACTAATCCAATTGTTTTGTAGGTTGCCTAAGAGTTTCAACCAAACATTGTGTCTTTTTTTAACTAGGCACCTAGATCTAATTAGGGGGTAAATAAACCATTGTCTTTTGTGTTTGTGAAAAGCGTAAAGGTAGGAGAGTATGCTCTCATCTAGCTAGACGATCAGAAATCCAGAGCCTCCAAGATTTTCATGTTTGTTGCATGTTTACCCTTAGTAGGCCTACCCTCCCGAGTTTCTCTTTGAATCGGTGAGAGGGGAATGACCCAAGTGAGTACACCTGGACCTAGGGTTCCCAAATCACTATAATAAATAGGCCATTGATGATGAAAGAATCAATGGTTGGGGCTATATGAGAGTTCAGTCTCACATTGGGTTTTTAGTAGGATCCTATAGATCTCAATCAAGTTTGCATTACTACTAAGTTCTTGGTGCTTTGTTGGGCTATAGGCCTCAATTGTGCTTGTGCAACTACAAAGGATAGCTCCTAACGGGTAGATATATTAAACACCTTATGCGTAGTGGCCAAAAACCTTCTAGTCATTGGTGCAGGAGGTCAGACCTCTGAAGCCGCCCATATTTTTGTGACCCTTAGTAGAGACACAGAGTTTGCCATGAGGATTTTTAATGGGAATTGATGCTTGGCTACCCAGGAGAAGTGAGTGTTGTGGAGGTGAGCTGGTGGGGTCAAGCATCTGAGTGTCCACTTTGGGTAAGCGTAGCTGGAAAACCAATTTGGATCCAATGACTATTGTCCTTGCTAACCTTAATAAGATTGTATATGAGCATGAGTGTCTTTGAGCTAAAATTCATTTGATTATTGTGTTTTCTTTGCTTGATACTTACTTGTCAAGAGTAGAATAAACACATAATTATCCTCAAACACTTTGCAAAAAACACTTGTCTAAAAACAAACAATCATCTAAGTCAAGGTCCGAGTCACAATTCCAAACATAGTCATACCCAAGTCACATCCTAGTCACCATCCACACAAAGTCCTAGTTGCGTCGAAACTCCGTCCATCTCATGTTTCATAAACCTAAGTTGTATAAGCATCCTAATAAGTCAATCCACCAACCTATCAAGAAGAAGAAGCTCACACAAGCACAACTCATTAGACGTCAGAAATTATGGTACACAAACCGCAAACACTTGCTTAAACATAGACACTTCTTGCATCATTACCACGATTACGTCCATGGTCATACCAATGAGTTTGATGCTAGTGATTAATTAAGAGTTTGTGCCCTCCATCAAGGTTCAGGTTTGTCTTTTAACACCAGCTATCATCAAAATCAAGGTGGTCATGTCCCTTGATACAACTTGCCATCTGAACCAATCATCTATTGAGTCATGTTCATCCCAAGGATAGCCTAGTCACCAAATTTCTTGTAATCATCACTATCATCCCTCTTCAATCAATCATCCTCAATATTTTCCTAAGGACTTAGCACATCAATCAATCACAAAATCAATCACCTCCAATTATCAAATTAATTCTCAAAATCCAAATCAAATCCAATCTAACCTCACATTAAGGTTGCATGCCTTGTAAAGTTTCATTTAGGCCCCATCCTTAATCACTTGGCTTTGATCTTGAAGAAGAATCCTCTCCAAGAACCTTTTCCTTATCCTTTGAGTCAATCAAGACTCTTATCTCACATCTTTGTTTTACTTAGGGTCATTAGTCAACCCTTAGTGGAAGAAAGGCTTTTTGATCATCATTCCAAAGTATAAATTATACCCAACTTGGTCATTACCTCACTTGGGGGTTCATCAACATTTATCGCCTAAGATCCTCATCCAAGGAATAAGGTGAAATCCTAATCAAATCCCTATCCTAATCCAAGGACCAGGCTATCAATCAGCAAAATCCATTTTCATCAAATTCTAATCCTAAAATCCAAGAGCCTTGCTAAGTCCTCTCATCAAAAATTTCCTCCTTCAATATTTTCTAAGGTTATTCTTGTATGGTGATAACTTGATCTCAAAAGAAAAAGATGGCCAAACAACAATATGGTATGTCGGACATTAGTGTCCTATATCAAGATCCTACACAAGATCCCACATAAAGTGTGCAACCTAGCATCCAAAATCAAACACAAAATCCTAATATGGTTGACCAAGATGAACTCTCTCCAGAAGTGCAAACTTTCTTAGTAGACTCTTCTAATCAAGAGATGTTGGATAAATTTATCCAACACAATCCTACTATGCTTCTAAAGACGTTCATTAAAAATGGAGCTCAACTCTTACCTAATTTTGATAAATCCACCCATGGTCAACAACCACAAGGAGACCTCGCTCCCAATCAGATTTCTGCACCTATTATTCAACCTTAATCAATTGCGGCCCTGCCAATCATTCAACCCCAATCAATAGCACCCATGGCACCTCCCCCCATGATCTCCATTCCACCTTCCTCCTCCTTACCATCTATAACACTATCAAATCTGATCTCATCTATTCTCCAACATGCCTCTATCCCATCTTCTTCTACTCAACCATATATTTCTATTCCACAAACCT
Source organism: Cryptomeria japonica (assembly GCF_030272615.1). Taxonomy (NCBI): domain Eukaryota; kingdom Viridiplantae; phylum Streptophyta; class Pinopsida; order Cupressales; family Cupressaceae; genus Cryptomeria; species Cryptomeria japonica. Next base: position 612,845,960 of record NC_081412.1, on the reverse strand, counting down.
CCATCCCCGTCAACAATGTCGCTAGCTTCATTCGGGCTTCTCTTAATCCTGTCACAACAGTTTGTGGGTCGCAACTGACTATCACTGAAGTCCCTACGACGTCGGTCATCACATCTCACATCCTCGCTTCTTCATCATATCAATACATTAGTGGCAGTGCACCTTCCTCAACATCCAATTCTAGGGGCAAACACAATCCATCATTTCCAAAATCCACAATAAGACCTCATTAAAGAAATTCAGGACATGAAAAACATCATCAAGGACATGAAAGAAGGGAGTAACAAAAGGAAACCTTACTCCTTTGAGGTTCATAATCTCGTTGTCCGCCTAGATGCAAAACTTGTAAAATAAAAGTTGCACAAAATGCATCCATATATTGCACTCCTGGTCAAGTTAGAACTCCAAAAGATGTTGGATGTAGAATTCATCAAACCAATAGACTATGCTGAATGGATATCCAACATTGTAGCTTTCAGCAAACCTGTTGGGGGCATCTGCATCTATACTGATTTCCAAGATCTAAACAAGGCTTCTCTTAAAGATGATTTCTCACTCCCCAATATAGATATGATTGTGGACCTTATAGCAGGGCATGAGATGCTATCACTTATGGATGGATTTTTTGGATATAATCAAATCAAGATTGCAAATGAAGATCAACATAAAACTGCATTCACAACACCATGGGGGACTTTCTGTTATCGGGTCATGCCTTTTGGCCTCAAAAATGTTGAAGCAACATATCAACATGCCATGACAACAATTTTTCATGACCTCTTGCATAAAATTATGGAGGACTATGTGGAAAATCTACTAGGTAAATCGACGACAAGACAGGAGCACATCCCTATCTTAAAACAGATCTTTCAAAGATTCGAAAAATACAAACTATGCCTCAATCCTAAGAAGTATGTTTTTGGTGTCACATCGGGCAAATTACTAGGTTTTATTGTTTCTCGTAGAGGCATCGAGGGAGATCCTAAAAAGGTGAAAGCCATCATGTAAATGCCTCCACCAAAGACTCTCAGACAACTCCGCATCCTCTAGGGAAAACTCCAATCTATTAGACGTTTTATTTCACAATTTGTAGATAAATGCCATCGATTTGCACACCTGTTGTGCAAAGACACAAAATTCAAATGGGATTGCTTGTGTCAAAAGGCCTTTGAAAAACTCCAAGAATATCTGGCATCACCTCCAGTGCTTATGCCTCCTACTCTTGGAAAACCTCTTATCTTGTACATATGTGCTACCACAGTGGCATTGGGGATATTATTGGCACAAACAGATGATCAAGGGAAGGAAAATTCCATATATTACATCAGTCAGACACTAGTGGGGTATGAACTGAATTATACCCCCATTGAAAGAGCGTGCTTGGCATCGATATTTAGTACACAAAAGCTCTGACACTATATGTTCAACAATAGAACAAAATTGATTGCTAAGATTGACCCACTTAAATATCTCTTATCAAAAGTTGGCCTCACTAGAAGAACCGCTAAATGGGTCATGTTGTTAACTGATTTTGATATTGAATATGTAGATAGAAAAGCAATCAAGGGACAAGTCATCGTAGACCAGCTAGCTGATACTCCACTTCCAAGTGACCATCTTATTCTTACAGAACTACCAGATGAATTCATTATGACTATCACCACATCCTCCACATGATAGTTATACTTTGATGGCTCTTGCACACAAAATGGATTGGGGGCAGGAATAATACTGATCAAACCTCAAGGAGATTACATCTCAAAGTCATACAAGATATCTTTTGCATGTACCAACAACATCATAAAATATGAGGCACTCATTATAGGATTACGCTTGGCTATCCAATGGAAGATAAGGGAATTACAAGTAAATGATGAATACCAAAAAAGAGATGACAAACTTCTCCCCTATCATATCATGGTTGAATATCTTAAGAAGTACTTCACAACAATCAAGTTTGATCAAGTCCCACGAACAAATAATAGGGCTGCAGATGTAATGGCCACCATTGGCTCCCTCCTTCAGATGCTAGCACATAGTCAAAAGTGTGAGTTCTTGGTCGAGCAACTGTTCATTCTGGCATACGATCTACCAAAGTTTGAAATGGTGTGTGTATGCATTGATCCTGAGTCCCCCTAGTACCAAGAAACCTTTGCTTTCCTAAAAGACAACACCATTCCCCCACACCTTACAAAAACCCAAAAACAAACCTTCATTCACCACTGTGCTCGTTACACCATCCTTGGAGACGCCCTATTCAGAAGGCATTTTGATGGTTCTCTCCTAAGGTGTTTAGATAAATAAGAGGCGGAATGGGCATTACATGAAGTACACAAAGGCATCTGTAGGGCACACTCAAGTGGGCTCACCTTGGCTAAAAATCTTTTGAGAACATGATATTATTGGCCTAAAATGGAAGTAGATTCATATAACTATGTAAAGAAATGCATCCCTTGCCAGCAACATGGCGAGAAGATCTATGCGCCATCAAAAGAATTGCAGCAATTCATTACATCCTGGCCCTTCTCATAGTGGGGACTCGATCTCATTGGGAAAATCAACCCTTCATCCTCCAACATACATAAATTCATTATCACTGCCACCGAGTATTTCACCAAGTGGGTAGAGGCTATCCCTCTTACTTTTACCACTAGTAAGAAGATATCCAAATTCATCCTCAACTACTTGATCTGTCGATATGGAATTCTAAAAGTTATCATTATAGATAATGGCAGACAATTTAAAAAATAGGATGTCAAATAACTCTGCGAGAAATTTGACATCCAACATCGCTTCTCCACCCCATATTACCCCCAAGGTAATAGTCAATCTGAGGCTTCTAACAAAACCATAATCAAAATCCTCGAAAAGATAGTCAATGAAGTTGGTCATGCATGGCACCTCCAACTCCATCCTTCTTTATGGGCCTGCCACACTTCCATCTGCACACCAACAGGTGTGACCCCCTATTCCCTTGTCTTTGGCTCCAAAGTCATCCTCCCCCTTGAGATCGAGATCCCATCTCTAAGGGTATGACTACAGAATATCCTACCAGATGAAGAATACAGAACTGCCCGCTACAAGAGCTAGAAATGTTAGATGAAAGGTGCCTCAAGGCCTTGAACCATCTCCGGGTATATCAGAATTGTCTACGCATGAGTTACCACAAGAAAGTTAGAACCCAGGAATTTGAAATTGGCGACCTTATCCTCATGGAGAATCAAAAAAACCTTGAAGAAAGAGAAAAGAAAGGCAAGTTCGAGCCTAATTGGCTTGAACCATATGTAATCATAGCCAAATATGGATCAGGGGCCTATCAATTGGCTACTCCTAAAGGAGACCCTTAGGACGATCCAATAAATATCATGCACCTAAAAATATTCTATTCCTACTCCTTAGAAAGTCATTAATTATCAAAAAAATCAAAAAAATTAAAAAAATCATGAAAAATATATAAAAATGAGAAAAAGGTCTTGAAAAAACATCGCCAGTCTAGTGAAAACCTGGCAAACAGGCACCTTGTGACATAAAAAAAAAACTAAAAAAAGAGAACAAAAAATAAAAATATAAAATATAAAAAAATTAATTCGTCCATCAGTGAAAATCACTTTGTGGCGCTATGGACAAGTACCTTGGTAAAAACCTCCATGAAGGCACCAAGGTAAATAAACTATATCCATTGTCTATCAGGTCGGTTCTCCATCACCCTCCCCATCCAATCCTCCCATCGCAACACCCTTTCCCTTCCACCTCCAAATAAATCATGCATATGATGATGACTCTTCACCTAGAGCATGAATAAAGAATGTCCCATCAAAATTGAGCTTGTGTGCCTCTGTGTGAGCTTCACAAAGTTTTAAGAATAGTCCTAAGTCTACTAGTTAATCTTCAAAGCCATATGATCACTTGCCTAATCCAAAAGTCCACCCGCTTCATCCTTTGCCCTATGGATGAATCCTTCCCTCACCTGGCAACTTAATCCTCTACCTGAATCCTTCTCTTGGAAAGAGGTGTCAGTTGGTCATGAGTAAATGACTTATTCAATTTCTTGGATTTTTCATTAAGACTTGCATCTTTTTCCCTATGACTACATCTATCTACGACTGCCCATATTTTCCATATCTAGGTATGTTTAAAATAGGTGCATACTGGGGCATATTTTCATAGCATGGCATGTTTTGGATCTCTCTTGTATAAACCGATAACTTGGTACTAGTGTTTATCAACACTTGCCCTCTCATGTACAAGAAGTATCGGTGTCTTTGAGGGTTTCCTTCCACATACCCACAACTCTGTATTAGTGTTTCTCAACACTTGCATAGATGTGTGTAAGGAATTCCCTTTTGACTGTGAGTCAGTCTATGCCTTGAGTTTCTCATGGCATCCTCATTCCTATAATCAGTGGTGCAGGTTACCCAGAGAAATATCAAACTAGGTTGGCTCTCCACATTTTTTGTGCACAACTCTCATCATCATTCCATAAAGTTCTAATCTAATAATCCCATGGAGTACTCAATTAACCCCCTCCTCCTATTCCATATTCTTCAATTTTCCATCTAAGATCATTGTATTACTATCGACATATTCTCTTTTCACTATTCATTCACTTTAGCCATATAGGTGGCATTATTCATATAGATTTTATTTAGGTTGCATTACTTATTCATTTCATTACACTATTTATTTAGATTGTGATTTTTTCACAAATATTTACCACATACGGTCGCACTTAGATTTCATTGCATACATCATTTATCCATTTATAATAGAGGACATCAATTCACTCACGTACATTACATTTCATTACTCATTCATTTAGATCACATCATTTGCATACAATTGATGACATACATTCCAATATATGTATAAATGACATTATATTCATCATAAATCAGTTACATCTACATATCCATCATACATCTGCATATACAACATATATACACATCGAAAAGCATGATCACTCATCCTGCATCAATAAACATGTCAGGAGCATATCATAGGCATACATATATAAGCATCCACACTGCATCACAAATAGGTCAACATAACATATCCATAATTACCATCCATACATCACATCACAAGAAAATAAATAGAACCCATCATAATAAACTACACACATCATCCATCAGCACAAATCATATATATATAAGCTCAAAAAAAATATGAATATGTCTGTAATGGTACAATGATCACCCTGAAGGGTCAAAATATGATACAAATGGAGCTAGCTCTCCCCTCATGTATCTCCACCCCCCTCCTTTGTACCTCCTCCACCTGATCCTCCTGCTCCCCCTCCTCTCGATGGCCTAAAACCCACCGATCCACTTGTCTGCTAGCTCTATGTGGGCTGCTGACTCTATGTCCTGTGAGATCGTACACTGTCAGTGTACAAAGCTGATCATTGTGCCGTAGGTACTACTCTGTCATATAGTCCCCTGTAGTCCCCTACCTCCCGAACTGCCCTCTCTACCCTCTCCCACTACTACACCATATTAGAGTACATCTGCCCAAGCCCTACAGGAACCAACATCTGATGGGCTGCATCCCTCTACCCCCGCAGTCATATCACATCTACCTCTACCCTCTACACTCTACCATGTAGCTCCTCTAGCTCATCATCCTACTGACTGATAACATCCTAAAGGGCCTCTATAGCCATCCCCGTCCATGCCTCCTCTAGCATCTGCTTAGAATCTTCCCTATCCTCCGTCCGAGCATCCACCTATGTCCTTGCTATATAGAGGCTCTCCATCAAATTTGCTATCTCCCACTGCAGCTGCTCCACCTCTGCCTCTAGACTCTCCCTCCCAGCTCTCTTAATCTATATCTTATCCTCAATGGAGTGGATCCTTGCCCAAGTCGTATCTCTCTTTTGCTGCATTCTATCAAGGTCAGCTTGTGATATTCCTACCCTCCCCTCCAGCTATGCCTCGGGAACATCCAAAGGTACAACATCCTCTCCCCCACTAGCCACTCCCTTTGCAGCCTGTCTTGCTAGTACTCCCTCTCCCTCTCCCTCTCCCTCTCCCTCTTTGGGATCCTCCCTCCATACAACCCTGACCCTCCTTTTTTTTCCACCTGCACCACACCTTGCACCAACCACAATTCTCTCACCTGGCCCATCATCCTCCCTGTCGACAACTTGATCTACAACTGACTGTAGGTCATCATCCTCCAAAACCCTAGGAATGGTAAGACATACTAGAAGGCACCCCTCCCATAAGATTTTGTATCCCCCTATCATCCTTGGATCCTCACCTGCCCCCATCCACTCATCCCAGACCAAATGAAACACTGTCTGAAAACTGGTCCTGCCCTCTAATGGACTCATTGTCATGCTGCAAAATCTCACCTCTCGTGTAATCCAAGGATATAATAGGATGTCCCCCACTATATCCTCAACCTACCCAAGCTGTCTTGCCACTCTATAGGGTCCATAATACTCCATATTGTACACTGACTTGTCGAATATCAATATCTCCACTCCAGCCTAGTGTAGCTACCAGTCCCCCTCCATCTCTCACACCCCAAAAATGGCCGTTGTGTAAACTGCATATGCTCATCAAGAATCTGGCACCAAAACCATACGAATACTATCTAAGTGTAATGCAAAAGCCCTCTGTACCTATCCACATATGGCTGATGATCTTGGCTATCCTGTACACCTAGTGGCCGAGGAACTGCAATATGCTCCCAAGCCCAGATATGGAGAAGTGTCACTCTTGTGGACAAGCTAGCATACTCCCTATACACCACCAGATGCATATCATGATATAACAGAGCCAACATCGCGACTCCCCACACATACTGTACGCCATTATGAACCATTAAATAAAGGCACTTGCTCCATGCAACAACAAATCCATGCCCTTCTAGATTAGGTATAATCCATCCGATCAAGAATCCACAAATCACCAGTACCATGTGAGGAATACACCGAATACCAATCGCCCTACCCAAGTGGATCCTACTCTTGTCCAGCATCGGTGGGGTCTCATACTCGCAAGCCTCCCAAAGATAAAAATCCACTGCATCCAAATGGTACTCTGGGATCACACTTCGAATAGGGATCTTCAAGATCCTCCATACATCTAGAAGAGTCACTGTCACCTCGCTAGTACGAAGATGAAAGGTTTTATAGCTACTGTCACACCTCTCCACTAATGCAACCCTAAAGCAGCTAACACCTCCAACTCATCAGGATACAACTCACGATATAAACTCATGGTAGTGGGCCAATGCTCCCTCGAATTCAATGGCCCCAACTCAGCCTACATCAAACAAACCAATTTATTATTTTCATGTCCTCAAGTCCTATTCTACCCTCGGGGCCACCCATACCATCAACCTATCCCAAAAATTCTAAACCTACCTTTAACCTCTCCCCTCCCTAGTGCATGCACTAATTTACCTTGTGCTCATGACAAAACCATGGCACATGCACCGATCTGCAGGCGCACATGTTAGTAGAGAGCCTAGCCCACTTCTCCCCCTGCCTACAACACCCTTCAACACTAGCACCCATGCAACAGTGTGAGCACCCGAGTAACACCTTGGGCACACATGCAGATGCAGAAGCATCTGCGCTAGACACCACCTTCCCTCTGGCAATCTTGTCCTACCTGCCTATTGCCTACAAGAACCCATGCTATTAAGTAGCGCTCATGCTACCCCATAGGTGCACATGCTGAAAGGGCAATCAACGAGTGTGCCTTGCCAAATCTTGGCCCTAATCTAAGCCCTAATTCTACCCTTAGCCTAAAAAATCAAAAGGGGGGATAGTCCTACATACCGGTGGTCCATAGCTGGTGGGTCTGTCATACCGTCGAATCCTCTCAACATGATGATCATGTGCGGTAATGTGATCCATCTCTCCTTCTCTCTTCTAGGCTCTGATTGGCTTTAAAGCTTTTGTGTAACAATGACTCCTCATTGGGCCCTTTGTGGCTTGTATGGCCCCCCTTGAGAGCCCATTCCCTTGATGATCTCTCTTCTTCTATATTCTCTTCTACTTTTCCTACATGTGCTCCCTCTTTCTCTTTCACTTATCTCCTCCACTCAAATTCTTTCTTCTTCATTTTCTCTCCTAGTCAAATCCTCCTACAGATCTTATCTACCCTAATCCCACCTAATCTTTCTTCTAATCCATCTCCTAATGAGTTGCTAGTGGCTAGTCATCATGATTAGCCACAAAGTCAACTCCTTGTCCCTTCCATCCAACCACTCTCCTTAAATGCTCTTTTCCTTGGTGAATGAGAGATTTTCAAAATCTCACATTCCCCTAGGCATCCCATCCTCCAAGGAATTTTTAAGTCCTCCTTATTCCTCCAATCCCCATGAACATCCTTTTGAATAATTCTTAATTCTTCATTTCTATCCCTCAAGGAATGTCTTATCCCTTATTCTTCCCTAGGCACATTGGGAAGTCTTCCCAATGAACCTTAAGGAGTGTGGAGACAAGAAATGCCTTTAAGGCATATCTCTTGGTCTCCACACCTCCTCTTGGGCCTTGTGTGGGATCACAAGGAATCCTGACCCTCCATCTTGGGTCAATCCTAGCCCTCCATTTCTCATCCTCTCTTGTTATTGTAGACACTTAAAAATAATTATTTTTAATTCCTCACATAATTAATTAATTATGTTAATTCAAATTCTCCTCAATATTAATTAAATATAATTAATATTGTCACTATAGTATGTGACTGATTTATTTCATGATTAAAATCCCTTTCTGTATTCTTCTAAAAAATTAAATCCTCACAAATCTTCCTCTTGGCTAATTAATTTCAATAAATTAGTTAACCTACATGATTCCTACAAATCATCTTCTTAATTCATCATTAACCTAATAAATTCTTCTAGAAACTCCATAAAACTCACTTAACCTTATTCTTCTAATTTTTAATTCCCTCCACTCATTCTCTCTCCTAGTCAAATCCTCCTACAAATCCTAATCCCACCTAACATTTCCTCTAATCCCCCTCCTAATGAATTGCTAATGGCTAATCATCATGATTAGCCACAAAGTCAACTCCTTGTCCCTTCCATCCAACCACTAGCTTTTAATGCTCTTTTCTTAGGTGAATGTGAGATTTTTAAAATCTCACAATCCTCTAGGCATCTCCTCTCCCAAGGAATTTTTAATTCCTTCTTATTCCTCCAATCCCCATGATTATCCCTTTTTGGAGAATTTTAAATTCCTCCTCCCCATTCTTCAAGGAATGTCACATCCCTTGCTCCTCTCAAGGCACATTGGGAAGTCTTCCCAATGCACCTCGCTCTTCTCAAGGTACCTTGGGAAGTCTTCCTAATGTACCTTGAGGAGTGTGGACTCAAGAAATGCCTTTAAGGCGTATCTCTTGGTCTCTACACCCTCTATTGGGCCTTGTGGGAGCTTAGAGGAAATCCTAGCCCTTCATCTTGAATCCATCCTAGCCATTCATTTTTCCATCCCTTTATTCTACATCTCCAAATTTAGTAATCTTATGCTGCCATTTTGAGCCTAGGAAATCATCTTAGCAACCTTATCATGTCCGAATCATATCTCATCCACACTTAACCATTTTATCCATATCATCCTCCTAAAATCCATTTCATATTATGCACAACATTGGAGAGCCATCCACACCAAGCAAGCAAGAGGAGCATATCAAGTGGAGCATCATCCAAGGATGCCTTCACTTCATCAAGCTCCATCCAAAGGAGAAGGTATGGTTTGTGAGGTATATGCATTTGTCCTTGTTTTGAGCATTCCAAATTATGTCTTTGGATTTCATGTGATTATATGTTTGATTTGCATATTCATTATCTAATCCACCTCACAAGTCTTTCCCCCTCTTCATTCTGGCACACTCGATGGGACCCACATCCCTAAAACTAATATTTTTTATGAGCTTTTGTGAGTTGTGAGACGTAGGTTCTAGAATAGCGCGAGAGACTGCAAATCAGCGCAAGCACCATGGGTTTAGCACGATCAAAAACTTGTTTTGGCACGAGCGTAGGTGCATCAGTGCGAGCACACATGCATCAGCGCGACCGCATCCTAACATGGAATTTTTTTTTTTTTCGCTTCTAAAAATTTAAAAATTTCACTCTCTATCTATTTCTTTGTCGCATGCACAGGCGTTTCGACATGAGCACAAGCATTTTAGTGTGTCCGATTCAAACCAGTGCGACTACTTTTTCTAAAATTCCTGCTTTATTATTTGGAATTGAATTTTGAAATTTTACACGCTAACTCCTACCAGTCTCTGTTTTCAGGTTTCGGAGTGAGCATAGGTGTTTTGGCCCAAGCGCAGGCATTTTGGCACAATCAGACATGTTTCAGCACGAGCATTTCTGATCAGCGTGACAGACAGGTATAAATCCATTTTTGTCTTGTGTTTTCTGTCAAGTTTATTTTTTAGGTTTATTGATCCCAGTGCATATGCAAGTGTTTCGGTGCCTACATAGGCATTTCGGCATGAGTGACTGCACTTCAGTGCATCCATTGTCTGTGCAGTGCAGTTAGGACTAATTTGCATCTTTTTAGTTTTGCAGCTTAATCCGACCGTCCAAGACAAAAAAAAACTACTAATCCCGCAGTTTTGCAGGTTGCCTAGCTGATTCAACTAAATATTGTGCATTTATTTATGTTAGGCACCTAGATATTAATTAAAATGGAATGAACCATTTTTTTATGTGTGTTTAAGAAAAGTGTAAAGGTAGGAGAGTATGCTCTCGTCTTACTAGACGATTAGAAATCCAGACCCTCCAACCTTTTCTTGTTTGATTGTGTGTTTACCTCAAGGGAGCCAGCCCTCCCAACTTTCTCTTTGAGAAGGTAAGAGGGGAATGACCCAAGTGAGTACACCCAGATGTGGGGTTCCCAACTCACTATAATAAATAGGCCATTGACTATGAAAGGTTCAATGGTTGGGGCTATATGAGAGTTCACTCTCACATTGGGTGCTTAGTACGATCCTAGAGATCTCAATCACACTTGCATGACTACTAAGTTCTTGGTGCTTTGTTGGGCTATAGGCCTCAATTGTGCTTGTGCAACTACAAAGGGTAGCTCCTCACAAGAAGACTTACTAAACACCTTGTTCATAGTGGCCAGAAAACCTTCTAGTCATTGGTGCAGGAGGTCAGACCTCCAAAGTCAACCATATTTTGTTGACCCTTAGTAGAGACACAAAGTTCGCCATGAGAAGTTTTCATGGGAATTCATGCTTGGCTGCCCCGAGAAGTGAGTTTTGTGGAGGGGAGCCAGTGGGGTCAAGCATCTAAGTGTCTGCCCTAGGTAAGCGTAGCTAGGAAACCGATTGGGATCCAATGACTATTGTCCTTGCTAGCCTTAAGAGTGTTGTATATGAGCATGAGTGTCTTTGAATACAATTGCATTTGATCATTGTGTTTCCTTCGTTTGATACATACTTGCCAAGAGAAGACTAAAAACACGTCATTATCCTAAAACACTTTGCAAAATATTTGTCTAAACGCAAACAATTATCTAGGTCATTACCCACACAAAGTCCAAAATTGCGTCAAAACTCCGTCCATCCCATGTCTCGTAAGCCTAAGTGAGAAACTAAGAGTCTGTGCTCTCCATCAAGGTTTAGACTCATCCTCTAAAACACCAATTATCGCCAAAATCAGGGTGCTCATATCCCTTCATACAACTTTTCCATTCGAGTCAATCCTCTATTGAGTCATGTTCATGCCAAGAACAACCTAGTCATCAAGTTTCTTCTAAGACATCACTATCACACCTCCTCAATCAATCATCCTCAAATTTCCCAAGGACTTAGCACATCAAATCAATCTCCCTCCACTATCAAATCAATTATCAAAATCCAAATCCAATCATCCTCTATTCCAATTTAACCTCACGTTAAAGTTACATGCCTTGTGAAATTTCATTTAGACCTCATCATTAATGAATTGACTCTCAGGCTTGAAGGAGAATCCTCTCCAAGTACCTTTTGCCTAATCCTTTTTTAGGCAATCAAGACTCTTAACTCACGTCTTTACTTTGCTTAGGGTCATTAGTCAACCCTTGGTATAAGAGAGGCTTTTTAATCATCAATCCAAGGTCTAAATTCTACCCATCTTGGTCATCACCTTGCTTGTGGTTGCATCCACCACCTAAAATCCTCATCCAGGGACTAAGGTGTCAAAACCTAATCAAATCCAGGCTCTAATCCAAGAACCCCACCAATCAAAAAAATCCCTTGTCATAAAAGACAAAATCCAAAATTCCACAAATATCTTGCCAAGTCCTTTCATCACAAATTTCTCCCTCCAAACTTTTCTAAGGTTATTCATGTATGGTCACAACTCGATCCCAAAAGAGAAAGATGGTTGAATAACAATATGGCATGCCAGAAATTAGTGTCCTATATGAAGATCCCATGCAAGATCCTACACAAAGTGGGCAACCTAGCAATGAAGATCAAAGCCAAAATCCTAACATGGTTAGCCAAGATGAACTCTCTCCAGAAGTGTAAACTTTTGTAGTGGATTCTTATAACCAAGAGATGATGGAAATGTTTATTCAACACAATCCTATTGCACTTCTGAAAACTCTCCTTGAAAATAGAGCTCAACTTCTGCCTGAATTCAATAGATCCACTCCCGCCCAACAACCACAAGGAGACCTCGCTCCCACACGAAGTGCTGCACCTATTATTCAAACTCAATCAATTGCAGCCCCATCAATCATCCAAGCTCAATCAATGCCACCCGCAGCACCTCCCACCATGGTCTCCATCCCACCTTCTTCCTTCTTACCATCTATACCACTATCACATCCGATCTCATCTATTCTCCAACACACTTCTATACCACCTCCTTCCATTCAACCACATATTTCTATTCCACAAACTTCCCTTCCTACCAACAATGTTGCTAGTTTTATCCGGACTGTACTCAATCTCGTCACAACAGTTTGTGGACCGCAACCAACTATCACACAAATCCCTGCGACATCGATCCTCACATCCCATGTTCCCACCTCCTCATCATATCAATATATTGGTGGTGATGCACCTTCTTTGGCTCATCCAATTGTTGGGGCAAATACAATTCCTCATTATCAAAGTCCACAAGAAGACCTCATCAAGGAAATTCAAGACATAAAAAATATCATCAAGGACATGAAAGAAAGGACTAATAAAAGGAAAACTTACTCATTTGAAGAGTTTTTCCCTTTTCCTTATGACCTGTCTATATCAGTTGCACCCTACCCCCCAGGATTTGAGATCCCCAAATTCACCAAGTATTAAGGAAAAGGAGACCCCCATGACAATGTCTAAGAATTCCACATCTTATGCCAAGAAGTCTCCTATAGTGACCTTTATCTTCACAGACTCTTTCCCAAGAGTCTCATAGGAGATGCCTTGGCATGGTTCTCATCTCTACCATGAGGTTCCATTGTCTCCTTTCAAGACTTGGCAGAAAAATTTGTGGCCCACTATGCTTACAACATAGTTAATGATGTTTCTATGATGGACCTATGCAATACAGAACAAAGGCTTAGAGAAACCTTCACCAATTTCCTACAAAGATGGTGACATCTTATCAAGAAATTCCAGTGGGACATGCCAGAACAATATCAAATTAAGCTATTTCAAAAGAACTTGGTGCTTGAACTTTCGAGACCCTTAATATCCCAATGTATCAAATCCTTCCAAAAATTAACTAATAAGGGCCTCACCCTCGAACGTGTCTTGTTGGAGGAAGGAACCTTGAAACATTACCGGAAGTCGACACAAAGTTCTTCCTCTTATCATAACGACAAGCCAAAATTTTGGTCTAAAAACAAAAACATGGTCAATGATGGTGTAACTAATGCAAAGCGGGTCCAAACTGTGGCCGCTCCCCCAAAATCCACCACCAATAATCATCAATTCAATAATCAAAACAATCAAAATCAATCCCATAAACCTCACAATAATGTCTCAATCTAGGGACGACCACCTCGATCTAATAACAGGATTCCAAGAGACTTCACTCCTCTAGCTGAGCCTATTGAAATGGTGTTTCAAAAACTTGTCCAAGAAGGTGTAGTGGTTTTTCCAATCACTCGTCCGTTTGACCCCAATCAACCTAAACCAAGATGGTATAACGAAAATGAGTATTGTGAATACAATCGTATCAAGGGGCATGATACACGAAAATGTATGAAACTGAAAATCTACATACAAGATCCCATTGATAGGGATGAGATTGAAGTAGAAAATGCAAAGCCTGGTAATAACAATGACAAACTCAAAATGTACCAGGAACCCTTCCCGAAGCATGATAAAGGAAAAGGCTCATCATCTAACGTAATGGGTTATGACTACACTAATCACATAACCGGCTTTGATTTTTTAGTAGGTTTCATTGAACCTACAGACAATCATGTCAATGTCATAACCATCCAAGGAGTTAATCCTCCTTCTTCCCAAAGCAGACCAAATCCTGCTAGGATAGTCATTCAAGGCGCCACGCCTTCCACCTACCATTTCCAGAATGACTGCAATGTAACTACACGCCGAGGTAAAGTCACCATCCAAGGAGTCCCTCCCCCACCAAACCCCCTGCCCATGTCTTCCACCCACCGATATGACCTCCTTGACCAACTTGGGAAGACCCCCGCACAGATCTCCATTTTGGAACTTCTTAAGACTTCCCCGGTCCATAAAGAAATTTTGGAACAAGCCCTTCTTGAATCACGCATTCCTGATAACATCAAGGCCACCCAATTCCAAGCCCTCATTGGAAACCCTGTTGCCCAACAACACCATGTATACCTCCAAAGATGCTCCCACAGATGAAGACCATAACAAACCTATGCACATCGAAGCTCTTATCCACAAGCATAAGGTCAAACGTATCTCGATAGACGGTGGATCCAGGCTTAATATGTGTACATACAAATTAATAAAACAATTGGGACTTTCTGAGGATCTGGTAGACACATCAGGAAGGATCACAATAAAGTCATATGATGATGTAGAAAGAGTTTCAAAGGGCATGATCATCTTACCTCTTCATGTGGGCCCCATTACAATTGAAACCCCTTGCCAAGTAGTAGATCTTGATCTCCCCTACAACATTCTCCTCGGGTGGCCATGGATTCATTCCTTGCAAGCCGTACTCTCCACCTATCACCAATGCATCAAATTCTCCTATAATGGAAGAGAGATCACTATCAAAGGTGATCTCCAACCTTTTCAATATTGCAAACTATTAGAGGGGAAGCATCTACATCATTGTCCACTAAATAGACCCTCACCAACGCCTTCATCTGACACATCAAATGTTGCCTCCACTTCATCCCAACCAGATAATCAAATCAAGATCTTGGACAATGGCTCTAGAGAATACAAATTGGAGGATGTCTTATTAATAGGCAACCTCTCTCTCTCTCCTAAGTCATTTGGGAAATCAAAAGAGCTAAAAAAGGACCCAAAACCAGTCATGCAATGCCAAAATACCACCTTCCAACAATGGGGCCCACTTAATGAGAAGAGCCTTGAATCAGATGTCTCTTCCTAGTTGTATGGGGAAGAGGATGATGATCCAGCAAAAGTATCCAAAAAAATGTACCCAAAAGCATCAGCCATAGTTGAAAAAATGGGATACAAAGGACATGGCCTGGGACCAGAGGAGAAAGGAAGAAAAGAACCCATAAATCCTATCTCCTACAAATACAACAAAGGCTTAGGGTACACCCCGGTGCCTAAGATTACTATCACTGGTGCCCCTTCTAGTCCTTCTTTGGATATCAAAAGCGTTAACGAAGAAGAATTCCATGAAATGCCTTATGAATACAAGAAATATATCTTCTTTGACGCTTACATCAATACCATCACCCCCATAACCCCTCCCACTTCACATGAGCTACATCTTGTCCACCTCCTGAACTTATTGACTGGGGCCAACGAGAAAAACCCACTTTAGATATCTACATGGACAATAATGCTCTCATTTCTCTCTTGACGGTACAAAATCTGGAAGATTGTAACAGAATAAAGGGTATCCAACAACACAAAAAGGGATACTTTGGTAATCAGGACAATGCCCTTAGCCATAAAAAAATAATAAAAGGAAAAGACAAAGGGCATATCTAAAAGTGAAAACCTAGAAAAGGCACTTGATGATGAGGTACTTGACCTCCCTAACATTGGTTACCTTCCACAGGACAAATCAAATTTGCTGATAGAAGAAACAGATAGCATCAACATGGGCACCAAAGTCATTTTGAAAAATGTGTTCATTGTCGAGTCCCTCATAGAAAAGGAGAAACAAGATTTTATCAACTTCCTTACAGAGGTAAAAATCAATTTTGCATGGTCCTATGCCGATATGCCAGGGTTGGATCATGCCTTGGTGGTTCACAATCTCACTATCCATCTAGATACAAAACTTATAAAACAAAAATTATGCAAAATGCACCCACATATTGCACTCCTGGTCAAAGCGGAACTCCAAAAGATGTTAGATGCAAAATTCATCAAACCAATAAATTATGCTGAAAGGGTCTCCAACATTGTACCTGTTGGCAAACCTGCTAGGGGCATCCACATCTGCACAGATTTTTGAGATCTAAATAGAGCTTGTCCTAAAGATGATTTCCCACTCCCAAATATAGATATGATTATGGACCTTACAGTAGGGCATGAGATGCTGTCACTTATGGATGGATTTTTCAGGATATAACCAAATCAGGATTGTAGACGAGGATAAGCAGAAAACTACATTCACAACACCATGGGGGACTTTCTATTATCGGGTCATGCCTTTTGGCCTAAAAAATGCGAGAGCTACATATCAACGTGCCATGATGATAATTTTTCATGATCTCTTACAAAAAGTTATGGAGGACTATGTGGATGATCTGCTAGGCAAATCTAAGACAAGGCAAGAACAGATTCCCATTCTAAAGAAGATCTTTAAAAGATTAGAAAAATACAAACTATGCCTGAATCCCAAAAAGTGTGTGTTTGAGTCACATTGGGAAAATTATTAGGATTCATTGTTTCCTGTAGAGGCATCGAAGTTGAACCGGCAAAAGTAAAAGCTATCATGGAAATGCCTCCACCAAAAACTCTTAGACAACTACGTAGTCTCCAAGGGAAACTCTAATATGTTAGACGCTTTATTTTACAACTAGCAAATAAATGCCATCCATTCACACATCTCTTGCAAAAAGACACAAAATTCAAATGGGACTACTAATGCCAAAAGGCCTTTGAGAAACTAAAATAATATCTAGCATCACCTCCAGTGTTGATGCCTCCTACTCCTGAAAAATCCTCTATTTTGTATATATGTGCTACTGCAGTGGCATTGGGAGCATTATTGGCACAAACAGATGACCAAGGGAAGGAACATGCCATTTACTACATTAGTCAAACACTGGTAGGATATGAAGTCAATTATACCCCCATTGAAAGAGCATGTTTGGCATTAGTGTTCAACACACAGAAACTACGTCACTATATGCTAAACAACAAGACAAAACTAATTTCTGAAATTGATCCACTTAAATATCTCCTTTCAAAAGCTGCTCTCACTGGTAGAACTGCCAAATGGGTCATGCTCCTAAGTGATTTTGACATCGAGTATGTGGATAGAAAGGCAATCAAGGGACAGGTCATTGCAAATCAGTTGGTTGAAGCTTCGCTTCCAGGTGACTATCCTCTTCTCACAGAATTACCAGATGAGTTCATTATGACTGTTTCCACATTCTCCACATGGCAATTATACTTTGATGGCTCCTCCACCCAAAATGGATCGAGGGCAGGAATATTATTGGTCACACCTCAAGGAGATGGCATCCCCAAATCATACAAGATAGCCTTTGCATGTACCAACAACATAGCAAAATATGAGGCACTCATCACAGGTCTGCACGTGGCTATCCATTGGAAAATAAAAGAGTTACAAGTCTATGGCGATTCCTATCTTGTCATAAAACAAGTCAATGAGGAGTACCAGACAAAAGATGATAAAATCCTTCCCTACCATACCATGGTTGAAGATCTTAAGCAACATTTCACAACAATCAAGTTTGATCAAATACCATTAACAAACAATAGGGCTGCAGATGCAATGGCCACCATTGGCTCCCTCCTGCAAATGCCACCACACAGTCAGAAGTGCAATTTTTTGGTTGAGCAACTATTTATACCAGAATATGACCTACAAGAGTCTAAAATGGTGTGTGTTCTCATTGGTCCTGAGTCCCCTTGGTACCAAGAAACCTTCGCTTCCTTCAATGACAATACCATTCCCCCACATCTAACTAAAACCCAACAACAAACCTTCATCCACCGATGTGCTCGTTACACCATTTTTGGAGATACCCTATTCAGAAGGCATTTCGATGGTTCCCTCCTAAGGTGTTTAGATAAACAAGTGGTAGAATGGGCATTACACTAAGTACATGAGGGTATCTATGGGGCACACTCGAGTGGACTCACATTGGCTAAAACAATTTTGGGAGTAGGATACTATTGGCCTAAAATGGAAGTAGATGCATATTACTATGTGAAGAAATGCATCCCTTGCCAACAACATGGCGACAAGATTCATGCACTGTCACAAGAATTACAACCATTTATTACACCATGGCCCTTCTCATAGTGAGGGCTCAATCTCATTGGGAAAATTCACCCTCCATCTTCCAATGGACATAAATTCATTATAACCGCCACCGAGTATTTCACCAAGTGGGTAGAGGCTATCCCCCTTACTTTTACCACTGGTAAGCAAATATCCAAATTCATCTTGAATTACCTGATATGTCGATATGCCATTCCAAAAGTTATTATCACAGATAATGGCAAATAATTTAAAAACAAAGATGTCAAAGAACTCTACCAAAAATTCAACATCCAACATCACTTTTCCACCCCATATTATCCCTAAGGCAATGGGAAAGATGAGGCTTCTAATAGAACCCTAATCAAAATCCTCAAAAAGATAGTCAATGAAGCTGGCCATGATTGGCATCTCCAACTCCATCTTGCTTTGTGGGCCTACCACACCTCCATCCGCACCCCCATAGGCACTGTAGACACCCAAAATTGTCATGTCTAATTATTTAATTATCTAAGCTTAATTCTTCTATTAATTAAATAAATCCTTAATTATTTAATTAATTCATTTATCCTCTTCTAGCCTTATTTCTCATTTAAATAAATACATTTATTTATTTAAATTGTCATTTTCCTAAATTAAATAAATATTTATTTATTTAATTGATCCCACTTCTTCTATTAATTAAATAAATCTTTATTTATTTAATTAATTCATTAGCTTTTTCTACACATGACACATGTCATTCATCTCTTAATTCATACACTACCTACCTCTTTCATTATTTTATTATTTCTTCTACCTACCCTCTAATCCTAGCCGACCTCCTTTTACACCTCTCAATCTTATCCCTCCATTTCATATTGTGTCTTCTATTTAAGGAGATGCCTTCTTCATTATCAAA
Organism: Cryptomeria japonica; assembly: GCF_030272615.1. Taxonomy (NCBI): domain Eukaryota; kingdom Viridiplantae; phylum Streptophyta; class Pinopsida; order Cupressales; family Cupressaceae; genus Cryptomeria; species Cryptomeria japonica. Next base: position 612,826,477 of record NC_081412.1, on the reverse strand, counting down.
CCCTAACAACTTGATCAATTGGCTACACTACGATCCTACTTGCAACCACATTCCGTTCTTTGTTGAGCTCTTGTGCATATAAAATCTGAGAGCAAATATATCAAGCAAGATCAATGGAGATAGGAAGAATGGAGATCAAAACCCTATTGGACATGTGATGGTATAATCTTTGTGATTTTGTTTTATTTGCACTGTCTTAGGTAATCTTCATATGTTATGGTGGATCTTTGTTGATTGTTAGGCTAGGGTTTTGTGGTTGGATTCATTTAGCCTTTCAATATTGTTATTATTTTTATCCATTTTCACCATATACATTTTGGCATGCCCGGTGGGACTCTTGTCCCTTTGCATTTAACCTTTTTGTTGCAGATTTTGCGTTTTTGAAGTTATAGATCGGACATTTTTCGATGACATTTTATGTTTTTCCGCGTCTGCGAACTTTTGGATCGCATCTTCAATTTTTAGGCGCATCTGCGGAATCTAGAATCGCATCTGTATTTTCGACAAATTTTATTTTGCAGGTTTCAGACAGGAGCGTCTGTGTTTCAGAAACGCGTCTATGTTGTTTCCACCCGCGTCTGTGTTGGATAAGGGCATCTATGAATCACAGAACCGCGTCTATGTCATACAGACGCATCTGTGTCGGGGGTAACAGCGTCTGTGTATTTACTGTTTCGAAATTTTCAAATTTTCATTGATTCAATTTTCGGATTTCGCACTTAGGGTTTCAGATCTGGTTTATTTTTGGACTAACCCTTTCAGATCTAGCTAATTAAGTTTGTGCAACTTGTCTTGGAAGCAAAAATGTTTTTTGTTGAAGGCCCCTCTTTCACAAAGTCTTTTGGGTTTTTAAAATTTACCTAACTTGTGTGCTTGCGGGAAGGGGTGATCATTTGAAACAACCCAAACTACTAACAAATTTTGTTGCAGGTCCTTGGCAAGGATTTTTGGATTTTTATTGTGTGCCTTGTTTTCATAGATTAGCAAACACTTCCATTGGTGCACTAAAATTGAATCATTGTCTTTTGTGTCTTGAGCAATAGTCTCTTTTTGTTTAATCTTTAGAGGGCCTGTCTTCCCATGTGGTCATTAGGACTACTAGTGAGAAGAGAACGACCCAAGTGGTAGCGAGGAAAACCCACCTCATCCGAACCACTATAATCAAATGTATTCATGGTGAAAACTATGGATAACGTGTGCTGATTAGTTCATACAGACACTATGTCTCCCCATAAACCCGTTTGATCAAATTTATTTGATCATTTGTAGGGCGTAACCCCTACCGGCTGGGAGCCTTCTGTATTTACAGAGCTGAAAGTGCCACATGTATGGCCACACGAGAGGATGCCCTTACTAGCACCTTTTTGTTTTAGAAGCCCAAATCCTTCTAGTTGTTGGGGCAGGAGGTCGGACCTCTGGTAGCGGCCCACACACATACGGTTCTTAGTAGAGATACAAAGTTCACCACGGGGAGTTTTCATGGGGACTGATGCTTGGCTGACCCAAGAAGTGAGTGCCGAGGGTGGAGCCAGTGAGGTCAAGCATCTAAGTATCCGCTCTGAATAGCATAGCCTCGGGGGTAAAACCCCATGTGGGATCAACAACTATTGTCTTGGTCAGCCATAAGAATTGTGCTTGACTTATTTTAAACATCCAAACATTCAAAGACCAAACAACAAAACATTGTGTCTTTTGTGTCTTCAAGTGTATGCAAAACATTTTTTTACATCAAACAACACACTTTTCTTGGAGTCATTTTGAGTCTAAACACTTGCAAACATTGAGTCCTCAACAACATTGTGTCCTCTTGTCACGAAAAATAGTCAAACAGTCGGATTTGGTCACAACAAAACAACTTCACAGATTGGAAAAATTGCACGAAATTTACAGAAACGCGTCTGTGTCTGTTTTAACCGCGTCTGAGTCATCTAAGCGCGTCTATGAAGGGCATAATAGCGTCTGTGTGTCTAACAGCGTCTGTGTCGAACAGAGACACGTATGTGTCTGGGAATCCCGTCTGTGAAGTGTACAGAAGCGTCTGTGTCCAGAATTGAAAAATTTTACAGTCCAGCAAACAAGAGAAATTAGTTTCAGAATACTTGAGCTTCCTAGGTTGTTTCTTCAGGTTTCATCTAGCATTCAACCTGCCTTTGGGTCTCATACAGTCCATCATTGCTTCACATCTCATTTTACATTCATACCTATCTAAACTTGAGTCAAAAGGTCACTTGCTTTTCCTCATCATACTTTGTCAACACACTACATACAACTACACTTTGCTAAGTGGTCCCTCATCAAGGTTTCTTACCTTTGGGTCTCATTTGGTCTTACTTAGAGTCAAGGTCAACTTACCTCATCAAGAGAAACTATCCTCTCTTTGGAAGTCACACCTACTCTACTACATACATACTTGGTCTTACACTTTGGACATTTGCAAGTACACCTCAGATTCATTTACACTCGATACAACTCTTGGTCTTCCATATTCTTTCCATTTTTCATCTAGTCTCTCACATCTTGGTCAATACCTAGTTCATGGTTGAGACCCGTCTTCAAAAATCTAGGAGAAAAGCTAAAGAAGCTCAAGAGTCTGCAAACATGAGTTCTTATGAGTATGATAACGATTTATTTTTCAATCCTGAGCACACTACATTACCTGACATGGATGTTTATAGAAACATTCCAAATGTGGAAAACGTAGACACTACAAACAACAATGCTACACACAATGACAAGGTAGACAACTTTTCAATACATTCAGCAGATGTAGAAGAATCCATTATGAATCCCCATTTCAATAGATTGGTTGAAGAAATAATGAGGAGGGATAGACAATACTTTTTACACATGATGGCACAAAGTGGAGCTAAAATACCTCATGACTTTGACATGTCTCAACTTATGGAAAACCGACCTTTGCAACAAACTCACTCCAATATGGATCAAAGGAGACCTAATAGTGGAGGAAATAGAGGACCACATATGGTACTTGAATCACCATCAGCTTTGCTTCAAAAACCAGAAGTCCCACATACACATGGTCAAACATATGATACTTACCTTCGAAGACCATTATGGAAGTCTTATGCAGATAGATATGCTCAAGCTATGGATCAACCAAAACAATTGGACATTCAAAGGCATGCTCAAAATTTGGACACAAGGAAACCCCATGTCAAATTTGGGGGCAACACAATGGAACATGACATACCTGTAGAATATGGTATACATGCACAAAATAGATATGGCGTTCCTCAACATGAAGCTATACCAAGTGCTCCATATATGCCGCATCAATATAGACCTCCTCCATATGAACTTGTGTATGATCAATATCATCCATACATGCAACAAGCTCCTCCTCAAATTGGTGTCTCAAACATGGGGTATGCTACAAGAAGTCGATCTCCACCTAAGAGCAATTTGGAGCAACAAATCAAAGATTTACAAAAGAAAATGGAGGACATGAATACACCGAAACCAACATACACAATGAGAGACATATGTCCTTATCCATTTGACAAGAGCATTCCAATGCCTCCATTTCCTGCACACTTTGTGATGCCAAAATTTGATAAGTATAGAGGAAAAGGGGACCCCAAGGCACACATAAGACAATTTTTTACAGCTTGCATTGAGGTAGCAGCAGAAGAAACATATTTGATGAGATTGTTCCCACAAAGCTTAGGCGATCAACCTATGGAATGGTTCTCTCAACTACCACCTGGTATTAAGTCATGGGGTGACTTAGCAGAGGCATTTATTCAGCATTTCTCCTACAATATAGAGACAGATATCTCAGTCACTACTTTGTGCAATACTAAGCAAAAAGAAGGAGAATCTTTTGTATCATTTTTACAAAGATGGAGGAATCTAGCCAGCAAATGCTCTTGTGAAATTCCACAAAAACAAATGGTAGAAATGTTCACTCAAAACGTTAACAAGGACATTGGCTATGATCTAAGGAAAGCTTGTTTGTCCACCTTCAAGGATGTCATTGAAAAAGGCTTAGCAATAGTGAGGGTCCTAATTGAACAAGGAATTATTAAGATATTCAAGGAAAACAAAGATGACTTTAAAGGAAAAGACAAGCCAAGATTTTGGAATAAAAACAAGAACACAGTCAATGATGGTGTTGTTGATGCCAACACAATGCGACCCAAATTCATCTTTTCAGGATCAAGTTCTACAAACAATCAAGTGAATACTCAAACAACTTCTAGATCACGAAGGAAGTACACTCCATTGGGAGAACCACTTGAGTCAGTTTTTAAAAAGCTAGTGGCAAACAAGGTAATCACAGTTCCAGATTTTCCTCCATATGAACCAAAGGTTAAACCAAATTGGTGGAACGATGATGAGTATTGTGAATTTCATAAGAGCAAGGGTCATAAGATAGGAAATTGTCATCGACTGAAGAACATCATACAAGATCTCATTGATAGAGGTGACATTGAGATTGAGGGACATTCCTCCAATCAAGAACATGAGATGTTTAAGGAACCATTCCCAAAACATGACAAGGGAAAAGCTAAAGCCATAGAGGATCAAACCAACTATACTAGAGCATCCTACAACTATGATTCAACCATCAATCACATCTCGATGGACAATTATGTCTCTACCATTATCATCAAGGAAAAAATGTCTGAGAATTCTACTCGGAGACCCAGGATTGTCCTAAAAGGTGTTGGATCTTCTTCCGAACCTACCTCTGAATGTCATGTCACAACTTGGCAAGGTAAAATCACTTTGCAAGGTGCTCCAGCCAAGAACACCACCTCCTCATCAACCAAACCTGAGTATGACCTTGTAGAACAGTTAGGGAAGACACCCGCGCTCATCTCCATCCTTGAGCTCTTATGTATATCCCCCGCTCATAAAGCTATTCGTGACAAAATCTTGAGAGACACTGTCGTTCCTACTGATCTGAACATGGACCAGTTTCAAGCCATGGTGGGATACCTTTCCATACCACACTCCCTTACCTTCACAGAAGCTGATGACGCCTTTGTAAGTCAGCCACATAATGCACCACTACATATTGAAGCCTTCATACACAAACATCGAATAAAGCAAGTCCTAATAGATGGAGGAGCAGGTCTACACATTTGTACATTGAGCACCATTAAACAATTGGGATATTCTGATAAAGCTGTGAATTCAACAAATCAAATCACCATCAAGGCATATGATGATGAAGAGCGCTCATCCAAGGGCACAGTCACCTTACCTCTAAGAATTGGGCCAGTCACAAAGGATGTGGTTTGTCAGGTCCTAGATCTGGATCTCACTTATAATATATTACTAGGACGTCCTTGGATTCATGAAATGAGGGCAGTCCCATCAACATATCATCAATGCATTAAGTTTCCTCATAATGGAGTCGAGGTAACAGTTAACGGTGATCCTAATCCATTCATATATTGCAATAACCTGAGATCACATACTGAAACCATCATTCCCAGTAATCATGAGGCTGCTCCTTCTTCGGCATACATTGACCCTGAATCATTGAAACCTTCAATGTCAAAACAAGGTGAACTTAAAGGCAAATTTCAGGACAAAGGCATGGGAGAATACACTTTAAATCAGACCATGTATTTACGACAAGTCATGAGCTCTCCAAAAGAATATGGAAGGCCACATCCTAACAAGCAAATATCCATCATGATACTCAAATGGGATCCTACTACCTTTCAAAGATGGGGCGAACTAGAAGAGGAAGATTTATACAAAATGCTCTATAAAGACATTGAAGATGACACACAAGATCAGATCAATATACCTTGTGAGAAATATGGCAAAGGCTTCAAGATTCTAAAAAAATTCGGGTATGATGGAAAAAGCCCTCTTGGGTTATGCAAGGAAGGCGTTATGGAGCCCTTACAACCTGAATTGACTGTAAAAAGGGAATGCTCGAAAGGAGTTGGTTTTCTCACTTCCAAGATCCACACTAAAAGGACAGAAAAGGCATCACAAATCAAAATTGCCAAAGTTCAACAACAGGATTACTATTCCACAGATTCCAACGAATGGGAATGGGGTTCAGACAAATCCTCTAGTGACTATGAGCTCACCGAGATATTCAGAGAGCCAGATGAACCCACAGAAGAAGAGGAATTTTATAAAAAGTTCAGAGTTGGTCAAGAAACAACCCATAAGGATTGCACACAGTCTTCGTTTCAAGGTTCTAGGTCGAAATCACATAGGATGAGGACACCTGTCCTGGAAGGCGCTACTAGTGATGACAATTTGGATTCGCTTGCGATCGAAACTGATGAGGAGAGTGCCATCGATGACCTTGACGATTGCCTCGATATACCCGAATATAACCACATCTTCACTCTTAGCCCTGCAAACTCTGAAAACATTAAAGGCCTTCCCCTTGTTCACCACCAACTCATTGACTGGGATTATGAAGGACCAACACAATTTGACACATTTCAAAATGACGAAGCTATTATTGACTATCTTGGCATACGAGATGCTCTTCCCCCTGGGGACCACAAAGCAGGATACACCATAGAACTCAACAACATGGCATATTTTGGTGAGGGTGTCGGACCTTCTAGTCGCAAAAATGTGAAAATAAGAACAAATCAAGGGTCTTATGGCAAAAACCACACTGTGGCGCTATCTAATCCCAAAAAAGTAAAAAGAAAGGACGTATCTGATGGCGAAAACCTCTTTGAGGCACCTGAAGATGGAAGGCTCGACATTCTCCTAGCATCATATGAGAAAAAGTCATCCATGTTGGTAGAGGAGACTATCAAGACAAACATTGGTACAGAAGAGGTTCCACACAATATATTCCTGGCTCAATCATTGACAGAGTCTGAAAGGTCAAAATTCATAAGCTTCTTCAAAGAATGACAAATCAACTTTGCATGGTCATACGCTGATATGCCTGGACTAGATCCGGATTTGGTAATGCATCATTTGACAGTCAAACTGGGGGCAAAGCCAGTGAAACAAAAATTAAGGAAAATGCATCCACAAGTGGCATTACTAGTCAAAGCAGAGCTGGACAAGTTATTGGATGTCGGATTCATACGCCCAATTGATTATCTCGAATGGATCTCCAATTTAGTACCTGTCAGTAAACCAGATCGCAGCATCAGAATATGTACAGATTTCAGAGACATCAACAAAGCTTGTCTGAAAGATGACTTCCCATTACCAAATATTGACTTGATCGTTGATCTCACAGCAGGTCACGAAATGTTATCTTTAATGGATGGATTTTCTAGTTATAATCAAATCAGGATTACACCTAAGGATCAACATAAAACATCATTCACTTGTCCGTGGGGAACTTTCTGTTGGAATGTCATGCCCTTTGGGCTGAAAAATGTAGGTGCTACATATCAAAGAGTAATGACCACTATCTTTCATGATCTCATGCACATAACCATGGAAGATTATGTTGATGATCTCTTGGGTAAATCAATAGACAGAGATACACATTTGGACATACTTTCAGTCGTCTTTGATCGGTTGGAAAAATACAAAGTAAGATTAAACCCCAAGAAATGTGTCTTTGGAGTAACCTCCGGGAAGCTCCTAGGATTCATTGTGTCCAAAAGAGGAATTGAAGCCGATCCAGCAAAAGTCAAGGCTATCTTGGACATGCCGCCACCTAGAAATATCAGTCAACTTTGATCCTTACAAGGGAGACTCCAGTCTATACGAAGATTCATAGCACAACTTGCAGATAAGTGTAATCCTTTTCAGCACCTGCTACATAAAAATATCAAGTTCAAATGGGATGATAACTGTCAACAAGCTTTTCAGACGCTCAAAGATTATCTTTTGAATCCGCCAGTTTTGATGCCACCCATTCCAGATCAGCCTTTGCTACTATACATATCAGCTACTCCAATAGCACTGGGGGCACTCCTAGCACAACAAATTGCTGACGGCAAGGAAAAAGCAGTATACTATATCAGTCGCACATTGGTGGGATATGAGCTAAACTACACACCAATTGAACGTCCATGTCTCGCCGTGGTCTTTGCTTCATAGAAATTACGACATTATATTCTTACTCATAAGACTAAGTTGATTGCAAGAATTGATCCATTAAAATATCTTCTCAATAAAGCAACACTTACTGGGTGACTGGCCAAGTGGGTAATGATCCTGAGTGAATTCTGTATGCGGGAAAAGTGGGCGAATAAAACTTAATATGTGAAAATTTAGTTAAATACTAATCCACACACACACACAGGACTTCTTGATGCAAGCTATGGAGTAATGTAGTGTTACTTAGCTTCCCAAGGAGGGTCCCATGGTTCTCTATCTCACAATGTCCCTCAAACCAACGTTTTTGCTCTCAGATTACTGAGCAAAATGGTTTAGGGATGGCAAATATGAGAACGAGAGATGTTTTTTTAGATTTTAGTATGAGATGGATGTTAAGCTAGGTATGATTCTAAAATGCAATAATCTAAATGATAAGATGACAAGATTAGTATGAATACTATCCTAGCACACTATATTTAGTCTATGATTGAGCTAAAATGATAAATAAATTACTCTAAACATGCATATTTAGTCTAATTCTGATATAAAGAGAGGCTAAATGATGAGCATATATGAAATGAAAGCTTGAAAGAATTTGAGCATAAGTGTGATGCTTCAAATTTGAAAGATGATTGTTAAGAATGGAGGAATGAGAGCTCTATTTATAGCACAAACAGGGCAATGGATGGTCAAGATTGAATGGTTTAATCAAGGGCCAAGTTTGAAAGTTGGGGATCCATGTGCACAATTTGCACCAATGAAATGGTGACAAGTGTCAACATGGGATTGGGTTGAAAGAAGAGGTTGGAGGCATTAAAGGCCTGAGAAGACCTCATGGTTATCTAGAGGCTAAGGGTCAAGTCTAAATTAGGATTACCCACTAGATTAGGAGTTATTCCAAGGATAAACATTTGTGCAAATGATTAAGAGATAATCATGGTCAAAGCATTAATGGCCTGATGAGACCTTTGGGTTGGGTAGAGGTTGAGTCAAAACAAATGTTTTAACCATGTGGGAGAGTTTGAATTAACCATTAATGGTTATTGGAGACTTTGGGAATTAAGTGGTTGAAGGTTGGAAGCCTTCAATGGTTTTCAAAGACTTTGAGGATTTTGGTGGTTGAAGGTTGAAAAAATTTAATGGTTATCAAAGACTTTGGGCCATTTGAGAAGTGACTTCCCTTTGCTTAGGGATGTGACAAAGTTTAGAGGAGGGTTAGGTTAATTAGAAGCGATTAGAAGATTCTAGAAGGGATTAGAAAGGGGTTTGGGATTTTGCAAGTGGATGGGGTGGATAATAGGATTTAAATTGAATTATTTTATTTTCATTCAATTTGGTTGTAATTAAATAAATGTGATTTATTCAATTTAGGATAACTATTTAATTAAATTTGAATTTAATTAAAAGTGGCTAGGGGGATTTAATTAAATAAAATGATTTATTCATTAAATGGTATGGTGAATTTTATTTAAATAAATTGAGTAATTTACTTAATAAAATAGAAGAATGTGGATAATTTAATTAAATTGGATTTAATTAAATAGAAAAATGAACATAAAATATTCATTTAGGAATATGGTCATTTTTATACGTCTACAAATTCGACATCGAGTATGTAGACAGAAAAGCAATAAAAGGACAAGCAATCGCGAATCAATTAGCAGATGCCCCCATGATTGATGATGTTCCTCTAAATTCAGAATTTCCAGACGAATTCATTTTAACAATATCACATGCAAGGCCATGGCAACTGTACTTTGACGGTTCATACACACAGCATGGGGCAGGCGCTGGTATTCTCTTTATAACTCCTCAAGGTGATTCTATACCAAAATCATACCGCTTATCATTTCCTTGCACTAACAATATAGCGGAATATGAGGCATTAACAACTGGATTACAAATTGCAATTCAGTGGAAGATCCAAGAACTTCATGTTTTTGGGGATTCTCAACTTGTCATCCATCAAGCAACTAATGATTACCAAAAAAAAGATGAAAAATTAATGCCTTACAAACAAATGGTGGATGATTGGAAACAACACTTCACAAAGATAGATTTTGAGCAAATACCAAGAGAGCAAAATCGTGCTGCAGATGCCATGGCTACAATTGCTTCACTAATTGATCTACCTCAAAATGAAACCTGCTATGAGTTCCTGGTAGACAACCTGTTGGTTCCTTCATATGAGATCACTCCTACTGAAATGATATGCGTTGTTGGTCCTGAATCCTAGTTATATGGTTCCATATTCACATATCTTCGCGACAATACCTTACCTCCTGATCTATCAAATAACCAACGTCGCACTTTCATTTGCCAATCCTCTCGATATGTCATTCTAGCTAATATCCTATACCGACGAGGTCTAGATGGCACTCTTCTTAGATGTTTAGAAAGCGACGAAGCTCAGATTGCGTTACGTGAAGTGCATGAAGGGATATGTGGTCCGCATGCTAGTGGTCCTACCTTGGCCAAGAAACTCATCAGGACTGGATATTACTGGCCCAATATGGAAAAAGACTCATATCAGTTTGTCAAGAAATGTAAGCAATGTCAAATTCATGGAGACCTCATACATGCACCAGCACAAGAACTACAACCACTCACGTCTCCTTGGCCCTTTTGTCAGTGGGGACTCGATCTCATAGGCAAGATTCACCCTCCTTCTTCCAATGGTCATAAATTCATTATCACAGCCACAGAGTATTTTACAAAGTGGATTGAAGTCGTGCCTCTCACACAAGTCACTGGAAAACAAATTGCTACCTTCATCCTTAACTATATCATTTGCCGATATGGTATTCTTGATTCCATTATTATTGATAACGGGCGTCCCTTCAAAAATCAGGATGTTCGTGAACTCTGTGACCGCTTCCATATTTCCCATCATTTATCCACACCATATTACCCCCAAGGTAATGGCCAAGCTGAGGCATCTAATAAAACAATTCTTAAAATCCTCAAAAAGACAGTCGACGACGCTGGCCGTAACTGGCATATCCAACTCAATCCTGCACTTTGGGCCTACCACACAAGTGTCTGCACACCTACAGGAGCTACACCCTACTCACTTGTCTACGGCGCTGAAGCCATCTTGCCTATTGAGGTTGAGTTACCTTCTTTATGGGTCTCTTTGCAAAACATCATCAACGATGAAGATTACAGGGTCTTTCGTTTACAAGAACTAGAACTTCTGGATGAACGGAGACAAACTACTTTTAATCATCTCAAGGCTTACCAACAACGAATGAGTCGCAGCTACAATCACAAAGTCAAGCCTCGCACATTTGAGGTAGGTGACTTGGTTATCAGAGAAAACCCCAAGAATCAACAAGACAGAGAGAAGAAGGGCAAGTTCGAACCAAATTGGCTTGGTCCTTACATCATTACAACAGCATATGGATCTGGGGCATGTCAGCTCTCAACTACAGAAGGGGAACCTTTGGAGGATCCTATCAACAGCATGCACCTTCGCAGGTTCTACACATAGCTCTTCGGAATATCCTAATTCAAAAAATACAAAAAAATCAAAAAATTCAAAAATACAAAAAAATTATAAAACAAAAAAATCGTTACTTGGTGAAAACCTGGCAAACAGGTGCCTTGTGACACAAAAACATTGAAAAATCGAAAAAAGTAAAGAGAAATAATTTCGTCCAATAGTGAAAACCACTTCGGTGGCGCCCTGGGCAAGTACCATGGTGAAAACTGGGTCACTAGCGCCATGTGTAGAAACATTGCTCCTCCCTCCTTCAGGATTCACTTTCATCACTTCACTTTGCACACACTCACAACCTATCCATCCATAATAAACTTACCCATTCCCATCATGGCTTGTTATTGATCTACCCAAGATTGGTTAGCCATTCATAATAAACCTCCCTTTTCACCTCCCTTTCCATCTATAATAAATCAGATCCTATCTGTGGCTAAGGCAAATTCTACGTCTAGTGATGGGTGTGGAACTGAGAGCATCACATGTTTCGAGGAGTACAGTTTCTTCCAGCTTCCTTCAGTCTATCCGCGCACAATCCGCAATAAAGCAACATTTGCATCACAGATCTGCAATAAAGTTTCATCTCTTCGCAATAAAGTATCAGTTTCATGGATTCAGTCAGTTTTAGATGATACACAACAGCAACAATGGGCTTCAACAAAATCAAATCTTTCAACAGACTCAGACAACATTATGGTTCAGTGCTATCTATCCTTTCTATGAAAGTAAACATTGTGACCACAATCAAATAAGACTTATACAAGTGACAAGAGACACTAAACTTGAGGACTACAGTGGATATTGGTGTCGAGTCTTGGTTTTCTTTTGATTTTATCTTTTGGTGACATGTCTTTTAGCTTTTCCAGGATGTCTCTGACTAGAGATTCTATCTCCAGGATGTCTTTGACTAGAAAGGCGAGGATGGGGTATCGTCACTTATTTTCTTTTGCTGTCTGTGGATTGTCTCTTAGTAATGCTATGACTTGTCCAAGGATATGAGGACACTGTGAGTCTAGTGTGAACTGGGGCATTCCTTGTTTGTGACTGTCTTATCTCCATGCAAACAGGTACAATGACTTCCTGGGTCGAACATATGCCTCGATTATCATAACCTATTTTTCCATAATAAAGCTCAATGATGATAACGTACAAGAAGCTCTTTCACTTTCATATCTTCTATTTTCCATCCCCCTTTCTTGATTGACTTCCATCATCCTTCTCGAGTCCGCGTAGCCTGCTATCACATGAATGAGTATAATGACACACCAAAAACATTTGCATTTCATGTAGTTTGCACCTGCATTACCACATATAAGCATTTCATACATACATATAGACATCACAACTGCATCACATCCTGCACACAACACCTGTTAGCACAATTTACATTTGCATTCACATTTGCATCATGCATCACATATAAAACATAAAAGAACAAAAATATTGCATTACATCATATACATATTTGCATCCATCACATAAAACATACATCATAAGAACATCTCATCACATAGGTGCACATGCATATAGCTACCGCAAAAATGAATCATCTCATATATATATATAAAGTGTCATGATACAATGATGTCAAAATCATATGGCTACAAAATCACCCGCAGGTGTCTACAATACAAAAATGGTACAAATACTGATACAAGGGAGCCCTCTATGGCTATGATGAACTTCCTCCCTCGGAGCTGCCTGGCCTCGACGGAATCTGAGCCCTCGAAGGACCCGCCTCAGGATCACCCTACTTGTCCCCTCTATCTGGTGGTGGTGGAGGACCCATGACCCCACCACTCGATGCCTGTCTCCTCCGGCTCCCTCCTGTAGCTGTCGCTGTCCGCGATGATCTATGGAAGCTCCTCACCCGCTGATCTACTGGCACGACACCATAATAAAGGTCCCTCTAGTAGGCAATCTCCTCTCCGGCTCACAGGACATATGCGTAGCCTGATCCTGCGTCCTCTGCCGCCTGCCTCCCTGCCCTCAGCGCTGTCTCAGCCTCTGTATAGCGCTGAATCGCCTGATCCCTCTCCCGCTCAGTATCCCTGAGCCTCATCCTAAGACGGTCTCTCTCCCTCTCTAGATCTTGGATCTCATCCGCCTGGCCCTGGCAGATCTCCCTGAGCTCAATCAACTCATCCTCCTCTGGATCCCCACCCTTTGCCTCTGCCTATGGCTCTCCCTCTGCGGGTGCCTGCCCCTGTACCTGTCCCTATACCTGTGCTGGTGCCTGTACGGGTACCTATCTCGGTACATGCCTAGGTCCCTATGCCTATCCCTGCACCTGTCCCTATACCTGTCCTTGTGCTCTAGGACCCTATGTTGTTGGTACCTGCAGGGGCAATCCACCGCGACCCCTCACCACCTGGGCTTGTCCCTCCTGTCCACCCTCCCTCCGAGGTGCCACCCTCCTCTCCCCAACTACTCCCCTCTGCCTCCGTCGGCCTCGGCCCCCATCACCCCCACCATCATCATCATCATCTCCTCCTCCATCTCCCTCTAGTAGCTCTCCTGGATCTGTCAATCGAGGGAATGGATGCTCGGCCCAATATGCTGCATACTCCGCATCCATCCCAGCGTCCTCGATCTCTGGCCACATATCCCAGGGTAGGGGCACCATCTTTGCCAGCTGTGTCAGCACCTGATCATATGACAATAAAGGCCCGAACTGCGCCTGATCCCTAACTGTACGGGCATACATACCCGAGCCTCGTGGCATCCTCTGGATCCTGCCATACTGCCTACATACTCTGTCCACCAGCTATCTCTCCAGTATATAGGGCGTCCGCCCAATCAGATACCTGCTCTGGAAGGTGTAAGGCAGCTCCACTGCGTCATCCTCCCACTCCTCGCATCCCAGATACGGCCTCCAGATGACTACGTCAATGTCATCTATCACTCGCCACCAATGCTCTAACCTGCCAATCCGTGGCTATGAGGTGATCATGTCATACAGATGAACAAAACTCCGTCCATGACCTCTCCCTCTAAAATGTATCAGTCGCGTAATAGGCAGATACTCGTACGCCCAAACCTGCAGTAGTGTCACCCCACAGCCCAATCCCACTGATCCATGGTATACAAATTGGTGAAGCTCATAATATAGGTGGACCAACACACATGGACCCCACGCATATCTGGTGTGCTGCGTCACCAGTGTCTCTAGTGCTCCTCCCCAGCCCACTGCCAACCCTCGTGTCGCCCTGTCCGGACACAAGAACCCACTGATAGCTCCTCCGATCACAGCTGGCAAGGCTAACCCTGTCGCGGTCATGGTGTCCCATGCCACATGTCCTGCTCTCATCTCTAGGCCGGGATCCTGAAACACCCGTCTCAAAGCCTCTCTGTCTCCGTCACGATCATATGGAATCAGATCTCCATCAATCGGTATATGCAGAATCCTGTAAACATCCTCAAGGGTGATGGTCATCTCACCCATTGGCAAATGGAATGTGCAAGTCTCTGAATGCCATCTCTCGGGCAGCGCAGTCAGCAAACCCATGTTTGCCCGAAACTCAGGCACATATAGCACGTGTCTCAAACCCATCTCCTCGATGGCAGCTCTATCCTGAAATGACAACTCTGGTCGCAACCTCTGTGTCGACGGGAATCTCTCCCGTGACTCCAACATAGGCAAATACTCCTGCAGTCAAACAAATCAATCATGTCAGTCATTGTGGCATTCACTGTTCATCACAAAATGCTACCTTTTATCTAAACGCATATGGTTATCTATCTTACTGACACTCACTATTCATCACAAAGTGTTGCTTCTATCCTAGTAGTGCTCACTGTTCATCACAAAGTACTACGTGTGTGACACTCCCTGTTCATCACAAAGTGTTACTCACATTTTGCACTCCCTCTTCATCACAAAGTGCTGCTCATACTTTGGGTACTCCCTGTTCATCACAAAGTACTCTATCTTGGTGCTCCCTGTTCATCACAAAGTGGCTTGATCTATCCTAGTCTTCCTAGAGGACCTGCTTGAGTGTATCCTCTCAGCAGCTTATCCAATCGACAGCGTATGTTCCTCACAGAACTGCCGATTTGACCTAGAAGACAAAACCTTGCATTTTTCAGACATAAACGCGTTTCTAACTCACAAACGCGCCTATAGACTGCACAAGCGTGCCTAAACAACACAGACGCGCCTGTTTTACATAAACGTGCCTACATTGTTCACAAACGCGACTTTGCAACATAAACACCCCTAAAGGATGTAGACGCGCCTGCATTTGACACAAACGTGGTTCCAGACACAGACGTGCCTGGCACCGACACAGACGCGCCTGTCAGACACAGACGCGCCTGACACCAACGCAGACGCGGTTTCCCGGTTTTTGCATTTTTTGCACCCTACTTCTAAGCGCATTTATTGCTCTATTCGGCATGCATTAATGACAAAAGAAAATGTGTCAAATTACGAGGAGGTTTGGTGGTACTTACCAGCTCTCTTGCCTCTGTTGGCCTCTGAAATCGGTGAACACGGTCGAATCTGTGCACGAAAGCCATCACTGCTGACTGCTGCTACTCTTTTCTCGCTCTACACTTTGATCTCATGAAGGTGTAGATGACAATGAGGATGTCTTTTGCCCGTGGTCTATCTTATAGCCTACCCTAGCCCTCGCATTCATTTCCCGAGTCAATCTTTGTTATCCTGTGACTTTGTCACTTTATCCGGTCAATCCATTCTAGCCTTTCTTTCTTATCGAGAGATTGTCTGCAATCTTTTCAGACATTTTCATCCAATCTCTCGAGGAGGCATATCATTCCCATTCTGGGGCAACTCTGTATTAGGTCATCTTATCTTCTTTGAAACAACGCGACAAGCCGCATTGTCTCAAAGAGGGGCAAAATGTAGACACCCAAAATTGTCATGTCTAATTAAATAAATATTTTATTTATTTAATTATCTAAGCTTAATTCTTCTATTAATTAAATAAATCCTTATTTATTTAATTAATTCATTTATCCTCTTCTAGCCTTATTTCTCATTTAAATAAATACATTTATTTATTTAAATTGTCATTTTCCTAAATTAAATAAATATTTATTTATTTAATTGATCCCACTTCTTCTATTAATTAAATAAATCTTTATTTATTTAATTAATTCATTAGCTTTTTCTACACATGACACATGTCATTCATCTCTTAATTCATACACTACCTACCTCTTTCATTATTTTATTATTTCTTCTACCTACCCTCTAATCCTAGCCGACCTCCTTTTACACCTCTCAATCTTATCCCTCCATTTCATATTGTGTCTTCTATTAAAGGAGATGCCTTCTTCATTATCAAACCCTAACAACTTAATCAATTGGCTACACTACGATCCTACTTGCAACCACATTCCGTTCTTTGTTGAGCTCTTGTGCATATAAAATCTGAGAGCAAATATATCAAGCAAGATCAATGGAGATAGGAAGAATGGAGATCAAAACCCTATTGGACATTTGATGGTATAATCTTTGTGATTTTGTTTTATTTGCACTGTCTTAGGTAATCTTCATATGTTATGGTGGATCTTTGTTGATTGTTAGGCTAGGGTTTTGTGGTTGGATTCATTTAGCCTTTCAATATTGTTATTATTGTTATCCATTTTCACCATATATAGGCGCCACTCCTTATTCCCTAGTATTTGGTTCCGAAGCCATCCTTCCGCTTGAGATCGAGATCCCCTCTCTAAGGGTATCGCTGCAAAATATCTTACCAGATGAGGAATAAAGAATTGCCTGCTTACAAGAGCTAGAATTGTTAGATGAAAGGTGCCTCAAGGATTTTAATCATCTTTGGGTATATCAGAACTACTTGCGTATGAGTTATCACAAAAGAGTCAGAACCCGGGGATTCCAAGTTGGTGATCTTGTTCTCATGGAGAATCAGAAAAATCTACAACAAAGAGAAAAGAAAGGCAAGTTCTAGCCTAATTGGCTTGGACCATATGTAATCATAGAAAAATATGGATCAGGAGCTTATCAGTTGGCTACTCCTGAAGGTGATCGTTTGGAGGATGCAATGAATATCATGCACCTTAAAAGGTTTTATGCCTAGTCCTCAGAAAGTCTTAAATTGTCAAAAAATCATCACTTTGGTGAAAACCTGGCAAACAAGTGCCCTGTGACACACACAAAAAAAAATAAAAAACAAAAAAAAAGAAAAAATCAAAAAAAGAAAAAAATCCATCCACCAGTAAAAAACCACTTTGTGGCGCTATGGACAAGTACCTTGGTGAAAACCTCCATGAAGGCGCCAAGGTAAATAACCGGATCCACTATCTATCAAGTCGACACTATAAATCACTCTCTTTCTAGTCCTCCCATTCATAGCATTCCTTCTTTTCTGCCTCCCAATAAAACACATGTAGGATGATGAGTCTTCGCCTGAGTCATGAACAAGAGGAATCCCATTAAACTGAGCTTTTACACTTCTATGTGAGATTCAAAAAGTCTTGAGAACAATCCTAAATCCACTAGTCACTCTCCAAAGCCATAAAATCACTTGCCTAATCCAAAAGCCTACTTTTCCCTAGGGGTGATTCCTTCTCTCTCCTGGCAACCTAATCCCCCATCCTAGTCCTACTCTTTGCAAGAGGTATCATTTGGTCATGGAATAATTCACTGGTTAGATTTTGTTGGATCTTTTCATTTAGACTTGCATCTTTTTCCCTAAGACTACAACTATCTACGACTGCCTGGGTTTACTATATCTAGGTATGTTACAATAGGTGCATACTGGGGCATATTTTCATAGCAGAGCATGTTTTGGATCTTTCTTGTATAAACTGACGATCTGGTACTAGTGTTTATCAACACTTACCTTCTCGTGTACAAGAGGTATCGGTGTGTTTGAGGGTTTCCTTGCATGAACCCACAACTTTGTATTAGTGTTTCTTAACACTTGCATTGTTATGTGCAAGAAATTCCCATTTGTCTAAAGAGTCAGTCCACGCCTCGGGTTTCTCGTGGCACCCTGATCTCTATAATCAGTGGTGCAAGTCACTCAGGGCAATATCAAACTAGGTTGGCTCTCCACATTTGTTGTGCACAAAATCTCACCATCATTCCATCAAATCCTAAACTCAATAATCCCATGGAGTTCTCAATTTCTCCCACTTCCCCTCTATTCCATATTCTTCTATCTAAGATCATTGTGTTATTATTGGCATGTTCCCTCTTTTTATTATATCATTCACATCAGGAGTGCATTTCTCAGACAGTCATATTTTCCACAAAACATTTACCATATAAGATTGTATCACATAAATAAAAGATACACTCATCTATATAGAATTACATTTAGACTACATCATAAATCATTCAAACATGTGTATTTATACATAAAGCATAAAAATCACTCATCCTGCATCCAAAAACTATGTCAGCAACACATCATAAACATACATATATAAGCATCCACTCTGCATCACAAAATAGGTCAACATAGCACATCCATGATTACATCCATATATGACATCATAAGAAAAACAAAAATAATCCATCACAATAAATGCTACACATCATCCGCCACCAATAAAATCATGTATATATATATATATAAAGAGGAAAGTGTGTCTGTCATGATACAATGATCGCCCCGAAGGGTCAAAATATAATACACAAGCAATACAAGGAGCTAGCTCTCCCCTCCTATCTCTCCACCCCCCTCTGCTGTACAACCCCCACCCGATCCTCCTGCTCCTCTTCCTCCCCCTACTGGTGGTCAAAAACCAACTGATCCCCCTATCTGCTGACTCTGACTCGGCCGCTAACTCTGGGTCCTGTGAGATCGCACACTCTCAGTGTACGAGGTTGCTCACTATCCTATAGGTACTACTCCATGATGTAAACCCCTGTAATACTATGCCTCTCGGGCTGATCTATCTGCTCTCTCTCGCTGCTGCAGACTATCAAAAATATATGTGCCAATCAAGCCAGAACCAATGCCTATTGAGCTACATCCCTCTCCCCCCACAGTCGTGTCACATCTGCCTCCACCCTCTGCACTCTGACCCATAACTCATCTAACTCGGCATCCTGCCAATGAAGGGCATCCTGTAATCTTGTTATGGCTGTCCCTGACTGGGCCTCCTCAAGCATCCTCTTTGACTCCTCCGCCTCCTCCCTCAAGGCATCCACCTTTGTCCTGGTAGTATGGAGACTCTCTCTCAGATCAGATATCTCCAAGGTAAGCCACCCCACCTCCACCTCCATGCTCTCCCTCCAAGCCCTCTCTACCTAGACCTCATCCTCCACTAAATGAAGCCTCACCCGATAGCTATCTCGCTCTTGCTATAATCGGTCAAAATCAGCCTGTGACAGTCCTCCCCTCTCCTCTACCTGTGTCTCAAGAATATCCATGGGCACAGCCTCTCCCTCTCCAACTACAACCTTCTCTCTCTCTCCAACTGTGGCCTCTGCACCCTCTCCCACTGAGGCATCCTCTCCATCTCCCTCCTCCTCCTCTAGATCCCTTTGCCACACAACCTAGACTCTCCTCTGTTGTCTGCCTACACCATGCCCTGCATGAACCGTAACTCTCTCTCCTAAGTCATCGTCCTCCCCAGACATCACCTGATCAACCCCTGGCTCTAACTCATCATCCAAAACCCCAAGATTGGTAATCCACACTAGCAAGTGCCCCTCCCACCAGCTTCGGTAACCACCTGTCATGCCTGGATCCTCCCCCACTCCAATCCGCTCATCCCAGACTATGTGAAATGTTGTTTGGAAGCTCGTTCAACCATCCAAGGGACTCATTGTAGGCCCCTAGTACCTCGTCTCCCATGTAATCCGGGGATACACTGGAATATCCCCCATAATATCCTGCACCTGCCGACGCTGTCAGGCCACCTTGAATGGAGCATAATACTTCATGATATAGATTGACCACCCAAAAATCCACATCTCAACCCCTGCCCAGTGAAGCTGCCAATCATTCCTACACCACTCACACCCCAAAAATGGCCTCCATGTAAATTGTGCCAGCTCATCTAGGATCCACCTCCAAAACCACACAGATGTTGTCTGTGTGTAATGCAGTAGTACTTCCCTATACCTATCCACAAATGATTGTCATGGCCGCCTATCCTGAACACCCAGTGGCCGAGTCACTACAATATGCTCCCATGCCCATATGTGTAAGAGTATCACCCCAACAAATAAACTAGCACACTCTCTGTAAGTCACCAGGTCCATGTCATGAGAGAGCTGGGCTAGCATCACTAAACCCCACGCATACTGAACACCATCATGAACCATGAAATACATGCATCTACTCCACCTTATAGGAAATCCATGTCCATCCAAATATGGAAGAATCTGCCCACTCAGGAAGTCGCAAATCACCAAAACTAATCAAGGAATCTGCCGAATACCCATTGCTTGGCCTAGGTGCATCTTGCTCCTGTCAAGCATAGGTGGTGTCCCATACTCGCACACCTCTCATAGATAAAAATCAGCTACATCCAATTGGTACTCAAGAATCACATCACAAACGGGAATCTTCAAGATCCGCCAAACATCTAACAAGGTCACTATCACCTCTCCAGTCGGCAAACGAAATGTGTTATACCGACTATCACATCTCTCCACCAATGTAGTCATCATAGCAGTATGCACCCGAATCCTAGGCCACCTGCCTACGTAATGTAATCCTAGCGTAGCTACCACCTCCAGCTCATCACGAGCTAACTCATGGTAGAGACTCATAATGGGAAGCCAATGCTCCCTCGAAGACAGCGGTCCCCTATCCACCTACATCCATTAAACTAAAACATTATTTTCATGCCCAAAAATTATTTCCTTACCTCCCGAACCACCCATACCCTTTCTCCCATGCCAAAAATACTAAACAAAAAGTGTATCCCCTCTTCCCAGGCGCACGCGCTGAATTTCCCAACACTCGCGTCAAAACCATAACACATGCACCGTTTTGTAGACACTCGCAGCAATAGAGCCCCCCCTTTTCTCTATTTTCCCCTTCAATACCCGTCAATGAGAGCATCCGTGCTTTAGCACGAGCGCCTATGTAATGACTTGGGCGCCCACGCTGAAACGCGAGAGCCCACGTCAAAGTGCAACCGCCCGCGTTGATGCGCGAGCGGGTGCGCTAATCCAAATATTCCCACCCAAAATTCCTAGTTTACACAGACCCCCGGTAAGCGCCCATGCTGATCACTAGCACTCGCGCTGGCCTAGGGGTGTGCACGCTGAAACAACGATAACACGTGTGCCTCGCCAATGCTCATATCCCTTTTCCAACCCTAATTTTAGCCAAAATTAAAAATTTCCAAAAGAGAGATAGACCTACCCACTAGTGGTCCATACCTCTTCAGTCAACCGAATCATAGGATCCTCTCAGCGTGATGATCACAAAATGGAATGCGATCCATCTCTTCCTCTCTTCTTCTTCGCTCTGAGTGGCTCCAAGGCTTGTGTGTAACAATCACCCCTCATTGGGCCCATTGTGGCTTATATGGGCCCCCGTGAGTGCCCATTCTCCTTTGCAGTCTCGCATCTTCTATTGTTGTTTCCGAATTCTTCATGACTACTTCATATTTCTTCCTCATTTATCCCTTCCACCCTGATTCTTCTTCCTCTTTTTTTCAAGAATTTTTCGTCCTTTTCCGAAAAAATTCTTGAGGGGGCATACACCTACCATGCTTTACACTGGGGCATCCTTTTCTCTTTCTATCTTCTACACACTGACAAAATGTAGACACTCAAAAATAATTATTTTAGCTATTTTTAATTCCTCACATAATTAATTTTGATTCTGATAATGTCTTATATAGGATGAATCCTTCTTGAAACCAGATGCTTTAATCATATCTAATACAAGATGAATCCTTCCTGAAACCAGACGTTGTGATCAATCATGTCTTATACAAGATGAATGCTTCCTGAAACTTGATGCTCTGATCATGTCTTATATAGGATGAATCATTCCTAAAACCAGATGCTTTGATCATGTCTTATACAGGATGAATCCTTCCTGAAACCAGACATTGTGATCAATCATGTCTTATATAGGATGAATCCTTCCTAAAACTAGATGCTCTGATCATGTCTTATACAGGATGAATCCTTCTTGAAACCAGACGTTGTGATCAATCATGTCTTATACAAGATGTATCCTTCCTGAAACCAAACACTCTGATCACATCTTATACAGGATGAATCCTTCCTAAAACCAGACGTTGTGATCAATCGTGTCTTATATAGGATGAATCCTTCCTAAAACTAGATGCTTTGATCATCTTTGTCTTATATAGGATGAATCCTTCCTGAAACCAGACTGAATCTAAATCTTATCAATCGAATCGAACAAGATTTTTCAATCTTACCTACCTAAGCCATAAAGCTAATCGAAGAACTTGCATTTTCATCAAACCACAGTTGCAGAAATCAAACCAAATCTATCAGGATATCAATCTCGCCAAACTCCAAAAATCAATTATCTCTATTGATCTCTCGAGGGGGCATCATCATACCAGAATTTAGCAATCAAGAGCTGGGGCATCCTATCAAATCAATATCATCATTAAAAAAACAAGATTATTCTTTGAATAAACACGTCATCACACATTGCTTCAAAGAGGGGCAAAATGTAGACACTTAAAAATAATTTTTTAAAAATTATTTTTAATTACTCACATAATTAATTAATTAACTATGTTAATTCAAATTCTCTTCAATATTAATTAAATATAATTAATATTGTCACTATAGTATGTGATTGATTTATTTAATAAATCAAATCCCTTTCTTTATTCTTCTAAAAAATTAAATCCTCACAAATCTTCCTCTTGGCTAATTAATTTCAATTAATTAGTTAACCTACATGATTCCTACAAATCATCTTCTTAATTCATCATTAACCTAATAAATTCTTCTAGAAACTCCCTAAAACTCACTTAACCTTATTATTCTAATTTTTAATTCCCTCCACTCATTCTCTCTCCTAGTCAAATCCTCCTACAAATCCTAATCCCACCTAACATTTCTGCTAATCCCCCTCCTAATGAATTGCTAATGGCTAATCATCATGATTAGCCACAAAGTCAACTCCTTGTCCCTTCCATCTAACCACTAGCTTTTCATGCTCTTTCCTAGGTGAGTGTGAGATTTTCAAAATCTCACAATCCTCTAACCATCTCCTCTCCCAAGGAATTTGTAATTCCTTCTTATTCCTCCAATCCCCATGATTATCGCCTTTTGGATAATTTTAAATTCCTCCTCCCCATTCTTCAAGGAATGTCACATCCCTTCCTCCTCTCAAGGCACATTTAGAAGTCTTCCCAATGCACCTTGCTCTTCTCAAGGTACCTTGGGAAGTCTTCCCAATGTACCTTGAGGAGTGTGGAGACAAGAAATGATTTTAAGGCATATCTCTTGGTCTCCACACCCTCTCTTGGGCCTTGTGGGAGCTCACAGACAATTCTAGCCCTTCATCTTGAATCCATCCTAACCATCCATTTTTCCTCTCCTCTTCCTATAAATTGAGGATTCCATCCCTTCATTCTTCATCTCGAAATTCAGTAATCTTATGCTTCCCTTTTGAGTCTAGGAAATCATCTTAGCAATCTTATCATGTCTAAATCATATCTCATCCACACTTAACCATTTTATCCATATCATCCACCTAAAATCCATTTTATATTATGCATCATCCAAGGGTGCCTTCACTTCATCAAGCTCCATCTGAAGGAGAAGGTATTGGTTTGTGAGGTATATGCATTTGTCCTTGTTTTGAGCATTTCAAATTATGTCTTTGGATTTCATGTGATTAAATGTTTGATTTGTATATTCATTATCTAATCCACCTCACAAGTCTTTTCCCCTCTTCACCTATAAATTGAGGATTCTATTTCCTCATATCTCATCTCCAAGTTTAGTAAATCCATGTTGCTAGTTTGTGCCCAGGAAACCATCCTTACCATGCCAAAATTAGCACTCATCCACACTTAGCCATTCCATCCTTTAATCCTTAATCCATCACATCCATTTGTGCATAATATTAGAGAGCCAACCACATTCAAATCACTCAAAAGAGCATATCAAGTGGAGTATCATCAAGGGGCACCTTCACTTCATGAAGCTCAATCCGAAGGAGAAGGTATAAGCTTGCAAGGTATAAGCAATGTCTTTATGTTTTCATGTGGTTTTATTTATGTTCCATTTTTTAAATATGTTTTAGTGCTTTGTTCGCATACTAACTACCTGAATTCACCTTGGTAGCTTTTATCCTCTTCAATTTGCATTTTGGCTGGTATTATAGGTTGTTTTGTTATGCCAGATAGTGGACAATGAGGACTTTTGTGTGGATGGGGTAGGATGCTGGAGAGATTGATTACTCATCCTGTCAGATTAGGTTGGGGATCATGTTTACTAGCATACATGTACCACGAGATGCATGAGATTTCCTATAGAGGGATGAAGAGTATGGTGGCAGGTTTTTTGGTTCTGCAGATTTGGGCTTGGGAGCATATCCCAGTTTGTAAGCCGATTGTAGATGATGTGTGAGAGGAGGGTCAACCCATTGTATATATATTCAGGATATATTACATAGCCCCACCTAGGGAAGACCAACTACTGGAGGATACAACTAGATGAAATGATAGTAGTAGTCTAGAGACTATACAGGGGTCTAGAGATGTGGTATGACTGGAGGAAGCATCAGAGAGATATGTTTATGACTCGGCCACTTGTTGGTAGATCCACAGTGATTATTAAGTGGTTTGTGGTTAGTAGAGTTTTGAGGCAGTATGGGAGGCCACAAAGTATCTCCCAAGAGTTTACAGCTTATGCACGATTCGCTAATGAGGAGAGATGATGATGGGGGACCAAACCATGTAGGAGTTAGTAGGTTTACAACCATAGAGGTGGGAGTATCTGGAGGATGTTGTATATGCGGGGGTAATTCCCCAGTTTAGGGATTGGTTCCAGAGACATCCATTTCCTTGATTCATAGATCCTGGAGAGAAGGCTCCTTAGATAGATGAGGATGAGGGTGTGCCAGTGTGAGCTTAGAGAGAGGAGACACAAAGGAGGACAGGAGAAGATCCAGGTGCTAGCAGTAGTAGAGAACCTGTCGCAGGACGACAAGACTCGAGGGGAGAGGGAGGGTCTTTAGGAGCAAATGTTGGAGATGCAAGTTGTGATAGGAGAGGAGAGGCCATAGTAGATGTAGAGATGGGTGGGGCAATAGGACCTAGAAGAGAGGAAGTTCCTAGATAGGTATGACATAGGCAAGAGGAGCAGGGTAGTGTAGGTGAGGAGGTTGGAGTAGGAGGTCAGACACCTGCAGATATCATTTGTGCCTTGAGGGGTAGAGTTCATGGGCTGCAGACACAACTAGTAGTTGCTCAGTCTCAGATAGCAGAGCGGGATCAACAGATCATGGAGAGAGATCAGCAGCTATAGAGTATGAGAGTAGAGCATGACAACCTCTAGTGTGAGGTTGTACACTAGAAGAGGAGGGCAGCATACTACGTAGTAGCCTATAGAGTGGTGGTCACAACAGATAGCCATGTTGTGCCTTATTTGCAGTATATCATTTGGTCAGAGGGAGCTAGGGCACCTAGACAAGATGATGCCCTTATTTAGTAGCCACCACCTCCTCCTCCAAGCAATGGGGGAGAGGGGGAGAGTTAGATTTTTAGATGTCTCCCACATTTTGGACCCCATTTTTGTAGTTTATACAATTCTTTCCCCAATTGATAGTATTTATGACATTTGATATCATTTGTACCCTTTGACATTGAATTTTTTATGAGATATATATACGACACCTGATTCGACCTTATTGTACTTGTGTTATTGATATGAGATGATTTATGAGATGTCTTTCTGTATGCTTTTGTTCTATATCATTGCATTTTTTTTCAATATGTATGTATCTAATGTAGATGGATATGGATGTTTTTTTTTCATATGCAAATAAATGATTTGTTATTGTACTTGTGTTATTGATATGAGATGATTTATGAGATGTCTTTCTATATGCTTTTGTTGTATATGAATGCATTTCTTTTCTATATGTATGTATGTATGTAATGTAGATGAATATGGATGTTTTTTTTTCATATGCAAATAAATGATTTAATGAATGAGAATTATGAGATAATAATGAAAATATTTATTTTGTTGTTTTTCATGCAATATTATGAATGCAAATGAATGCGTAATGGACTTATGGATCTATATGATATGCTCATGTTTTTAGCTAACATCTCATGTAGGATTTGTGATGTCGATACATAGGTACTTTATTTTGTCAATGATGATGATGATACAGTTGACCACTTGACAGAGAAATGACGATTGATTTAGATTCAACTCATCCAGAAACATTGCTATTATGCTAAAATCACTTTAAATGCAAAACATAGTATGAATGCAAACTAGGACACGTATGCAAACTAGCACTGAGTCACTGAATTTTTATTTGATTTTTATCACTAAGTGGAAATGTAGGAATAAACATAAGAACCAAGGCATGAAGAGCCAGGATGACTTGAATGTCACGTCCTTTTTAATATAGCAAGCAAACATAACCATTAAGGCATAAAGAGACATGATGACCTAAATGTTGCTTCTGTGCAAACAAACCAGACAAAGCAGAGCTCCTTCCTTTTCATATGCAACATTAATTATGTTATCTATAATGACCCTTTTATTATTCATATCCTAGGACAGTTTAAGCATTCATCCAGATTTCATAATACATATATCTACTCAAAATAGACAAGGAAATTATTCCAACCTCCCTGTAGCATACAAACAAATAGAGTCAAGGTATGTGTAGCAATTTCACCTTGATGTGAAGACACTTATCACAAACACCCAATTGTTATATATTTTCAGATCATCAGAATTATTCCTACAAGTAGAAAACAAAGAAAAGTATTATCCCCTAGTCCTTGCTCCCCTTAGTCAAGATAGACTTCCTCAAGTTACTCAAAAGGAATAATAAGAAAAAACCAATTTAAAAGACATCATACAAAGAAAATTTCAATCAAATCTCAAACAGTGTTATTGATTGTTTTCAATGTTCTTGTTTTTCTTGGTTACTCAGTGGGAAAACTATGCACTAAATTGGAGATAGGTGACTAACTCAGATTGGAAGACCTGGTACTACCGACATAAAAGTGACTTGGTTAAACTGCTTAGGATATTTAGATTGATTATTCGATTACCCTAAGAGTAGGATGTTGATCGGTTTCAAGCCATGATGGTTCCAAAAAGAACTAGGGTGTCACAAAAGTGATTGAAACATATATACAAGATAAAGCAAAGATGCAGGAAAGTGGGAAATAAAATAGGAAATACCAAATTTGTGTTCATAGATGGAGCACTTCAGTACAAGAGGTGCATGTCTACCAGATTTTCAGCTTCTTGGCATATATTCTTTTATTTTACTACCAAGGTGCCTGTTTACTAGGTTTTCACCAAGGTATTTGATTTTTTTATTTTTTTATTTTTAAGGACCTTTTATGATTTTTATGATTTTTTTGAGGGTTTTTTAATTGTATAGATGGCTAGAGAAAAGAATGCTAAGTGTATAATTTCTTCAAGTGGATGGTGTTGATCGGTTCACGGAGTTGTTCTCCTTTTGATGTTGAGAGTTGATAAGCGCCAGAGCCAAAGGTTGCAATAACAAAGTAGGGACCCAACCAGTTGTGTTCAAACTTCCCTTTTTGTTCTTGGAACTATTGATTTTTAGGATTCTCTCTCAAAACAAGGTCACCAACCTGAAATTCTCTATATTGAACTTTCTTGTTATAACCTCTAGATATTCTCTTCTAGTAAGCTCTTAGATGATCAAGCGCCACTTGTTGACATTCATCCAATAATTATATTTCTTCCAATCTAGATATTTTATTGTCTTCATCAGTAAAAAGACCTTGCAAAAAAACTCTCAAAGAAGGAATTTCAACCTCAATAGCAAAGACTGCTTTAGCCCCATACACTGAAGAAAAAGATGTAACCCTAGTAGGTATTCTGATACTTTTTCTATAAGCCCATAGTGTCAGCTTGAGCTGTAGATGCCAATCCTTCCCATATTTGTTGATCGTTCTATGCAAGATAGATATCAAGTTTTTATTAGATGCTCCAGCTTGTCCATTACCTTGAGGGTAGTATATAGAAGACCAATGTTGTTTGATTTTTAACTTGTCACAAAGGTCATCTAGATACTTATTTTTGAATTTCCCTCCATTGTCAGTCACAATTGAAGAAGGGATTCCATGCTTGTAGATGGTATAGTTAATAATGAAAATAGCCACCTATTTGCTAGTTGCTTTGATTAGCAGAACTGCTTTGACCCACTTGGTGAAGTACTCAGTGGCAATTATGATAAACTTGTGACCATTAGATGATGCAAGATAGATTTAGTGAATGAGGTCAAACACCCATTACTGAAAAGGATAATATGTGATAAAAGGTATTAGCTCCCTTGCTGGAGCATGTATGAGATTCCCATGTAGCTGGCATTTCTCACAAGTTATAAAAAATTTTATAGCATCTTTTTCTATATATGGTCAATATTAGCCAACCCTTAGCAGTTTCCGAGCTAGAGTTAGACCATTTGAGTGAGATCCACAAATACATTCATAGACTTCAGATAATGCATGTTGAGACTCTTCAGGTTCAAGACACCTAAGAAAAGTACTATCTAAACCTTGCCTACACAAATCATTAGCGATGATGACATACTGTGAAGTGTTTCTGATCAAGTTTCTTTTATCATTACGGGTAAGGTTATCAGGGATAATGTGGTCATGTAAGTAAGAGTAGATATGACTATAGAGAGATGAGTCATGTCTAATGATAGAAAATACCATCTGGGACACATGGGAATCATAAGAAGGATGATGAAACTCTTCCACCAGGAATTCATAGTGGAACTCAGATTCTTGTAGCTGTGGTATAGATGCCAATGTGGTCGTAGCATCTCCTGCTCTATTTGCTGATTTAGGAATCTGCTGAAATGATACAAAGGTAAATTATTTCTTAAATTGATCAACCATTCTTTTATACAGAATCAGTTTATCATCGTGAGTTTGATATATATCATTGATCTAGTTGATTACCAGGTGAGAGTCACCATAGATGTATAGCTCAACAACTTTCCATTCAATATCCAACTTGATTCGATTTAGCAAGGCTTCATATTCTGCAATATTGATTATACAAGGAAAGAGGATCTTGTATGCCTTTGGGATTGAGTATCTCTGAGGAGTGATAAAAAGAATTCCAGCACTAGAACCATGTTGAGTAAAAGATCCATCAAAGAACATTTTCCAGGATAGCTAAGCAAGATGCTTTATGGATTTATCTTAAAATTCTATATGCAAAGTTTGATTGTTTAAGAAGAGCATCATAAAGTTGATCTACAATGAGTTGTCCTTTAATAGCTTTGCATTCTACGTACTCAATGTCAAATTTTTTGAGCATCATAACCCATTTGGCCAATCTCCCTATAAGTGTTGCCTTGCTTAAAAGATATTTGAGCAGATCAATCTTAGCAACCAGTTTGATAGAATGTGATAGAATGTAATGTCTTAATTTTTGTGATGCAAAGACCAATGACAAACAAGCTTTCTCAATGATAGTGTAGTTCATCTCATAGGACACTAATGTCCTGCTGATATAGTATATAGCTCTTTCCTTCTTATTCTCATCCTATTGAGCCAAAAGTGCACCCAGTGATGTATCAGTAGCTGATATGTAGAGAATCAAGGGTTTGTCTTGAACTAGTGGTGTTAAGATAGGTGGATTAGAAAGATATTCGTTGATCTTCTTTAGGTTATGTTCACAGTCTTCATCCCATTTGTATTTTATTCCTTTCCGTAATGTTTTTGTGAATGGTTGAGCCTTATATGCTAGCTGAAAAATGAAGAATCGTATTGATTGGAGACACCCTTGTAGAGTTCTCATTTGACTGACATTCTTTGGAGGTGGCATTTCTATGATAGCTTTAACTTTTTTTGGATCCACTTCAATACCTTTTGCTAAAACACTATATCCTAGGAGCTTGCCAAATTTAACTCCAAATGCACGTTTCTTAGGATTTGGTTTGATTTTAAAATTTTCCATCCTATCTAAGATTGGACCCAGTTCTAAAAGATGTGTTGAGATTTTCATATATTTGAGTAGGGTATTATCGACATAGTCCTCCATATTTTTGTGGATCATGTCATGAAAGATTGTTGTTACAACTCTTTGATAAGAGGCGTATGCATTCTTTAAGCCAAAGGGCATTACATTCTAGCAGAAAGTTCCCCTGACACATGTGAATGCTATTTCTCTTAATCCTCGGGTGCAATTTTAATTTTTTTGTATCTAAAAAAACCATCGATCAAAGAGTACATTTCATAGCTAGTAGTCATGTCCACTATCATATCTATTTTAGGTAGTGGAAAATCATCTTTTGGAAATGCTTTGTTTAAATCTTTACAATTTGTGAAAACACATATAGATTTGTCAGGTTTGGAAACAAGTACAATATTAGATATCCACTAAGCATCATCAATTTCTCTGATGAATCCTTCTCTTTGTAATTTTCTAGCTCATCCTTAACAAGTAATGCAACATGAGGATGCATTTTTTGGAGATTTTTCTTGACAAGTTTATGCCAAGGAATGATAGAAAGATGATGCATTATGAGGTGAGGATCTAGACCCAGCATATCAACATATGTCCATGCAAAATTGATCTTTTTTTTCGTGAATAAATTAGCAAATGCTTTCCGTTCTTCTACTGATAGGGATTGAGATATATGTATGATATGCTAAGTTTCTTCTATTTTGATGTTCACTGGCTATGTAGGTTCAATCAACACTGATGATCACTCTTGAAAGTGATCAAGCAAAATATCAAGTATCTCACCTTCAGGTGCCTCAAAGAGGTTTTCACCGTTAGGTATGTATTTTTTTTTTACTAGTTTCGATTGTGACACCACCATAGTGTGATTTTCACCATTAGAACACTTATTTTTCTTTTTTTGATTTTTCAGACTAAGATACTTGACATCTTCTTCTGTCATGTTCTCACTTTGTTCACTGGTGAAAGAGTTCATCTGTTCAACTGCATTAAGGTAGCATGCTAAGGTATAGTCATTGGAAAAGATAGGGATGTCAAAGGGTTTATTTTCTAGAGTACAATCAATAAGCTCACAACCTTGGACCAACAAGTTGAGTTCTAGAAGACTACCTTGTATAGGCATATCAAGACCAGGAAGAGTTAAAACATGATTATCGAAGTTTACGTGAGCATTTAGAGGATCTAACCCAACAGACCTACTACTAGCACATTCTTCTACTTCATATTGGACTACATATTATGGTTCAAAGGTAACAAGTTCTTCAGACATAGTTTCAATATTCATGAGAAAGTAGTCATAGTTTAGTATTGAATATGTAATATCATAAATAGAGCTTATTTCAGAGTGATCAGAGTCAAAAGTTGAGTCATCTGACTCCTCTTCAAGTGGCTTAGTGAAAGCATGTATGGCATCAATATCAACATCTTATATGTTGCAGGTTCCTTCTTGTTCTAGTTCAACGATCACCTATAGTTGACATACCTATTGACATAACCTTGATGACTCTATTAGTTTTTGTCTTCTTTCTTATTCAGTTTCCTCTGGATGGATGACTAGTCTTGCTTGTCTAGCCTCTAGTTCTTCATTTGTATTCTCATATCTAATTTTCTCTATCTTATTAGAGGGGGATACAATAGGTGAGGAATTTTCCTATGCTTTTCCTTCATTCAGCTATTGCTCATAATCTTCTTGTCTTTCTAGTCTGATTTCTTCTATTTCTCATTGTATCTTTAAGCGTATTATCTCTTGTGCTTCATCTATGATATCATTAAATTCTTCAGAAGTTTCTTTAGTAGATGCATCTAATAGAGAATCTAAACCCCATTCATACTCATTCAAGACTATTTTTGAATATTCTTCTTGCATTCTTACCGTATTTGTGACAAGAATGTTTAATGATGCAAACATTTCTTTAATTCCTTCCACCTCTTCCCTGATGTCTTCTAGAATATCTACTTATTGTATTGTTCTTGTTGATACCTTTTGAAGTTTATTATAATCTACTTCTTCTCTCTTGATTGCCATTTCCTCTTGTTCTTTCTCATACTCTTCCTAACTTTGTTGACTATTTACTTCCTATGATGTTTGATGTAGTGTCTTTTTCCTCCAATTAGGTTGTTGATGAGAAGTGTGATTTTTATTTCATGACTCCTCTAGATGGTATCCAAGTCCATTTTTATCATTTGTAGACTTAGTTTGTAGATTGATTGGTTCGATGATTCCTTCTTGGTGCTTTCGGAGATGACTTGTACCTAAATATTCCATGCTTTGGATTATCTTATAACCTTTATCATATAATTTAGGAGAAATTTCACAATGTTGTAATTCCCTATCTTCATTTTCTCCTTTGTAAAGCTATTAGATAACAGTTGCCTTTTCTAGTTCATTTGCAAGAGGAGCAGAGGATTGCACAAAAGTACCATCATAGATGACATTCTTCATTAAAGTTTGTGGCTTCATAGCTTTAGATGGTTTTCCAGACTATCTTGGTGATGGAGGAGGATTCATCAGTGAAAGTACAGGTTCTATCTTGTATCCATCCATGCCAATAACTTTGATTTTTAGTTTCTTTTCTAAGTCTTTCATCAATGTTTCTGAACTCTCAGCTGCAGAGGTTGCTCTGTTATGAGGAACAAGGATATCACCACACTATTTTAAAGCATTATAGGTGTAGGTTGTATCAGCATTAACATTAAATTCAACTCCATTGTAGGTAAATTTCAAGCATTGATGGTATGTAGATGGCACTGGTTGCATTTTGTGAATCCATGGTTTGCCCAGCAAGATGTTGGAGGATAAAGGAAGGCCAAGCGCCTGATAAATAACTTCTCTTTCCATAGGTCCCACCCTAATCGGTAATAGTACCAGACCTTTAGAGGTTCTTTCTTCTTCATCATAAGCTTTGATTGTTATTTTGTTTGTTGGATCAATGACACTCTCAAAAATTCCCAACTATATCAGTAAACTGTAGGTACAAATATTCAACCTAGCGCCTCTATCTATCAACACATGTTTGAGTCAGTATTTATGGATCATAGCTTCAATGTGTAATGGTCGGTTATGTGGATGATTCAGGGAATTGTCATCTTCTTCAGAGAAGGATAGGTAGTGAGGTGAAGTCAGGTGACCCACAATAGATTGAAACCAATCCAAATCTAAGTCTTTAGGGACATTAGTAGGGAGAAATTTTTTTTCCCGAATCTCTCTATGAGCAGAAGTGATCTTAAGCAATTCAAGAATGGAGATTTGAGCGATAGTTCATTTTAATTGTTCAACAATGTTGTAACCAGAAGAAGATGATGAAGCAAACTGTTTAGATTTAGCCATGATCGTATCTGGTTGTTTGTTTGAAGAAGTTGGTAGATTGGATGTTGTCAATGGATTTGATGATGTCTGATCAGGAGAGAAGGAACTAGCTCCTTTGAGAGTAACTTTTTTTGAGCACGGGTCACGACATTGGTAGTTCACGGTTTATTTTTCTCATCTTTGACTATGATCACATTGCAATATTCAAATTGGGAAGGTTCAAGCATCTTGATCACATTATCATTGTTGGCATAGGTGTAGTTGATTTTGGCACCTTCCTTGGATTTTGAGGAATCTCCCTACTCATAAGAAGGTAAGGGATCTTTGAAAGCTTTATGATCAGCATTGGTTGCATGATTTTCGACAATAATTTTGCTAACATCGATAAGGTCTTGAATCTCATGTTTGAGTTTCATGTAGTTATTTGTTGTATGACCCTTGTTTTGATGATATTCATAGTAGTCATTTTCCCTCGACCATTTAGTTTGACTTGAAGATCATATGGCTTAGAGTTGTCAGGCAATGTGATTAGTTCATTTGCCAACAAAGTCTTAAGAGTTGACTCATAGGATTCTCGTAAAGGAGTAAAATCACGTTTAGGTTTTGAAACCCAAGGCTTCTCTTTAAACCACTCTTTTGATTTCTTATGAGGGTTTTCTGTAGTGCTTTCAGCTACTTTAAAGGCTTGTGTGCCACTAGTCAGATTAAATACTGATGGAACTAGAGCCTTGTTGTGTTTCTTTATAAACTGATATATCTCCTTTCCTTACAAGCACATCTTCCATTTTGAGAGAACTGTCCACCATCTTTTTGAATGAAGGGTATACTTGCATTTGGATATTTTATTTCAACTTAGAAATTAGATTAGTAACAAAGATATCCATCTTCTCAAAATCAGAAATGGGTCATGAATATATAGAGAACATCTTTCTCCAACATTGAAGGAAAGTGAGAAAAGGTATTGTTGTCTACTATTTGGTATTACAGAGCTCGATCATGGTGACTGGATGATGAATGTTATAAGAGTATTGTTGGAGAAATAATTTAACGAGCTCCTCAAAATATTTAATTCCCAAAGGTAGGCTTGAAAACCACTCCATAGCTTGTCCTCTTAGAATTCTTGGAAAAATACGCATTAGATATGTCTATTCATGCATAAAATCCATACATAAAGCACATAATTTCTGGATATAGTCTTGAGAATCTGAGTTACCGTCATATTTGTCAAACTTAGGAGTTTCCACTCTTGATGAAAATGGAGGCATGTAAAGGTTCTTATCAGATGGTAATGAGCAAATAATCATTAGTGGAGTATCTCCATCTTTAGTGATAAGACTTTCAATGTTATAATCAATTGGAAGTTTAGCACCTTGTTTTGCCAGCTCTAGAAAATGCTCTTCTTTTTCTTAGGCCATGATAATTTTCATCATTTTTCGGAAATCCTTATCCTTTTAATAGTTATTTATAACAACTTATGTAGGTTCAAAAGTTTCAAACTTAGTAGATGAGGAGTCACTATTATTATCATGGATGCTAACATTATCATGAGTATTGTGTTTAGTAGGTTCTCTTTGTTGCCTCTCTCCAAACATGGTGGTTGATAAGGGTTGATAAAAAATTGGTACACTTGATGATGAAAGTTTATTAGAGACAGGATCTTTTATAAAAAATAGATTAGCCTGCAATGAAAAGGACTGTCCCTTACCTTTTGCAGGTACCTTACGAGAACTTCTAGTTTGAACAAGCATTTAAAATTGACGTGACTAAGAGCTAGGAGTGATACAAAAGTCAAGATTAAATTAGAGCTAGTTGTTTGTTTGAGGTAATGATTGAGGAGATGAAGACCAAGCCTGGTTCCAGGAACGATCTATCCTATATAAGACATGATCTAAGAAGATAAGATTGATCAGATTGATGAGTGGTTGATTGAACTAGCTGAGATATAATTGACAAAATCGTGTAATATAATGACAGGGGTACACTATCAAGATTGTTTATCCTCAAGCTGAAATAGACTAGATATACGCTCATTGTAGACTGATTAGGCAAGTATGATAGATCTAGAAAAGCATACAAAAAGACAAGCTTTTAGAATGATAGAATCTGAGGCTCATACGATGGGATATAATAACCTAGATGATAGTTTATTGAACTCTAGAAGATAAAAATGGTTTCTCGTACAAGTTGCTCTTTAAAACCGAACGACAGTTTAGACCAGCTTAGATGACAAAATGATAGTGGTAATATTGACTTGTACAACACTCTACCCTTTCTTAGACGACAAACTCATAGTGGTAATAGTGACTTGTATGACAGTATTTATCTTGCAGAATGGTAATTCTTATAGGGTTGTGTGACAAAATAGAAGATTCATATGACACAGAACTGGATAGGGATGAGTTTCTAACAAGGACATAGTTTTGACCACTGATTTTTTTTAATGTTTTGATTGTTTTCCAATTTTGGTGTTTCAGTTTCAGTTTCTAGGACAAAAATAAAGAAAACATACAAGATATAAAGTGACTTCAAGCACAATACGTTAAGTCTAAGGAAGTTGGTTGAGAGAGAAAACCTTTGCTTGCAGACTCAGGTACACACCCAATAGCTAATCAAAATACGACCGCTGAGTCTCATGTAATGGATTCTCAATACCCTATTAGCTGACTCCAAATTCTAATTGGGACACAATATGGTAAGTGTTTTGGGAGAGTTACTATATCTCTTGTACAAATATTATCCCCCTTTTGCAGGTGAACCAGGTAGCTACTATTTTAAAGTTCTTAGTTAGGATTTTGTTTGAAATTATCCCATGAAGTCACACAAGCGCAATTGAGGCCTATAGCTTGACAAGGTATCCAAACAAGAAGTAGTCATGCCAGTGTGATTAAAACCGTGAGGCCCTACAAAATGCCCAATATGAGAGATCTCAAAGAGAAAAGTCAAATAATTTTGTCCTCCAAGACTTTAATCCCGAAAGGCCTATTTATTATAGTGAGTTGGAATGCTTGGGTCTAGTTGTACTCACTTGGGTCATTCTCATAGGGTGATTACTTTTTCCCATTGTGTCGAGCCCGCCGAAGGAAAACAAATCTGCATACTCTCCTACCTTTTAGACTCTTTTCAAACGCGTAAAACAGACTTGTTCATTAACCATATTGCAATTTAAGTTTCTAGAAATGAATTAAATAATACGCAATGTTTAGTTGATTCTCCTTAGGCAACCTCCAAAAAGAATGAATCAGTAATCATTTTGTTTTTTGGCAGTGGATTCTTTGATAAGCGTAAGTTTGATTGATATATTCTTTGGCAAGCGTTCTACAAAAAACCAGTTAGGCTGTGAAATATCTCTCAGACGGACAGAAAATAGATTAGGGTTAGCATCAGTAAAATCAAATTCAATTCAATAAAAACCCTAAAAATCAATTTTTTTTATAATAAAAGAAAATAGAAAATTGTATGAGTATTCTCACCAAGCAGTACGACAATTAACCATATACCATATGATATTACTTACCAAGCCATATGATAAAAAATTAATTCATACAAATTTTCTCACAAAGCCATATGATTATTCTCAACGAACCAGGCGAGAAAATATTGAATGAAATGATAGAATCAAAATATCCTATGAGAATTCCCAATGACCTTGATGACAAAAATCAGAACTCGTAATATGTGCTACATAAACTCATATGATAGTTTGTAGGGACTGTATGGAAAAAATCTAGGAAATAAAAAGAAATGATTGCAAGTCCAAAAAATTCAATTCTTGAGCCCCACAGTGGGCGCCAATAATTTGTGTGTGAAAAGTGTTAATATGCAAGCTGTAAGGCACAAACACTTCAATAAATCATTGCATGCATGGTTAAACAGATATAATCATGAATATAAAAACCATAACAAATTGACATATTTCCTTCTAAAATATGCGAGTATAGACTTGCTCGTAGATTTTTATAAGCAATACCAGTGACTAGACTACACCAAGACGAAGAATTTAATCTATATGAGCATAAAATTAAGCTAAATGGATGCAAGATTAAGCTAGAAGAATGAATATTAAGCTAACATGATTTAACTAATATGCAATAAAATAAGATGTAATATTCTCAATGCATAAAATCTCAATGAACCTAGAGTAAAAACAACATAATAACAATAAATCTCTCAGGTAATCTGAATGAGAGATGAAAGGCTGAATTAATAAAAAATCTAGAGAGAGACCAATGGTCAAGATTGATTGATGATGAGTGGTTGAGATTCTCCAAGAGCTTCGAAGCATAATCCAGTTGAATTGACATGATTGGCTATTTTTCTCAGTTTAAAAGGAAATTGACTAAAATTAAGATAAAATTAGAAAAACTAATTTATTTCATATTTTTATTCAATTTTGAGATTTAATTGATTTAATTACTTTTCTGAGATTTTTTAATTTATTAGATTTTCAAGATATCTCAATTTGATTCCTTTTTCCAAATTAATTTCTTTTTGCAAATTAATTCCTTTTTTCAAATTAATTCATTTTTAACGATTTAATGGCAAATTGGCTTGTTAATTATATATGCTAGGATATTTAATTAAATAAATAGAATAACTGATCAAAATGATTTACTTGGAATGATTCATTAATTAAATAAATATTAAATGAATATTGAATGATTTATTTGTCATGTGACATTGATGATTTAAGAAATAATTAATTAGATGCTCAAGATTAATTTAGTTGTCTTTGGTTAGATGTAGCCGAGATTAGGGGTCCATGGTTTAGATGACCATTTTTAGGGTATTATAGAAAGGAGGTTTGTAATAGGCCATGAATAACATTTTCCCCTCGTAAATCACTTGAGGCACAACAAACCTATAAGTAATATCTTCTTCCTTTTCACTTCCATTTAAGAATGTGCTTTTGAGGGGATTTTTCCTCCATTGAATAAGGGATTGATTATACAATTTATATTTTATCCCTCAATAATATGCCTATTTTAAATCCTACTCCTCCCCATGATTCTCCAATTGATCAGGGTCAAAACCCTTTGCCCATACAGTTCCAAATTTATTTTCTTTCAACTATGATGATTCGTCCTCCTATCATGTTATCATGTTGTTCAAACATTGCTTTTCTCTCCTAAGAAGAAAAGACAAACCTTGTCTTTGACATGCCCTTTGTATTGGTTGACACTTGCCCTATATCTACCTTGGATAATGGCCAAAAACCTATTTCTAACCCTAAAATATGACATCCTAAGTCAATCAGTGGTAAAGGCAAAGTGGTAAGTTCTAGGAGAGAAACTCCACTGATTCCCTTCATTTATAATAGATATTTTTAAGTGGAAAACTAGCTCAAGATGTTAGAACTACTTCCTTTAGATAGTGCAAGTCTACTAGCTTGAAAAACTATTTTTTGTTTCTATAATTGCTAAGGTTATTAAGAAACACTCCCCTAAAGAAAATACTAGGGATCAATCAAAGGACTCTAGTTTTGGAAGGGGTGCCTTTAAGAGTAGTGAAGAGACCCATGAAGAGCATCTATATTTCATTAAAGAATACTCCCTCCCACTCCACCATGGCAAAAACTCAATCTAATGTAGCCCTTGAAGGGATAAATAGTGTTAAATATCATGGAGATGATGAATTTGAAGAATACAATGTTGGTGTTGGTATGAGTGAATATCATGACTAGTAGGCAATTGTTGCAGAAATTGAGGATTAAATTGCCTAGGTTGAGAGTTTAGAAACCCCTCAAAATTACATGTTTTGTGAGAGAAATAGGGAATGGATCAAGTGACTTGAAGGGACCAATGAGAACCTAATCAAAATGAGAAAGAGATTGAAACAAAAAATTCTAATGGAGGTTCTGACAGTGGCAAAGACAATTGATCTTTATTACTTTTTGGGAGGTAGTTTTTTATCAAAATTATAGTGGCATAGAAGTAAGAAAATAGGGAATATTTTTTAGATTTAGTGTGATCTTTTTCATCTTTTACTTTATTTATGTGCATTGTCTATTATGTTTTTCTATTTTTCATCTTGCCATTTATATTATGATTTATTTTGTTAATTTTCAATATGTCTAAACTAATTGATATGTTTCAATTTTTACTTCTATGATTTTTTTTCTTTATATTTTGATTTCCAACCATTTGGATTTCTCTCTCAAGTTCATTTTTTCAATGACTTTATGATATTATTATCACTATACCTCTAATGCACATCTTTGTCATTCTTTATATTGAAAAATTATTCACTTTCCGTTCTTATTTTCTTACGATATCATGTTAAACACTTAAAACTCATTTTTTTGCACCCATATTTGCATGTTTATATTATGAGTTATGACATTTTTCACAATTTCTCTCATGATATAATATTTATGATTCATGCCATGATTGCATCCTACATATACCATTAATTTTGTTTACCTATATCTTATCTTAAATTTAGGTGCAACAATATTTATGTGTCTTCATTATCATATCTTCATTATACATGCTTGCAAAATAATATTCATTATATTTTTAATAGCCTTACCCTATTCTTACCTATTCATTAGGATATGACCACCATACTAGTCCTAACTTTTTCTCCCCAAATTTTGGGACCTTAATTTGGTGGTATTATAATATTTAAATCCCTCTTTATATAAAATTTGATCAATTATAGGCAAGGGTGTGATTAAAATTAATGTCAGGGTTTCATATATATAACATTTTCTTTCCTCATTTGAAGGATCCATTCTCTAGGAATTGAAGGAGACCTCTAGGTTTATGTGGAATCTATAAGAAGAAAATTCAGCATTCATCAATTATTCATCAACCTTTTTCATCATCAATGGAACCTTAGGAGATATTGAAGAATAACAAGGAGATTTGTGATTGATGATTGTCTTGTGCCTCTCCATTAGGGTTTGATTAGTTCCTAAACTACTCGATTCCATTTTCAGCCATCACAGGTAGTTAAAAAATTAAAGCTGAAATCCTAATGTAACTATTAAACTCTAACGGTAAACCTTAGGGAGTGTAAGATAAGTCAAATTCAGAAAGATGTAACAAAAATAGATGCGTTCCTTAAATTATCTAGTGTAATAAGAAAATATACAATCATTAAAGAAATAATTAATCTAGATAAAGGATATGGTGTTAATAATTATCATAAAAATAAACAAATATAAAAATTAAAATATTTGGATTTGGAACTTAGATCAAACAGCAATTTTGGGAGAATATTATATTGATTAAGGCGGGAGAGGGCCCAAAATTTTACACACAACAACCAACCAATTGATAGAGTGAGGTCTTACAAGTAGTGAGACAACCAAAACCTGAAAAAGACAAATTTTTTTGAAGATAATGAGCTTTTGAATGGAGTAGGGAATCGGGTTGGGATTGTTGAACACAATGTACCACTGAGAGGGGGGTGAATAAGTGGTTCCTAAATTATTTTCTTTTGAAACAACCTTGGAATACTGGTTATCACCCTAAGCACTAAACAATCAAACTGGTAAGACAAATGTAGATATCAAAAGAGGCAAACACACAAATACAACCCACAACACCAGGTGTATGAGGAAAACCCAATATGGGAAAAACCTCGATGAGAAATATTGCTGCAGTATACTACTCTGATCGAGCCTCACAATGAAACAATGGATTATAATGATTTAGGGCACCAACCCAAGCGACACCAACCCCTACTGATTTAGGGCACCAACCCAAGGAGCACTTACTCCTACACCAAGCTCCAACTCGGTGTTATATAATGAAATATAATTTAGATACTGTTATATCATCTGGTTGCAAATGAGTTTTGCAACACCTGAATAATGGATTTCTGTCGGTTAACAACCTCTTCTTCTTCACTGGTTCTCACACTGTCGGTTATCAGATTACTCTCTTTGATCATTTATAGGTTACTCTTAGCCTCTCTTCTTTCTCCCTCAGCTACACACCATACTATGTTACTCTCGGATGCCTTCTTGATCAATCACACCTCAACGGTTAGATTAACTGTTAGACCTGGAACAATTTACTGGTTACTTTGTCTCTATTGGTTAGACCCTCTCACCAGTTCGCCTGCTAACACACTCTGCAACTTTCTTAGAAAAAACTCTAAGAAAGATGATCTTTCTCCTTTCTCAAACTCTCTTCTTTCTCTCTCTTTGCATCAAGAATCAACTGATTTCTGTCTCGAGGTCACATATTTATCATCTAGGGTGAACTCGTCAAAACAACATTCAAACCTTGTCGTGTTAGGTTTTGCTTTCACCAACTCGATCCTTATTGGATTTGATCCGATCTTCTTTTCCAAAGAGATGATATTCATGCAATCAGTCAACACCACCAATGCTTCACATTCCAATGTGTGTTTTCTATATCTGGAGGTTTGCACCATGCTTTTCTATGTTTCTCTGTCACACACCATTAATGGCTAGGTTGTTTCCTTCAACAAATAGTTACAAAGATCAGATCTTCTTGTTGGATAAGCTCAATTGCTTGCCAGCTTGTCATCCTCAAGCCGCAATCTTCTGGCAACATCACATGGCTTGCGGGTTCTTCATGAAAGTTGACCTGCTCGCTAACAGTTACGTCGATGCACACTTCACCGACCTATGCATTATCACCACCTGGCTTCCAGCTATCATCTTTTTTGACATCCCCCTCTACTTGGTTTGCCATCTCGGTTTGACATTCTTCATTGACCAAGATTGACTACTGGTTCAACTCAGTCCATTTACCGGTAGCATTAATCTTCTTTGAGTATATCGGTTTACATCCTTCAGTTCTTCTCTTTCTTTCTTACTTTGTCTCTTCGGTCACCACTTCTTACTTACTAGTGACCATGCCACAACTATTGACATCAAAGACAACTTAATG
Organism: Cryptomeria japonica; assembly: GCF_030272615.1. NCBI lineage: Eukaryota > Viridiplantae > Streptophyta > Pinopsida > Cupressales > Cupressaceae > Cryptomeria > Cryptomeria japonica. The sequence goes on along the minus strand of NC_081412.1, from coordinate 612,783,653 downwards.
CCAATAATGCCAACAAGAGTTACATCAAAATAACCAAAATATACAGGGCTTTTATGGGACGTTGTAACCCAAAATCTATGCCATCTTGAATTGGAAGGAAACATAGATGAGGAAAAGGAATTCAGGTTTTGAAAGGCATCCTAGAACCTTTTACAAAATATAACACGTTGAACTGCAAACACATGCAATCAAAGAATAGAACAAAATAGAGAAGACAAGGAGGTTTTCAAGAGAATATTGTGCTTGATATCAATATTTGGCTTTCCTTGATAATATTGTTCTAGATGTCAATAATTGACTTTCCTTCTTAAAAAAAATTTAAGCCTCTTTTTGATGAAGATATTTGTTAGGACTAAATATTAAATATTTATTCCTCTAGTTTATTTTATGCTTCCATACTTGTCGTTCATGAGTATAAACTAAATGTTTTTTCTATAATGTGCATATTTTTGGTTTAAAAAATTATTGCACAACATAAATCACTCTCCATGATGTCAATGTCCAAGTTGATGAAGGGTCAGGTGGTGTTTATAAAAATATTTGAAAATATGTTACTCAAAATCTAATCTATAATGACAAAAATCAGCTCTTTGAATGAAGAACAAAAATCTATTGAAAGATGATAGAAAGAATCAAGATATACAATGCCATGAACCAATTTCATGGATAAATATATCACTTAAAAACTAATTATAACATTTATATCACAAATAACAAATAACCCAAGAAATAAAGGAAGAGAGCATGTCTGTTGCATTTCCATCATTAAAACACCAAAATATCTACACAAAATAATTGATTTTTAAGTGTTTTTATCAAGAAACAATTGAATTGATATATCTTTCTTTCTTTTCTACATCATAGATTTATACATAGACACTTGAAAAGTTTATTGAATTTACAGTCAAGATGATAAATTAAAGTCATAAACTATCAATCATCTTAATATATAATTTAATTATTGAATTATTTACTCATGATTATTGTTGATCTAATTTTACATTGATTTATTTATTTATTTTAATTTTTGATCCTACGAGACTATAAAAATATGCATCTCAAATAATATATCATTAATAGACATCAGGTTTCCACAATCCATGAGATAGTAATCAGCTGCTTATGGCGTAGTTTGTGTATAAAGTTTTGCATCAACGTTTTGAATCAGACTTCGTGATCCATCATCAGGATGAACTACATCCCGATAATAGATCACAAAGTGTGATACAAAAATTCATCTTGATGATAGATCATGAAATGTGATTCGAAAAATTGATGCAAAAATTTATACACAATCTACTCTGAAAGCAGCTAATTACTAATATATTATTACCAACCTTTCTTATTCAAAAACAGATCCATACAACAAAATAAAAGAAAAAAAGCTAGAAAGTAAATTGAACGGTGACAATGACGGAGCGCGTATTTGAAAACAATTCGCAATTACATCTCAAATTTTTGACGCAATAACAACTCAAATTACCAAAATATCTTTCTAAACTCGTTTCCCTGAAACGCAGTAGGACTAAGCAAAGTTTCAAAATAATATCAAACTGAAACTCGAGTGAGCGATGTCCACGTTAAGTGGGCGAGAAATCGGTAGAATCTTCACGTTGAGAAGGCGACTAATGTGTAGAAACTTCACCTATTCACGTTGGGGAGGCGAGTAAATTGAACGGTGACTATGACAGATCGCGTGTTTTAATCGAACTTCCAAGAAAAAAATTCGCAAAAACATCTCAAAATTTTGTCGCAATAACAAGTCATATTACCAAAATATCTTTCTAAACTCGTTCCCCTGAAACGCTGTAGGACTAAGTAAAGTTTCAAAATAATATCAAAACTGAAACTCGAGTGAGCGATGTCCACCTTTGAGTGGGCAAAAAATCGGTAGAATCTTCACGTTGAGGAGGCGAGTAATGTGTGGAAACTTCACCTAAACAAATTTGCGGGTAATTTACAAGCCACGTTTTCAAATTTTTACACACGAGATTGTAAACTCACGTCATTCGCTTCCCTGATTCGGTCCATTTTACACCACCAAATTCAATCCTTCGCAAGCTATAAAGCCAACAACAAGTCCTCAAGGAGATATTCTACCTATCCATCATTCTTAAGCAACTCGAAAGGAAAGTACTCGCACAGAACTCATCTTTTCTTAGCACTCATCGATGGCGGCCATGGCTTCAATGATGATGAAAGCACCCGCAGCCCTTAACTGCGGGGCAGTCAAAAGGAATAGTGTGGGTCATATCAGTAGATTGCGGAACAGTAGCCTCCAAGTCAAGTGCATGGCTGCAAAGGTTTACTATTTTGCTGTTGTTCGGTTAGCTATTTTGCTCTTTATTCTTATGAAGCTTTGGCTAATGCGTTTTATTTTGGCACGTGGATCAGGATCCAAAGGAAACGTCCTCTACTGAAGGCGTTTCTCCTTCAAGCTCTACAAAGGTAAGAAACGCTCTAGATGCCCAATTTATAGTTTATTTATATGATGTGGACAATTTATCTCATATAGGAAATATGGAATCCAGGTGAGCACGAAATTTGGCGACCTGTTTGCGTTCTCAGGGCCAGCGCCGGAGATAATCAATGGAAGGGCGGCTATGTTGGGGTTCGTGTCGGCCATTGCAGTGGAGGTTGCCAGCGGAAGAGATTTGTTGTCGCAGTTGAATAGTGGAGGACTGTCGTGGTTTGCGTTAACTGCAGGATTAATGACGGTGGGGACACTAGTGCCCTTGTTCAATGGAATGTCGAGGGAGAGCACGTCGCAGCCAATATTTTCATCCACAGCAGAAATGTGGAATGGGCGCTTTGCTATGCTCGGCCTCCTCGCATTGGCTTTCACTGAATACGTCAAGGGTGGACCGCTTGTATAAACACCTGAATATCTATTCCTATTCAAACATAAGCTCCAATAGTGGAAGCTCTCACATGGCATTACATGTTCCAGTGGAGTTTTCTTGTACTGTTTAACATTTCATACAGTTTAATTATACAAAACCTTGTAAAAAATTCAGTCTTACACTATAAAGAAAGTTCGAGTTCAACTACTAGGGCGCGTAACTATTTTTTGAAAGCTTGTTAAACAACAAATGCAATAACACTTCTTAGCGTTTGAAGGCTCTTTTACGTTTCAAATATGTTTGAAATTATTCAAATCAATGCAAGAATTTAAATATCTGGTAAACTGGAAGATTTCTCATTGGTCTACCAATTTATGTAGATGTACATGCCCATACATTCAGTCTTATCATACATCTATTAGTTTTACCCATGCATTAATTCATTAATATTTGTTATCTATCTTGATTTTACAATTCTTGTGGCCTAAGTCATTTTGACATGCATAAAATTAATTATGTGTCTTTATATCCAATCCCTACAAATTTAAAAATCAAATTCAAATTTTAGTTTAGTCATAATCATTTGTTACTTGTCAAAGCTAGCTAAACACATGTTTGCATGATTTATGGTTATGTTATTGTCGTTAAAGGCAAATTCATTTACATTCTCTTAAAAGTTACGTTTTGAAACTTATGTATCCCCATTTAAACTATATTCACATACAATCATTATTTAAATTTATAATATATTACAATCAATTTGCATGTACATCTAGACATTCACTCCATGTATTGAGATTATCATTTCACTATGTGAGTTTTTTTTCATTAGTATTCAAGATTGATCATATCATCTATTGGGATGAACCTAACATTTAAACTTCAAATTTAAGTTCTTAGATCCTAGCCTCATTTATTAATCATTATGAGCTACCTTTGTGCATGTTTGTTAGATGTGTTTTTATGTCTCTTCAAATCATTGATCTAGTTAATGGAATCTTCTAGATCTAAAGTTTCTAAGCAACATGAGAGATCAATCTTAGGTTTTCTTCTAGCTTTCACCAAGGTAATTGAATTTTTTTCATTAATTGTAAGGTCCTCCACAAAATTATATTTTTTCATTACACCACTATGAGTAGATGACGGATAAAGATTCAATATCATATCACAATTTTATTCAAGAAAGTAGTATTAGGTGAAATAGTTTCACCTAAACTACATGACATAATTTTTTTTGACAAAACTCTATAGCATGAAACAATAAGTTTTCTATATTCTCATTTTAAAACATAGATAAGATTGAATTCACATAGATTGTTTTGTCCAAAATATTTTAGAGAAAAAATGTTCTAGTTGAAACACTTTTGTCTCAAATTGTTTATATGACAACCTTTGTGGCATTTTAACCCTTGTTGAAAATAATCAATTTTAACTCTAGATTTCTTTAGCTAAGAGTACTGTTATGAAATTTTAAAAAAATGATAAATAAAAAAAGAAATGCTACTATCCCATGAAAACTATCATGTTTTGATTAAGTTTGACTTTAAAAAAAAAAATCATTTTTAAATTCAAAACATGAACATCACTTTTAGATAATCTAAGTTGAAAAATTGTATTTGTGATGGTTGTTTTCTTCATAAAATGTGATTTTGTTCTAAACTTTTGTCCTAACCTCCTTTATTATGAGCAAAGTCTTAAATTATCACATCAAGAAAAAAATAAATGTATGATCAAGAAGTAACTTGAACAATAGGATGTTAAAGAAAGAACGAAGGAACAATTCTCTATAAAATTCAACCTAACACTTTATTTCTACAACTAAAATATTATCAAGTGGTCTCAATGTGTCATCTAATATACTTAATCAAATTAAATGATTAATTATTTGACATGAATTATTCACTATGTCGCATGTGGACAGACAATATGTTGCATGATTCAAAAGTCTGTGGGTTTTAATGAAAAATAATCATTTTTTTTTTTGGATCATAAGGTAAAAATAGTAATACATCGAAGTATAATCCATGTCCACAAGTGCATAAAGCCTATGAATCTAGACAAACCGACAAATACTTGCCAGTATACTATTCATAGATTACATTTAAATTACATCCTAATACCAAACCTAGGCTTCTATCTACAACCATAAACATTTATCAATATGAAGAAAAGGCTAGTACAAAATGCGAATAGTAGAATATGTCAAAATAGCAACAAGGATTCTATACACATGGGGTCAAAAAACAACAGGGTGCCACAAATAAAAGTCTTCTCTAGAACTAGGCAACCCAGCCAAGGGGGCCTTCCATCCATGCCAACCTCTGATCATCCAACCTCCTGGCATTACTAATCATCTACTGGTGATCCATCACTCCATTCCCTCTTATCTCTTTCATGAGTGCATCTAATGTGTTGACAAAGGGAGTCCTTTCTTGACTTAACCTTCCCCATGTATACGCATGGGAGAGCTCATAGATAAAAAATCATGGTATATCCATCCTCAGGAAATCTGTGAAGTTTTTCTTTGTTGAGTTTCATAACCATTGTGATTTGCGAGAAGAGAGTATGGAATGTGAGTCTATGTAAAGACTCAGTAAGGGCCCTTTCTATCCCTTGATACTTCTCTAAATTCCTAATCCTCCAAATGTACCAAGTAATTTCACATGAGAGCAAATTCCAGAATTGATTGGTGTATTTTTTAAGTCCTCTAATAAAACCTTGCGAATGTTACATAAATCATCAATAAATTTTTTACTAAATGTGGATGTGCCTATATATAAAAAGGTATTGAACACCAAATTTACCCAACAAAACATGATGAATGTCTAGTTATGTCAACCTAAGTAAACTATCACATTGTAGAGCACACAAGTTAAACCTACCTATGAGAATCAAACATTTAACTTTGAGAAATGAAAGATTATATTGACCAAAGATATTTTTGAACCATTAATTTAACTGTACCTTTTCGACGATTAAATTGAAATTATAACCCTTTAAAATTGATCATAACTTTGCATGAACCACTTAGCCAAGATAACACAAAGGTCTCAAAAATAGCTAGTTTTGGAAGGCACCTATAAATCTCATGATAGTTTAAACACTTAGCCATTCCAAACAAAAGAAAAATAGGATAGTCATAGAATGGACAAGGGTAGACAATCCTATAAGGGTGTTGATATACTATGAGTCTCACACAACCATAGAAGCCCTCACTCTCCCTCCCCTCTAGCAAGCAACTTTCATATCTACAACAATATCCCTAACACCACAATCCAACACAATCACCTATGCCTCAAAAACTAGTTGAACCCCCGAAAAACCTATAGCCATTAATGTAATGGTCATATTAAGAACAATTAACAAAATCTCCCTAAAAGATCACCTAGAATAATGAACCCTTCCTAGCAGAGATTACAGGGCTGAGTATGGAGGGCAAAACATTCTACAGAGAAAGAAAAAACATGAAAGAAGCCCTATCGATTTTCTATGATAAAAAGTGAGAGAAACAGAGTCAAGAAGAACTTAGATGGAGGCTACAACTGAAAGTATCTTTTCAATCTCTGGGCAGATATGGCAGAGTTCATTATGAGGTACATAACCCTTGATGACCGCTTTGCTATTATTTTCTCTTATCATTTTAATATTTTGAATCAGCTCAGGCATGATTAAAAAATATCGATGTCATTTTATTCTTTCATCTCTTGAGCATTCTATTCACAAGCATTTTGAGAATGAGGAAAATCCAGTTTTGCATGATTGGTTAATACTCCTAATTATGGAGTATGCTAAGGCTCATGAGGTAAAACCCTCCCCTACCTTGAGAAACCCCAAACCCCTAGCCAAGCAGGATGCGTAGAATGTTTCAGATAGGGATTTTTTTGAGGAGGGCGAGATGTCCATGGACTGGAATGATATCCAAGTGTCAAATGACTCTGAACAAACCCTCAAAGGATGAGGAACCCCCGCGAAAGCCCATGCCTGACATTGCTTGTAGCAATAAAACCCAAAACCCACCTAGATGGGCAGCAAAAAAGTTGAAAACCCTTGTCTCTCAACCCCAAAATTTGGTCCCGCAAAATCTAAAAAAGAAGAAAATGGGGAAAAGGGCGGAGACTCAAGATAAAAGGAAGGGTGAAATTAAACTTGACATTCCCCTTTTTCTAGACCCCAATGAGCTTAAAAGTGACGAGATGGATGTTGACAAGCTACAGGGTAATTTGCTTTCTAACCGGGAAATCTATTTTCACTGGGTTATTGGCAAAATTAATCTTCTGAAACAAGGTATAAAGGACATCATAAACTCTTTCACCATGAATCCAACACCTAATAAAACTAATAAACTCCTGAAGCTAACTCAAAAAATTATGGAAGATATCAAGGTCATGAAAATAGAGCATGAGGATAGGCTTGACAAGCTGGAGAATGACATATAGGATTTAAAGGGAAAACTCAAGGGTTTGGTGGAGATTAGTAAAGAGGAAATGTTTAACAGTGCGAAAGGACTCAAAAAAGTTAATGAGAAAATTGCCACTCAGAAATCTCAACTGATCAAATCCGATCTATCCTTACATGTTAATGTAAACAAGAAGAAATAGGATACGTAGACGTCTACATCACCCTCCACTGGGACTAGGAACAAAAAACAAGAAAGATGCAGTTTGAGATTTATCATGGAAGAGCTCTAGGAGATCAACAATATGACGATCTAGAAGAATGTCCAGCTCATAAAATCTCTCAGTTAGTTGTGTTTGGATTGTGTTTTTTGTTGTAATTTTTTATTTTATTTGTTGAACTCTATGGGGTGCTTCCCCTATTTTTGTTGTTGTTTAGTTGTTGTTTAGACTCTAGTTATGTTTTGATGGATTTGGGTTTTGGGTCACTATAAAACCTGTTTATCTCCATTTAAAACACTTGGAAGAACAAGGAGAGAAGGAGGCATGTGCCAATACCTTGGATGAATGCATCCACTAGAGGAAGCTGGTAGTCATCATTGAAACAAGCATGAAGGAGGCTACATACTCTTTGGTTAAGCACCTGTAGGGTAACCAACCCTTAGTGTACATCCAATGCCAACCTACTTGAAGCAGAGAAACACCAACTCCAAAAGGAGACCATCATCCATAGAAGGGGATACAGTCAAGAAATACTCCTACAAAAACCTCTGACCCTAAGAAATGCTAGGAATGAAATTTGACCAACCAGGAGGGAAAGAAAAGAAGCCCCCAGGACTACAACTAAAATAGGGCAGCATTTGTTAGGTGTAATTCTTGTAGGTAATGTGTTCAAGGTGAAAGATTTGGGTCCATGCTATGTCTTGACCAACATTCCTTGGTCTGCATGTTATGTTCTATGGAGTGTTTTGTATTTTTGTAATTAGGTGATGAGTGTGGACCAGAATTTGTTGATTTGTCCAAGGTTGATGTCATGTATAAATAATTGTAATGATCCTTGTATTTGAATTTGTGTGGTATGTACACTGTTCTGACTATAAGCAAGTAGTTGAGCAACAACCATAGGCTTTAAATCATACCTCTCCCCAAAAGATGTTGCATACACAGAGCATAGAGGCAAGGTTTAGTAGGAAAGAACAACCAACTTCAAGGAAAAAAGTAGAAGCAAAATCCTTTGTCACACAAAATCAATACACCACTACACATGAACACAGGCTCTTATACAAATGGAAATGCCCCCAAATGAGGTAGAGCACAGATAAATTGAGCAAAATAAAATCACCCTCCAAGTAGCATTGAATCCAAGACTGGGGATGAGGGATTGGGCGAAACCCATAACTCTGCAAAAAGGAGGGGAGCATATAAAAAGACCCATAAAAGGGACGTAAACAATGATAGAAGAGATCCAACTAATCCAAATACCTCTACCCAAAATCCAATCCTGACCAAGGAAAAATCAGGCAACCCATGGCCATCATCATCCTCCTCTCCATTGCAATATTCAATGTCTAATTCCTTTGCAACTTCTCTTCCTCCTCCCAAAACCCTAGCTCCTCTCTTCCCACTCTGATTTCTCTCCATCATATCCTTAACTTATTAAATGTCTTAAACAAACTTTAAATAAATAATTATGCTCAATAACAATTAAACTATAATTTTCTTTCTTTGTATGTGTGAAATTTATACAAGGATTGAATAATTGAACTATAAGACATGCTAAATAGTACAAGAACACTCCACTAAAGAATCAAACATGCAATGTGGGATCTTTTAATATTGAAATCTTTGTTTCATGCTTCTACCAAAGAATTCCCAACTACAATATTTGAGCTATTATTGTGAATGTTTGCTAGGGAAGTTTTATTAAAAGATGTGTGGTTTCATTATAATCATTCAATTCCCTTTGTAGATTACCTTCTCATCAAATGGGTTTTATTTATTATGAATAAGTTTGGTAATGATATATTATTCAAAACAAAGTGAATAGTAGAAACATATATTCTCATAGTATGGTAAGATCTAGTCAAAATATAAGAAAATGTAGATTTCCATCAACAATAATCATGAATAAATAATTATTTAATTTATTCATATATAAATAATTATTTAATTTTTTCATATATAAATAATTGTAAATTGATATTATATGAAATTTATCATCTTGTGTGTCAAAATACAATCAAGTTTAAGTATCCATGTGCATTCTATAATATAGGGAACATTGAATAATATACCGATTCAATTGTTTGTTATGTTTTGATTAATGTAACTGGGAAAGCACCCTAACCCATAAATTACATCAGAATAACCATTGAGGGACAACAAAGTTACACCATGGTGAGTCAAGTATAACAAATTAAAGCTAAAATAGGTCAAATTACAAACTATTGGAAATTAGAGTTATGAGTGAGAGATAGGTCCAATGGAACAATCTAATATTTTTGGATTGGTAGAGAGTAGCCATTTTTCTTTCATATTACTACCATCCAAGAAAAATTCCTTTTTTGAGAAAAAAGGCAAGCAGTGTAAGGATAACGCTTAGAAAAAATAAATAAATTTGAAAGTTGAGTTGCCAAACCGAAAAGAAGAACTTGGGATTTTGGAGAGAGGGAATTAGGGACGATGGAAGGGATAAATCAATACTTGAGAGCACTTGTAAATGATCTAGAGAAGAAAAAACAATTCAACTTGAGAGGGAGCAACAATAGTATGGGCCACTAAGGTAGGAACAACTCCAACTATAGAGAGAAGGGACACTCAAGTAGGGGCCACAAAGGTCGAGTAGAGATGAACCATTGAAGTCAAAACAATTTCATTTTTTTATTAACAATAGTTAGAAGGAAATTATTCATGTGGATATTTTGGTGAAAATAGAACGCACATTGTTACTTCATTTATTTTTTGAGTTGGTTTTATTAGTGTTATAAATGTATTAATTAATTTATTAGTAGTATAATTATACATGAATCCATGATAATATATATTGGTCCTTTTTATAAAGAATCCATATATTTATATTCTTGATTCATAGAAATAATGTTTATCATTGTAAATAAAAATCCTTGGTATAGACTTGATCTAAATCACTTCCACATTGGTAAATCCCTTCAGTCTTAAAATTCAATATTCAAATTCATCTATCATCTACCACTTCATTGGCTATTATGAGCTAACTTAGTGCATTATTGTATTGATTTATGTGCTTGATTGTAGCATTTAATAATATTTATATTTTCATTTTAAAATCATCCAACACAACTTATGAATTATCAACTACAACCAGATTTTGATTTTTTGAATGTAGAAAAAAGAAATTTGTGCATAAACAAGATCACTTCACTATATTGCCACTATATGATTGCTTGATATGCTCAATATTTTTATTTAGAACCATGTAAATCTAGTCTATCAAAGGTTTTGATCTAGGAAAACATGAGCCTTGCAATCTAAGATATTTTTTATTTTTTTATAAACACCTAACCCATACATTAGCTTAGATATCAAAATCATGGTAAGTGAATTAACTTAGGTGACAATCCATTGCACTATATCTTTCCTTATTCCATTAAGACTTTATAAATTGTTAGGTCTACACTTATGAACATTACATGTGCATGCATGCAAATATGAACCATAGCAATAGATAGTTAGCATCCAACTCATATATCTTCATAAAAAAGACCCCTATTAGTTTTAAACCAAGAAAATTAAATTTTTGACATAAAATTATGAAAATAATGAATAAATGAACAACCCAGTTACTAGGAATGTAAAATATAAAAAAATAAAGAAAGCATATAAGAAAAACATGAAAAATATCGAGTGATATAAGTATAAAAGTAACAAAGTATAAGTCATCATATAGAATGTTAAAGAGAAAAATATTAAACCATAATAGGCAAGGCACAACCCAAAGTAAAAAAATAAACATAGTGTTACAAGTGTGGTTTCCATTGCACCAAAAGATCAACAGAATAGTCATCAATGATTAGCATAAAATATCTATCTCCTTGTAAACTTTTAGTTCTTGCTAGACCACATAAATCAGTATGAATTAAGTCAAGAACATTATTAGATTTCTCTGGTATACTCTTAAACGATGTTCTAACTTGCTTTCCAATTTGACATTCCTTACATACCAAATTATGAGGTTTAACAATCTTAGGTAAGTCCCTTACTACTTTAGTTGTACTGATTTTCATAATGCAATCAAAATTTACATGAAACGGTCTCTTATGCCATAACCAGCTTTCATCAATATGTGCAATCAAGCATGCTTTCTCATAGTTATTCAAATGAAAGATATTACCTCTAGTCTGATTACCGGTTGCAAATTCCAAACCAGTTCTGTTCATTATTTTGCATTTACCATTCTTGAATTGTAACTAAAAACCTTTATCAACTAATTGACCAACACTCAAAAGATTGTGCTTCAAACCTTCGACATAGTAAACATTATTAGTATTGTTCTTACCATCAAAAGATATAGTGCCTATTCCTCTGATCAAACAAGCTTTGTCATCTCCAAATCTTACTAGACCTTCATTGTATTCCTAAAATGTTAAGAATTTACTCTTATCACCAGTCATATGATGTGAACATCTGAAATCAATAATCCATTCATCCTTATCTTCAATTTTAGCTGCCAGGGCCTGCTCTACTAGTTGAATAGTAGGTGTTAGTTGATCTTCTATTATAGCAACAAAAGCCTATCAATTGTTTGTTGGTTCCTCATCAGAATCACCAGTGACTCCTTCATCAGCATAGTAACAAGATTTGTCTCTATTCTTCTTAAATTTGTATCTCTGATATTTAGGGTTAGGCTTATATGTTCTTTTAGCTTCTTTTTTCAATCTTGGATGTCTATTAGGACACCTAGAAGCCATATGACCAATCTTATTGTAGTCAAAACATTTAAAGGGTTCTTTACCTTCATACTTACTTCCAACGAGACCTTTAGGCATTTTCCTTGCAATTAGTGCTTCAAGCTCTTCCAGTTCTTCATTCTCCTTTCTAATTTTTGCAAGTTCTCTTGTATAAAATGCTTTCCAATTAGATTTCTCAAATGATGATGATGCTACTGTAGATGATGATGCCTTAAAAGCTAAATCTGTCTTAATAGTAGTAACAGGACCAAATTCCTCAAGTTCAAAAGCTGAAAGTTTTCCAACCAAAGCTTCTCCAGATACTGATGTATTAGGCATTGTTCTCAATTCCTTTACAATAGTAACTTTCATTTTGTATGCCGATGTTAAAGCTCTTAAAACTTTAGAAACAATTTCATCTTCACTTAAGGTTCCTCCACAACATTGTATACCCAAAACAATTTCATTTACTCTTTCCATAAAAGCAGAAATTCTTTCATCTTCTTCCATTTTCAGATTTTCATACCTGACCTCGAAGCATTCCAGTTTTGCAATTTTGATTAGCAGTAGATCTATCTGATAATCCCATGATTTGCTGATCTAACAATGCACTCAAAAGTGCTTCTCTAGCTTTGCAGTCATTTTCCTCATCTTAAGCCAAGGTTCGTGGAATAGGTTGACCTTGAGTAGGAACAACATAGCAATTCCTTGTAACACCACAAATATCCTTTCCAATGCAATTTAGATGTGTCTCCATCCTAATTTTCCATATGCCATAGTTGGTTCCATCAAGCTTCGGACTGTCCTTCCTGATATAGTTAGAAGACATTAGATCTCCTCAAGCTGTTAAACTTCTGCAAAAAGAGGACTAGGCTCTGATACCAATTGTTAGGTCCCAGAGGCAACTGAGGGGGGGGGGGATGAATTAGTTGTCCAATAGATACCAACCAAAACTAACTTAACCAAACTTAATGCTTAATTCTGGTAAACCAAACTTTAATGTTGGTAGACAGTTTAACATTTAATTACAGTTCCGATAAAGTTTAATGCATGAAACAGAAAGACAAATAACATACACAACACATAACACAATTATTTGTATGTGGAAATCTTGTAAGGGGAAAAACAATTGTGGGAAACCTTACCCACAATTAGATGATACTAATGCAGATAATATGTGTGTACAAATGGGATCTACACATGTAGAAAGGCCAACTAACTATTGCTCACTACTCAACCACAAAATGGGAGTCATAGTGACTACAATTGGATGGTTAAATCTAACAATAATGTACTGCTCAGAATAACATCTTCATATGTTGGATTCAATACCGGTTAAGCTCTGATTTGTCTTCTTCAAACCTTCATTCAATCTTGGATGATGTCTGTGTGTATAGCTCTGCTTATATTCACATATACCTTATTACAATCCTTTTCCACACACTTCCACATAATCTCATAAATGAGATCTTACATATATAACAAAACCTAAGACTAAATGAGTAGGTCGGCTCACTAAGATATTACAATAAAATCAATTACAAATGAATTAATATGAGATACATAATGTCGGCTCAATGCATTTAAAATAACAATATATCCTGTCGGTGAACCAGATATTAGTGACTATGCATAAGTCACTGAACATGCCGGTGAACATAACCAAAGATCTCCAAGTGTTGACATCAATGATAAAACCATATCAACATATCCAAAATACCAACACAATTAATGTCTAATACAACCACTAGACTTATAGAATCCACAGGAGGTGGTTAAGGAATGCCACAAATCGAGCGTTGCACTGCACAACACAAGGAGACCAAGAGCACACACCTTGCAATAATCTCCTCCTAGTACAAGTGAGGGATTTGAACCTATGATCAAGCTCTAATACCACTTGTGATAAGTGTGATTGTTGTCACACCAAAAGATTGACCTATTAGTGTCCGATACAACCACTAAACTTATAGAATCAATAGGAGGTAGTTAAGCCATGTCACAAACCCGAGCATTGTACTACACAACACAAGGAGACCAACGGCGCACACCTTGCAAGACATAGAGCATTTTTCTTGTCCTAAAACAATTGATTTTTCACTATTAATTGTTTATCCTTTTTTGGTAGAATGAATGATGGTGAATGGTTGTTTTAACATATTTGTCTCTATTATTCTTTTTCTTCATTTGTCACGTCATTATATTATATGTTTATGGTAAAAATGGAAACAACAATATTGAAAGACTAAATAGATTCAACCACAAAACCCTAGCCTAACAACAACAAAGATCCACCATAACATATGAAGATTACCTAAGGCAATGCAAATCAAATGAAATCACAAAGATTATACCATCACATGTCTAATAGGGTTTGGATCTCCATTCTTCCTATCTCCACTGATCTTGCTTGATATATTTTCTCTTAGATTTTATGTGTGCACAAGAGCTCAACAAAGAACAGAAATGTGGTTGCATGTAGGCTTGATCGCATATGAAAGTTCGAATGCTAGAAGGCTTCAAAGATCCATTAGGGTTGATAATGAAGGAAGAATCTCCTTATTTATAAGACACTATAAGAAATGAAGGGATAAGATTAACAGGTGTAAAAGATAAATGGTCGGCTAAGATTAGAGGGTAGGTAGAGAAAATAAGAAAATAATGTGAGGGTAGGTAGTGTAGGAATTAAGAGATGAATGACATGTGTCATAGGTAGAAAAGGTTAATGAATTGATTAAATAAATAAAAATTTATTTAATTAATAAAGGAAGTGGGATCAATTAAATAAATAAAATATTTATTTAATTTTTAGAAGGGGAATTTAAATAAATAAATGTATTTATTTAAATGACAAATAAGGCTAGAAGAGGATAAATGAATTAATTAAATAAATAAAGATTTATTTAATTAATAGAAGAACTAGGCTTAAATAATTAAATAAATAAGGATATTTATTTAATTAGATAGGATAATTTTAGGTGTCTACATTTTGTCCCTCTTTGAGACGATGCAACTTGTCGTGCTGTTTCAAAGAAGATAAGATAAACTAATACAAATTTGCCCCAAGATGGGAATGATATGCCCCCTCGAGAGATTGGATGAAAATGTCTGAAAAGATCGCAGACAATCTCTTGATAAGAAAGAAAGGGTAGAAAGGACTGACAAGATAGATTAGAGTGACAGAGTCATGGGATAAATAAGACTGAATAGGGCTAGGGCTAGGGCTAGGGTAGTCTATAAGAAAGACTATGAGGGGAAACATCCTCATTGTCATCCACACATCCAATAGATCAGAGTGCAGAGAGAGAAGAGAGTAGTCAGTAGTCAGCAGCGATGGCAATGGTGCATAGATTCGACCGCATTCATCGATATCAGAGGCCAACAGATGTATGAGAGCCGATAAGTACCACAAAAACCTCCTTGTACTTTGGCGCATTAAATGTTGACATAAATGCATATCAGGTAGAGTAATAAATGTACTCTAGGTAGGTCTATAAAAAAATGTCAAGCGTGATAAAAAATGGTAAGGCGCGTCTGCGTTGGTGTCAGGCGTGTCTATGCAGAGCAGAGGCACATTTGTGTCTTCAAGGCCAAATCGACATTTCTGTGATAAATATATGCTGTCGATTAGATAAGCTACTGAGGGGATACACTCAAGTAGGTCCTCTAGGGAAGACTAGGATAGCAGATAGGGCTAGGATTAACAATTCTATGATAGAACATACATTGCCAAGTAGGAAAATACTCAAGAGGATACACTCAAGTAGAGGTCCTAGGATAGGATCAAAGCAGCACTTTATGATGGACAAGGAATGCTACTAGGATAAAAAAGGCAGTACTTTGTGATGAATAGGTAGTACCACTAAGAGCAGCACTTTGTGATGAACAGGGAATGCCACTAGGATAGAAAGAAACACTTTGTGATGAATAGGGAGTACCACTAAGATAGGAAGCAACACTTTGTGATGAAGAAGGAATGCTACTAGGATAGAATGCCATATGATATATATAAGCACTAGGATAAAGAAAACACTTTGTGATGAACAGGGAGTACCACTAGATTAAGAAGTAGTACTTTGTGTTGAACAAGGAGTACTACTAGGATTGACATAGTTGATTTGTTTGACTATAGGAGGACCTACCAAAGCTGGAGTCATGAGAGAGATTCTTGTCGACTCAAAGTTTACAACTAGATCTTACACCCGAGGATAGAGTAGCAGTTCAAGCTATGGGCTTGCGATATATTTTGTATGTGCTTGAGTTTCGTGTGAACTTGGGTTTGCTAACTGCTTTAGCTGAGAGATGGCACTCAAAGACATGCATGTTCAATTTACCGATGGGTGAGATGACAATCACCTTGGAGGATGTGTATAGGATAGGGTGACATGAGGGTTGGTAGTGGGATGGGGGAGACACTGGAGACATTGGTGACTGAGCACACATGTATTATGAGCTACATCAATTTGTGCATCATGGGTCAGCAAGATTGGGATGCGGGGTGACACTTCTGTTGGTATGGGCGTATGAGCATCTATCGGTTACATGACCGATACGTCTCAGAGGCATGCGACATGGGCGTAGCTATGTTCACTTATATGATATGATTATGTCTTAGCCATAGATTTGGAGACTAGAGTATTGGCATCGACTGATTCACGAGATAGACAGTGTGGTTGGGAAGTCGTACCAAGACTGTGAGGAGTGGGAGGATGATGCAATCGAGCTTCCATATATATTCCAGAGCAGGTATCTAATTGTTTGGACACCGTATGTTATTCAGAGGCGGTTGGGATAGGGTCTATGGTTAATTGTCGTACTGCCTGGTGAGAATACTCATACAATTTTCTATTTTCTTTTATTAAAAACAAAGTGATTTTTAGGGTTTTTATTGAATTGAATTTGATTTTACTGATGCTAACCCTAATCTATTTTCTATCCGCCTAAGAGATATTTCACAGCCTAATTGGTTTTTTGCAGAACGCTTGCCAAATAATATATCAATCAAATTTACACTTGTCAAAGAATCCACTGCCGAAAAACAAAATGACTACTGATTCGTTCTTTTTGGAGGTTGCCTAAGGAGAATCAACTGAACATTGCATATTATTTAATTCATTTCTAGGAACTTAAATTGCAATATGGTTAATGAACAAGTTTGTTTTAAGCATTTGAGAAGAGCCTAAAAGGTAGGAGAGTATGTAGATTTGTGTTCCTTTACCGGGCCTGACACAATGGGAAAAAGTAATCAACCTATGAGAATGACCCAAGTGAGTACAACTAGACCCAAGCATTCCAACTCACTATAATAAATAGGCCTTTCGGGATTAAAGTCTTGGAGGACAAAATTATTTGATTTTTCTCTTTGAGATCTCTCATATCGGGCATTTTGTAGGGCCTCACGGTCTTAATCACGCTGGCATGACTACTTCTTGTTTCAGTACCTTGTCGAGCTATAGGCCTCAATCGCGCTTGTGTGACTTCAAGGGATAATTTCAAACAAAATCCTAACTAAGAACTTTAAAATAGAAGCTACCTGGTTCACCTCTGAAAGGGGGATAATCTTTGTACAAGAGATATAGTAACTCTCCCAAAACACTTACCATATCGTGTCCCAATTAGCATTTGGAGTCAGCTAATACGGTATTGAGAATCCATTGCATGAGACTCAACGGTCATATTTTGATTAGCTATTGGGTGTGTACCTGAGTCTGCAAGCAAAGGTTTTCTCTCTCAACCAACTTCCTTAGACTTAACGTGTTGTGCTTGAAGTCACTTTATATCTTGTGTGTTTTCTTTATTTTTGTCCAGGAAACTGAAACTGAAACACCAAAATTGGAAAACAATCAAAACATAAAAAAAACTCAGTGGTCAAAACTATGTCCTTGTTAGAAACTCATCCTTGTCCAGTTCTGTGTCATATGAATCTTCTATTTTGTCATACAACCCTATAAGAATTGCCATTCTATAAGATAAATAATGTCATACAAGTCACTATTACCACTGTCAGTTTGTCATCTAAGAAAGGGTAGAGTGTCATACGAGTCAATATTACCACTATCATTTTGTCGTCTAAGCTGGTCTAAACTATCATTCGGATTGAAAGAGCAACTTGTACGAGAAACCATTTTTATCATCTAGAGTTCAATAAACTATCATCTAGGTTATTATATCTCATCGTACGAGCCTCAGATTCTATCAATCTAAAAGCTTGTCTTTTTGTATGCTTTTCCGGATCTATCATACTTGCCTAATCAGTCTACAATGAGCGTATATCTGGTCTATTTCAGCTTGAGGATAAACAATCTTGATAGTGTACCCCTGTCATTATATTACACGATTTTGTCAATTATATCTCAGCTAGTTCAATCAACCACTCATCAATCTGATCAATCTTATCTTCTTAGATCATGTCTTATACAGGATAGATCGTTCCTGGAACTAGGCTTGGTCTTCATCTCCTCAATCATTACCTCAAACAAACAACTAGCTCCGATTTAATCTTGACTTTTGTATCATTCCTAGCTCTCAGTCATGTCAATTTTAGATGCTTGTTCAAACTAGAAGTTCTTGTAAGGTAGATACCAAAGGTAAGGGACAGTCCTTTTCATTGTAGGCTAATCTATTTTTTATAGAAGATCCCATCTCTGATGAACTTTCATCATTAAGTATACTAATTTTTTATCAACCCTTATCTCCCACCATGTCTGGAGAGAGGCAACAAAGAGAACCTACTAAACACAATACTCATGATAATGTTAGCATCCATGCTACTAATAGTGACTCCTGATCTACTAAGTTTGAAACTTCTGAACCTACATAAGTTGTTATAAATAACTGTTAAAAGGATAAGGATTTCCGAAAAATGATGAAAATTATCATGGCCTAAGAAAAAGAAGAGCATTTTCTAGAGCTGGCAAAACAAGGTGCTAAACTTCCAATTGATTATAACATTGAAAGTCTTATCACTAAAGATGGAGATACTCCACTACTGATTATCTGCTCATTACCATCTGACAAGAACCTTTACATGCCTCCATTTTAATCAAGAGTGGAAACTCCTATGTTTGACAAATGTGATGGTAACTGATATTCTCAAGACTATGTCCAAGAATTATGTGCTTTATGTATGGATTTTATGCATGAATAGACATATCTAATGCGTATTTTTCCAAGAATTCTAAGAGGACAAGCTATGGAGTGGTTTTCAAGCCTACCTTTGGGAATTAAATATTTTGAGGAGCTGGTTAAATTGTTTCTCCAACAATACTCTTATAACATTCATCATCCAGTCACCATAATTGAGCTCTGTAATACCAAATAGTAGACAACAAAACCTTTTCTCACTTTCCTTCAATGTTTGAGAAAGATGTTCTCTATATATTCATGATCCATTCCTGATTCTGAGAAGATGGATATCTTTGTTACTAATCTAATTTCTGAGTTGAAATAAAATATCCAAATGCAAGTATACCCTTCATTCAAAAAGATGGTGGACAATTCTCTCAAAATGGAAGATGTGCTTGTAAGGAAAGGAGATATATCAGTTTATAAAGAAACACAACAAGGCTTTAGTTCCAAAGAGAATAACAAATACTAGAAATATGGCAAAGATAATAATAGAAATGTTGTTAATGATGGAGTGGTTGATACTATTAAACCAAAATGAAAGCCATGAGTATTTAATCTGACTAGAGGCACACAAGCCTTTAAAGCAGCTGAAAGCGCTACAGAAAACCCTCGTAAGAAATCAAAAGAGTGGTTTAAAGAGAGGCCTTGGGTTTGAAAACTTAAATGTGATTTTACTCCTCTACGAGAATCCTATGAGTCAACTCTTAAGACTCTGTTGGCGAATGAACTAATCACATTGCCTGACAACTCGAAGCCATATGATCTTCAAGTCAAACCTAAATGGTGGAGGGAAAATGAGTACTGTGAATATCATCAAAACAAGGGTCATACAACAAATAACTGCATGAAACTCAAACATGAGATTCAAGACCTTATCGATGATGGCAAAATTATTGTTAGAAATCATGCAACCAATGTTGATCATAAAGCTTTCAAAGATCCCTTACCTTCTTATGAGCAGGGAGATTCCTCAAAATCCAAGGAAGGTGCCGAAATCAATTACATCTATGCCAACAATGATAATGTGATCAAGATGCTTGAACCTTCCCAATTTGAATATTGCAATGTGATCATAGTCAAAGATGAGAAAAATAAACTGTGAACTGCGAATGTCATGACCCGTGCTCAAAAAAAGTTACTCTCAAAGGAGCTAGTTCCTCCTTTCCTGATCAAACATCATCAAATCCATTGACAACATCCAATCTACCAACTTCTTCAAACAAACAACCAGATGCAATCATGGCTAAATATAAATAGTTTGCTTCATCATCTTCTTCTAGTTACAACATTGTTGAACAATTAAAATGAACTATCGCTCAAATCTCCATTCTTGAACTACTTAAGATCTCTTCTGCTCATAGAGAGATTCTGGACAAAACTTTTCTCCCTACTAATGTCCCTAAAGACTTAGATTTGGATTGGTTTCAATCTATTGTGGGTCACCTGACTTCACCTCACTACCTATCCTTCTCTGAAGAAGATGACAATTCCCTGAATCATCCACATAACCGACCATCACACATTGAAGCTATGATCCATAAATACTGAGTCAAATGTGTGTTGATAGATAGAGGCGTTGGGTTGAATATTTGTACCTACAGTTTACTGATATAGTTGGGAATTTTTGAGAGTGTCATTGATCCAACAAAGAAAATAACAATCAAAGCTTATGGTGAAGAAGAAAGAACCTCTAAAGGTCTGGTACTATTATCGATTAGGGTGGGACCTATGGAAAGAGAAGTTATTTGTTAGGCACTTGGCCTTCCTCTATCCTACAACTTCTTGCTGGGCAAACCATGGATTCACAAAATGTAACCAGTGCCATCTACATACCATCAATGCTTGAAATTTACCTACAATGGAGTTGAATTTAATGGTCATGTTGATACAACGTACACCTATAATGCTTTAAAATAGTGTGTTGATATCCTTGTTCCTCATAACAGAGCAACCTCTGCAGCTGAGAGTTCAGAAACATTGATGAAAGACTTAGAAAAGAAACTAGAAGTCATAGTTATTGGCATGGCTGGATACAAGATAGAACCTGTACTTTCACTGATGAATCCTCCTCCATCACCAAGACAGTCTAGAAAACCATCTAGAGCTATGAAGCCACAAACTTCAACGAAGAACGTCATCTATGATGGTACTTTTGTGCAATCCTCTACTCCTCTTACAAATGAACTAGAAAAGGCAACTGTTATCTAATAGCTTTACAAAGGAGAAAATGAAGATAGGGAATTACAACATTGCAAAATTTCTCCTGAATTATATGATAAAGGCTATAAGATAATCCAACGCATGGAATATTTAGGTACAAGTCATCTCTAAAAGAACCAAGAAGGAATCATCAAACCTATCAATCTACAAACTAAGTCTACAAATGATAAAAATGGACTTGGATACCATCTAGAGGAGTCATGAAATAAAAATCACACTTCTCATCAACAACCTAATTGGAGGAAAAAGACACTACATCAAACATCACAGGAAGTAAATACTCAACAAAGTTAGGAAGAGTATGAGAAAGAACAAGAGGAAATGGCAATCAAGAGAGAAGAAGTAGATTATAATCAACTTCCAAAGGTATCAACAAGAATAATACAATAAGTAGATATTCTAGAAGACATCAAAGAAGAGGTGGAAGGAATTAAAGAAATGTTTGCATAATTAAACATTCTTGTCACAAATACGGTAAGAATGCAAGAAGAATATTCAAAAACAGTCTTGAATGAGTATTAATGCTGTGTAGTTTCTCTATTAGATGCATCTACTAAAGAAACTTCTGAAGAATTTAATGATATCATAGATGAAGCACAAGATATAATATGCTTAAAGATACAATGAGAAATAGTCATCAGTCCAGAGGAAACTGAATGGGAAAGAAGACAAAAACTAATAGAGTCATCAAGGTTATGTCAACAGGTATGTCAACTATAGGTGACTGTTGACCTAGAACAAGAAGGAACTTGCAACATATAAGATGTTGATATTGATGCCATACATGCTTTCACTGAGCCACTTGAAGAGGAGTCAGATGATTCAACTTCTGTATCTGATCACTCTGAAATAAGCTCTATTTATGATATTACATATTCAATACCAAACTATGACTACTTTTTCTTGAATATTGAAACTATGTCTGAAGAACTTGTTACCGTTGAAGCATAATATGTAGTCCAATATGAAGTAGAAGAATGTGCTAGTAGTAGGTCTGTTGGGTTAGATCCTCTAAATGCTCACGTAAACTTCGATAATCATGTTTTAACTCTTCCTGGTCTTGATATGCCTATACAAGGTAGTCTTCTAGAACTCAACTTGTTGGTCCAAGGTTGTGAGCTTATTGATTGTACTCTAGAAAATAAACCCTTTGATATCCCTACCTTTTCCAATGACTATACCTTAGCATGCTACCTTAATGCAGTTGAACACATGAACTCTTCCACCAGTGAACAAAGTGAGAACATGACAGAAGAAGATGTCAAGTATCTTAGTCTGAAAAATCAAAAATAGAAAAATAAGTGTTCTAATGGCCAAAATCACACTATGGTGGTGTCACAATCGAAACTAGTAAAAATAAAATACATACCTAACGGTGAAAACCTCTTTGAGGCACCTGAAGGTGAGATACTTGATATTTTTCTTGATCACTTTCAAGAGTAATCATTAGTGTTGATTGAACCTACATAGCCAGTGAACATCAAAATAGAAGAAACTCAGCATATCATACATATATCTCAATCCCTATCAGCAAAAGAACGGAAAGCGTTTGCTAATTTATTCACAAAAAAAAGATCAATTTTGCATGGACATATGTTGATATGCCAGGTCTGGATCCTCACCTCATAATGCTTCATCTTTCTATCATTCCTTGGCATAAACTTGTCAAGCAAAATCTCCAAAAAATGCATCCTCATGTTGCATTACTTGTTAAGGATGAGCTAGAAAATTACGAAAAGAAGGATTCATCAGAGAAATTGATTATGCTTAGTGGATATCTAATATTGTACTTGTTTCCAAACCTGACAAATCTATATGTGTTTTCATAGATTTTAAAGATTTAAACAAAGCATTTCCAAAAGATGATTTTCCACTGCCTAAAATAGATATGATAGTGGACATGACTACTAGCTATGAAATGTACTCTTTGATCGATGGTTTTTTTAGATACAACGAAATTAAAATTGCACTCGAGGGTTAAGAGAAATAGCATTCACATGTGTCAGGGGAACTTTTTGCTGGAATGTAATGCCCTTTGGCTTATAGAATGCAAACGCCTCTTATCAAAGAGTTGTAACAACAATCTTTCATGACATGATGCACAAAAATATGGAGGACTATGTCGATGATACCCTACTCAAATATATGAAAAGGTCAACACATCTCTAAGAACTGGGTCCAATCTTAGATAGGATGGAAAATTTTAAAGTCAAACTAAATCCTGAGAAATGTGAATTTGGAGTTAAATTTGGCAAGCTCCTAGGATATAGTGTTTTAGCAAAAGGGATTGAAATGGATCCAAAAAAAGTTAAAGCTATAATAGAAATGCCACCTCCAAAGAATGTCAGTCAAATGAGAACTCTACAAGGGTGGCTCCAATCAATACGATGCTTAATTTTTCAGCTAGTAGATAAGGCTCAAACATTCACAAAAACATTACAGAAAGTAGTTAAATAAAAATGGGATGAAGACTGTGAACATAACCTAACATAACATTACCACCGGTTCAAGACAAACCCTTGATTCTCTACATATCAGCTACTGATACATCACTGGGTGCACTTTTGGCTCAATAGGATGAGAATAAAAAGGAAAGAGCTATATACTATATTAGTAGGACATTAGTGTGAGATGAACTACACTATCATTAAGAAAGCTTGTTTGTCATTGGTCTTTGCATCACAAAAATTAAGACATTACATTCTATCACATTCTATCAAACTGGTGGCTAAGATTGAACTGCTCAAATATCTTTTAAGCAAGGCAACACTTATAGGGAGATTGGCCAAATGGGTTATGATACTCAAAAAATTTGACATTGAGTATGTAGAACGCAAAGCTATTAAAGGACAACTCATTGCAAATCAGCTTGATGATGTTCTTCTTGAACAATCAAACTTTGCATATAGAATTTCAAGATAAATCCATAATGCATCTTACTTAGCTATCCTAGAAAATGTTCTTTGATGGATCTTTTACTCAACATGGTTCTAGCGCTAGAATTCTTTTTATCACTCCTCAAAGATACTCAATCCCAAAGGCATATAAGATCCTCTTTCCTTGTACAATCAATATTGCAGAATATGAAGCCTTGCTAAATGGAATCAAGTTGGATATTGAATGGAAATTTGTTGAGCTATACATCTATGGTGACTCTCACCTGGTAATCAACTAGATCAATGATATATATCAAACTCGGGATGATAAACTAATTCCCTATAAAATAATGGTTGATCAATTTAAGAAATAATTTACCTTCGTATCATTTCAGTAGATTCCTAGATCAGCAAATAGAGCAGGAGATGCTACGACCACATTGGCATCTATACCATAGCTACAAGAATCTGAGTTCCACTATGAATTCCTGGTGGAAGAGTTTCATCATCCTTCTTATGATTCCCATGTGTCCCAGATGGTATGTTCTATCATTAGACATGACTCATCTCTCTATAGTCATATCTACTCTTACTTACATGACCACATTATCCCTGATAACCTTACCCGTAATGATAAAAGAAACTTGATCAGAAACACTTCACAGTATGTCATCATCGCTAACGATTTGTATAGGCAAGGTTTAGATAGTACATTTCTTAGGTGTCTTGAACTTGAAGAGTCTCAACATGCATTATCTGAAGTCTATGAATGTATTTGTGGATCTCACTCAAATGGTCTAACTCTAGCTCGGAAACTGCTAAAGGTTGGCTACTATTGACCATATATAGAAAAAGATGCTATAAAAAGTTTTATAACTTGTGAGAAATGCCAGCTACATGGGAATCTCATACATGTTCCAGCAAGGGAGCTAATACCTTTTATCACATATTGTCCTTTTCAGTAATTGGTGTTTGACCTCATTCGCTAAATCTATCCTGCATCATCTAATGGACACAAGTTTATCATAATTGCCATTGAGTACTTCACCAAGTGGGTTGAAGCAGTTCCACTAATCAAGGTGGCTAAGTTCACTATTAACTATATCATCTACAAGCACGGAATCCCTTCTTCAATTGTGACTGATAATGGAGGGAAATTCAAAAATAAGTATCTAGATGACATTTGTGACAAGTTAAAAATGAAACAACATTGGTCTTCTATATACTACCCTCACGGTAAAGGACATGCTGGAGCATCTAATAAAAACTTGATATCTATCTTGCATAGAACGATCAACAAATATGAGAAGCATTGGCATCTACAGCTCAATCCGACACTATGGGCTTATAGAAAAATTATCAGAATACCTACTAGGGTTACATCTTTTTTTTCGGTGTATGGGGCTGAAGCAGTCTTTGCTATTGAGGTTGAAATTCCTTCTTTGAGAGTTTTTTTGCAAGGTCTTTTTACTGATGAAGACAATAAAATATCTAGATTGCAAGAAATATAATTATTGGATGAACGTCAACAAGTGGCGCTTGATCATCTAAGAGCTTACTAGAAGAGAATATCTAGAGGTTATAACAAGAAAGTTCAATATAGAGAATTTCAGGTTGATGACCTTGTTTTGAGAGAGAATCCTAAAAATCAACAGTTTCAAGAACAAAAAGGGAAGTTTGAACCCAACTGGCTAGGTCCCTACTTTGTTACTGCAACCTTTGGCTCTGGTGCTTATCAACTCTCAACATCAAAAGGAGAACAACTCCGTGAACCGATCAACACCATCCACTTGAAGAAATTATACACTTAGCATTCTTTGCTCTAGCAATCTATACAATTAAAAAACCCTCAAAAAAATCATAAAAATCATAAAAGGTCCTTAAAAATAAAAAAATAAAAAAATCAAATACCTTGGTGAAAACCTAGTAAACAGGCACCTTGGTCGTAAAATAAAAGAATATATGCCAAGAAGCTGAAAATCTGTTAGACATGCACCTCTTATACTGAAGTGCTCCATCTATGAACACAAATTTGGTATTTCCTATTTTATTTCCCACTTTCCTGCATCTTTGCTTTATCTTGTATATATCTTTCAATCACTTTTGTGACACCCTAGTTCTTTTTGGAACCATCATGGCTTGAAACCGATCAACATCCTAGTCTTAGGGTAATCGAATAATCAATCTAAATATCCTAAGCAGTTTAACCAAGTCACTTTTATGTTGGTAGTACCAGGTCTTCCAATCTGAGTCAGTCACCTATCTCCAATTTAGTGCATAGTTTTCCCACTGAGTAACCAAGAAAAACAAGAACATTGAAAACAATCACTAAAACTGTTTGAGATTTGATTGAAATTTTCTTTGTATGATATCTTTTAAGTTGGTTTTTTCTTATTATTCCCTTTGAGTAAATCGAGGAAGTCTATCTTGACTAAGGGGAGCAAGGACTGGGGGATAATACTTTTCTTTGTTTTCTACTTGTAGGAATAATTCTGATGATCTGAAAATATATAGCAATTGGGTGTTTGTGATAAGTGTCTTCACATCAAGTTGAAATTGCTGCACATACCTCGACTCCATTTGTTTGTATGCTATAGGGAGGTTGGAATAATTTCCTTGTCTATTTTGAGTAGATTTATGTATTATGAAATTTGGATGCATGCTTAAACTGTCCTAGGATATGAACAATAAAAGGGTCATTATAGATAACATAATTAATGTTGCATATGAAAAGGAAGGAGCTCTGCTTTGTCTAGTTTGTTTGCACACAAGCAACATTTAGGTCATCCTAT
The DNA here is from genome assembly GCF_030272615.1 of Cryptomeria japonica. Lineage (NCBI taxonomy): Eukaryota > Viridiplantae > Streptophyta > Pinopsida > Cupressales > Cupressaceae > Cryptomeria > Cryptomeria japonica. The sequence continues at coordinate 612,756,475 of NC_081412.1, read as the reverse complement.
CTCTTTATGCCTTAATGGTTATGTTCGCTTGCTATATTAAAAAGGACATGACATTCAGATCATCCTAGCTCTTCATGCCTTGGTTCTTATGTTTATTCCTACATTTCCACTTAGTGTTAAAAATCAAATTAAAATTCAGTGACTCAGTGCTAGTTTGCATATGTGTCCTAGTTTGCATTCATACTATGTTTTGCATTTAAAGTGATTTCAGCATAATAGCAATGTTTCTGGATGAGTCGAATCTAAATCAATCATCATTTCTCTATCAAGTGGTCAACTGTATGTTCATCATTGACAAAATAAAGTACCTATGTATCGACATCACAAATCCTACATTAGATGTTAGCTGAAAACATGAGCATATCATATAGATCCATAAGTCCATTACGCATTCATTTGCATTCATAATATTGCATGAAAAACAACAAAATAAATATATTCATTATTATCTCATAATTTTCATTCATTAAATCATTTATTTGCATATGAAAAAAAAACATCCATATTCATCTACATTACATACATACATACAGAAAAGAAATGCATTCATATACAACAAAAGCATATAGAAAGACATCTCATAAATCATCTCATATCAATAACACAAGTACAGTAACAAATCATTTATTTGCATATGAAAAAAAAACATCCATATCCATCTACATTAGATACATACATATTGAAAAGAAATGCATTCCTATAGAACAAAAGCATATAGAAAGACATCTCATAATTCATCTCATATCAATAACACAAGTACAATAAGGTCAAATTAGGTGTCGTATATATATCTCATAAAAAGTTCAATGTCAAAGGGTACAAATGATATCAAATGTCATAAATACTGTCAATTGGGGCAAGAATTGTATAAACTACAAAAATGGGGTCCAAAATGTGGGAGACATCTAAAAATCTAACTCTCCCCCATCACTTGGAGGAGGAGGTGGTGGCTACTGAACAAGGGCATCATCTTGTCTGGGTGCCCTAGCTCCCTCTGACCAAATGATATACTACAAATAAGGCACAACATGGCTATCTGTTGTGACCACCACACTATAGGCTGCTACGTAGTATGCTGCCCTCCTCTTCTAGTGTACAACCTCACGCTAGAAGCTGTCATGCTTTACTCTCATACTCTATAGCTGTTGATCTCTCTCCATGATCTGTTGATCCTGCTCCGCTATCTGAGACTGAGCAACTACTAGTTGTGTCTGCAGCCCATGAACTCTACCCCTCAAGGCACAAATGATATATGTAGGTGTCTGACCTCCTGCTCCAACCTCCTCACCTAAACTACCCTGCTCCCCTTGCCTATGTCATACCTGTCTAGGAACTTCCTCTCTTCCAGGTCCTATTGCCCCACCCATCTCTAAATCTACTATGGCCTCTCCTCTCCTATCACAACCTGCATCTCCAACATTTGCTCCTAAAGACCCTCCCTCTCCCCTCAAGTCTTGTCGTCCTGCGACAGGTGCTCTGCTACTGCTAGCACTTGGATCTCCTCCTCTCCTCCTATGTGTCTCCTCTCTCTAAGCTTGTGCTAGCACACCCTCATCCTCATCTATCTAAGAAGCCTTGTCTCTAGGATCTATGAATCAAGGAAATGGATGTCTCCGGAACCAATCCCTAAACTGGTGAATTACCCCTTCATAGACAACATCCTCCAGATACTCCCACCTCTATGGTTGTAAACCTACTAACTCCTACATGGCAACGACATATGATAGTTTGGTCCCCCATCCTCATCTCTCCTCATTAGCGAATCGTGCATAAGCTGTAAACTCTTGGGAGATACTTTGTGGCCTCCCATACTGCCTCAAAACTCTACTAACCACAAACCACTTAATAATCACTGTGGATCTACCAACAAGTGGCCGAGTCATAAACATATCTCTTTGATGCCTCCTCCAGTCATACCACATCTCCAGACCCCTGTACAGTCTCCAGACTACTGCTATCATTTCATCTAGTTGTATCCTCCAGTAGTTGGTCTTCCCTAGGTGGGGCTATGTAATATATCCCGAATATATATACAATGGGTTAACCCTCCTCTCATGCATCATCTACAATCGGTTTACAAACTGGGATATGCTCCCAAGCCCAAATCTGCAGAACCAAAATATGTGCCACCATACTCTTCATCCCTCCATAGGTGATCTCATGCATCTTGTGGTACATTTATGCTAGTAAACATGATCCCCAACCCAATCTGTCAGGGTGAGTAATCAATCTCTCCAGCATCCTACCCCATCCACACAAAAGTCCTCGTTGTCCACTATCTGGCATAACAAAACAACCTATAATACCAGCCAAAATGCAAGTTGAAGAGGATAAAAACTAGCAAGGTGAATTTAGGTAGTTAGTATGCGAACAAAGCACTAAAACATATTTAAAAAATTGGAACATAAATAAAACCACATGAAAACATAAAGACATTGCTTATACCTTGCAAGCTTATACCTTCTCCTTCGGATCGAGCTTCGTGAAGTGAAGGTGCCCCTTGATGATACTCCACTTGATATGCTCTTTTGAGTGATTTGAATGTGGTTGGCTCTCCAATATTGTGCACAAATGGATGTGATGGATTAAGGATTAAAGGATGGAATGGCTAAGTGTGGATGAGAGCTAATTTTGGCATGGTAAGGATGGTTTCCTAGGCACAAACTAGAAACATGGATTTAATAAACTTGGAAATGAGATATGAGGATATAGAATCCTCAATTTATAAGTGAAGAGGGGAAAAGACTTGTGAGGTGGATTAGATAATGAATATGCAAATCAAACATATAATCACATGAAATCCAAAGACATAATTTGAAATGCTCAAAACAAGGACAAATGCATATACCTCACAAACCAATACCTTCTCCTTCAAATGGAGCTTGATGAAGGGAAGGCACCCTTGGATGATGCTCCACTTGATATGCTCCTCTTTCTTGCTTGTTGTGTATGGTTCTCCAATGTTATGCATAATATAAAATGGATTTTAGGAGGATGATATGGATAAAATGGTAAAGTGTGGATGAGATATGATTTGGACATGATAAGGTTGCTAAGATGATTTCCTAGGCTCAAAAGGGAAGCATAAGATTATTGAATTTGGAGATGAAGAATGAAGGGATGGAATCCTCAATTTATAGGAAGAGGAGAGGAAAAATGGATGGCTAGGATGGATTCAAGATGAAGGGATAGAATTGTTTGTGAGCTCCCACAAGGCCCAAGAGAGGGTGTGGAGACCAAGAGATATGCCTTAAAGGCATTTCTTGTCTCCACACTCCTCAAGGTACATTGGGAAGACTTCCCAAGGTACCTTGAGAAGAGCAAGGTGCATTGGGAAGACTTCTAAATGTGCCTTGCGAGGAGCAAGGGATGTGACATTCCTTGAAGAATGGGGAGGAGGAATTTAAAATTCTCCAAAAAGGGATAATCATGGGGATTGGAGGAATAAGAAGGAATTAAAAATTCCTTGGGAGAGGAGATGCCTAGAGGATTGTGAGATTTTGAAAATCTCACACTCACCTAGGAAAAGAGCATTAAAAGCTAGTGGTTAGATGGAAGGGACAAGGAGTTGACTTTGTGGCTAATCATGATGATTAGACATTAGCAATTCATTAGGAGGGGGATTAGCGGAAATGTTAGGTGGGATTAGGATTTGTAGGAGGCTTTGACTAGGAGAGAGAATGAGTGGAGGGAATTAAAAATTAGAAGAATAAGGTTAAGTGAGTTTTAGGGAGTTTCTAGAAGAATTTATTAGGTTAATAATGTATTAAGAAGATAATTTGTAGGAATCATGTAGGTTAACTAATTAATTGAAATTAATTAGCCAAGAGGAAGATTTGTGAGGATTTAATTTTTGAGAAGAATAAAGAAAGGGATTTGATTTATTAAATAAATCAGTCACATACTACAGTGACAATATTAATTATATTTAATTAATATTGAGGAGAATTTGAATTAACATAATTAATTAATTAATTATGTGAGGAATTAAAAATAATTAAAAAAAAATTATTTTTAAGTGTCTACATTTTGCCCCTCTTTGAAGCAAGGTGTGATGACGTGTTTATTCAAAGAACAATCTTGTTTTTTTTATGATGATATTGATTTGATAGGATGCCCAAGCTCTTGATTGCTAAATTCTGGTATGATGATGCCTCCTTGGGAGATGAATAGAGATAATTGATTTTTGGAGTTTTGCGAGATTGATATCCTGATAGATTTGGTTTGATTTCTGCAACTATGGTTTGATGAAAATTCAAGTTCTTCGATTAGCTTTATGGCTTAGTAAGGTAAGATTGAAAAATCTTGTTCGATTCGATTGATAAGATTTAGATTTAGTCTGGTTTTAGGATGGATTCATCCTATATAAGACAAAGATGATCAAAGCATATAGTTTTAGGAAGGATTCATCCTGTATAAGACATGATTGATCACAATGTCTGGTTTTAGGAAAGATTCATCCTATATGCGACGTGATTAGAGTGTCTGGTTTTAGGAAGGATACATCCTATATAAGACATGATTGATCACAACGACTAGTTTCAGGAAGGATTCATCCTATATAAGACATGATCAGAGCATCTGGTTTTAGGAAGGATACATCCTATATAAGACATGATTGATCACAATGTCTGATTTCAGGAAGGATTCATCCTGTATAAGATATGATCAGAGCGTCTAGTTTCAGGAAGGATTCATCCTGTATAAGACATAATTGATCACAACATTTGGTTTTAGGAAGGATTCATCCTGTATAAGACATGATTAGAGCATCTGGTTTTGGGAACGATTCATCCTATATAAGACATGATTAGAGCATCTAGTTTCAGGAAGCATTCATCCTGTATAAGACATGATTGATCACAACGTCTGGTTTCAGGAAGGATTCATCCTATATAAGACATGATTAGAGCATCTGGTTTCAAGAAGGATTCATCCTATATAAGACATCATCAGAATCATAATTAATTATGTGAGGAATTAAAATAGCTAAAATAATTATTTTTAAGTGTCTACATTTTGTCGGTGTGTAGAAGATAGAAGGAGAAAAGGATGCCCCAGCATAAAGCATGGGAGGTGTATGCCCCCTCGAGAATTTTTTCAGAAAAGGATGAAAAATTCTTGAAAAAAAGAGGAAGAAGAATGAGGGTGGAAGGGATAAATTAGGAAGAAATATGAAGTAGTCGTGAAGAATTCGGAAACAATAATAGGAGATGCAAGACCACGAAGGAGAATGGGCCCTCACGGGGGCCCATATAAGCCACAACAGGCCCAATGAGGAGTGATTGTTACAGACAACCCTTGGAGCCACTCAGAGAAAAGAAGAAGAGAGGAAGAGATGGATCACATTCCATTTTGTGATCATCATGCTGAGAGAATCCGATGATTCAGCTGACTGAGGAGGTATGGACCACCGGTGGGTAGGTCTATCTCTCTTTTGGAAATTTTTAATTTTGGCTAAAATTAGGGTTGCAAAAGGGATGTGAGCATTGGCGAGGTGCAGTTGTTGATCATTGTTTCAGAGCGCGTGCCCCTAGGCCAGTGCGAGCACTAGCAATCCGCACGGGCGCTCACCAGGGGTCTTTGTAAAATAGGAATTTTGGGTGGGAATATTTGGATTAGCGCGCTCGCTCGCGCATCAGCATGGGCAGTCACACTTTGACGACTGGAAAATGACGCATGTGTTATGATTTTGGCGCGAGCGTTGGGAAAATTAGCATGTGCGCCTGCGAAGAGGGGATGCACTTTTTGTTTAGTATTTTTGGCATGGGAGAAAGGGTATGGGTGGATCGGGAGGTGAGGAAAGAATTTTTGGGCATGAAAATAATGTTTTAGTTTAATGGATGTAGGTGGAGAGGGTACTGCTGTCTTCGAGGGAGCATTGGCCTCCCATGATGAGTCTCTACCATGAGTTAGCTCGTGATGAGCTGGAGGTGGTAGCTACGCTAGGGTTACATTACGTAGGTAGGTGGCCTAGGATCTGGGTGCATACTGCTATGATGACTGCATTGGTGGAGAGATGGGATAGTTGGTATAACACCTTTCATTTGCAGACTAGAGAGGTGACAGTGACCTTGTTAGATGTTTGGCGGATCTTGAAGATTCCCGTTTGTGGTGTGATCCTTGAGTACCAGTTGGACGCAGCTGATTTTTATCTACGAGAGGTGTGCGAGTATGAGACACCACCTATGCTTGACAGGAGCAAGATGCACCTAGGCCAGGCAATGGGTATTCGGTAGATTCCTCGATTAGTTTTGGTGATTTGCGACTTCCTGAGTGGGCAGATTCTTCCGGATTTGGATGGACACGAATTTCCTCTAAGGTGGAGTAGATGTGTGTATTTCATGGATCATGATGGTGTTCGGTATGTGTGGGGCTCAGCAATGCTAGCCCATCTCTATCATGAAATGGACCTGGTGACTTACAGAGAGTGTGTTGGTTTATCTACTGGGGTGACACTCTTACACATATGGGCGTGGGAGCATATTGTAGTGACTCAGCCACTGGGTGTTCAGGACAGGCAGCCATGACAATCATTTGTGGATAGGTACATGGAAGTACTACTGCATTACACATAGACAACAGCTGTGTGGTTTTGGTGGTGGATCCTAGATGAGCTGGCACAGTTTACATGGAGGCCATTTTTGGGGTGTGAGTGGTGTAGGAATGATTGGCAGCTTCATTGGGCAGGGGTTGAGATGTGGATTTTTGGGAGGTCAATCTATATCATGAAGTATTATGCTCCATTTAGGGTGGCCTGACAGCTTGGGTAGGTGCAAGATATTGTGGGGGATATTCCAATGTATCCCCGGATTACATGGGAGGTGAGGTATTGGGGGCCTACAATGAGTCCCTTGGATGGTCGAACGAGCTTCCAAACAATATTTCACATAGTCTGGGATGAGCGGATGGGAGCGGGGGAGGATCCAAGCATGACAGGTGGTTACCGGAGCTGGTGGGAGGGGCACTTGCCAGTGTAGGTTATGAATCCTAGGGTTTTGGATGATGAGGAGTTAGAGCCAGGGGTTGATCAGGTGGTGTGTAGGGAGGATGATGACCCAGGAGAGAGAGTTGCGGTTCATGCAGGGCGTGGTGTAGGCAGACAGCAGAGGAGAGTCTAGGTTGTGTGGCGGAGGGATCCAGAGGAGGAGGAGGGAGATGGAGATGATGCCTCAGTGGGAGAGGGTGCAAAGGCTGCAATTGGTGAGAGAGAAGGCTGCAGTTTGAGAGGGAGAGGTTGTGCCCATGGATATTCCTGAGACACAGGCAGGGGAGAGGGGAGGACCGTCACAGGCTGATTTTGATCGATTACAGTAGGAGTGAGATAGCTATCGGGTGAGGCTTCATTCAGTGGAGGGTGAGGTCTAGGTAGAGAGGGCAGAGGTGGGGCGGCTGACCTTGGAGATATCTGATCTGAGAGAGAGTCTCCATACTGCCAGGATAGAGGTGGATGCCTTGAGGGAGGAGGGGGAGGAGTTAGAGAGGATGCTTGAGGAGGCCCGGTCAGGGACAACCATAGAAGGATTACAGGATGCCCTTCATTGGTAGGACATTGAGTTAGATGAGTTATGGGTCAGAGTGTAGAGGGTGGAGGCAGATGTGACACGGTTGTGGGGGGAGAGGGATGTAGCTCAATAGGCATTGGTTCTGGCTGGATTGGTGCATATATTTTTTATAGTCTAAAGTCACGAGAGAGAGCAGATAGATCAGCCCGAGAGGCATAGTATTACAGGGGTTTATATCATGGAGTAGTACCTATAGGATAGCAAGCAGCCTCGTACACTGAGAGTGTGCGATCTCACAGGACCCAGAGTCAGCGGCTGACTCAGAGTCAGCAGATAGGGGGATCAGTGGGTTTTCGACCACTAGCAGGGGGAGCATGAGGAGCAGGAGGATCGGGTGGGGGTGGTACAATAGAGGGGGGTGGAGAGACAGGAGGGGAGAGCTAGCTCCTTGTATTGCTTGTGTATTATATTTTGACCCTTCGGGGCGATCATTGTATTTTGACCCTTCGGGGCGATCATTGTGCATGGCTGCAAAGGTTTACTATTTTGCTGTTGTTCGGTTAGCTATTTTGCTCTTTATTCTTATGAAGCTTTGGCTAATGCGTTTTATTTTGGCACGTGGATCAGGATCCAAAGGAAACGTCCTCTACTGAAGGCGTTTCTCCTTCAAGCTCTACAAATGTAAGAAACGCTCTAGATGCCCAATTTATAGTTTATTTATATGATGTGGACAATTTATCTCATATAGGAAATATGGAATCCAGGTAAGCACGAAATTTGGCGACCTGTTTGCGTTCTCAGGGCCAGCGCCGGAGATAATCAATGGAAGGGCGGCTATGTTGGGGTTCGTGTCGGCCATTGCAGTGGAGGTTGCCAGCGGAAGAGATTTGTTGTCGCAGTTGAATAGTGGAGGACTGTCGTGGTTTGCGTTAACTGCAGGATTAATGACGGTGGGGACACTGGTGCCCTTGTTCAATGGAATGTCGAGGGAGAGCACGTCGCAGCCAATATTTTCATCCACAGCAGAAATGTGGAATGGGCGCTTTGCTATGCTCGGCCTCCTCGCATTGGCTTTCACTGAATACGTCAAGGGTGGACCGCTTGTATAAACACCTGAATATCTATTCCTATTCAAACATAAGCTCCAATAGTGGAAGCTCTCACATGGCATTACATGTTCCAGTGGAGTTTTCTTGTACTGTTTAACATTTCATACAGTTTAATTATACAAAACCTTGTAAAAAATTCAGTCTTATACTATAAAGAAAGTTCGAGTTCAACTACTAGGGCGCGTAAGTATTTTTTGAAAGCTTGTTAAACAACAAATGCAATAACACTTCTTAGCGTTTGAAGGCTCTTTTACGTTTCAAATATGTTCGAAATTATTCAAATCAATGCGAGAATTTAAATATCTGGTAAACTGGAAGATTTCTCATTGGTCTACCAATTTATGTAGATGTACATGCCGATACATTCAGTCTTATCATACATCTATTAGTTTTACCCATGCATTAATTCATTAATATTTGTTATCTATCTTGATTTTACAATTCTTGTGGCCTAAGTCATTTTGACATGCATAAAATTAATTATGTGTCTTTATATCCAATCCCTACAATTTTAAAAATCAAATTCAAATTTTAGTTTAGTCATAATCATTTGTTACTTGTCAAAGCTAGCTAAACACATGTTCACATACAATCATTATTTAAATTTATAATATATTACAATCAATTTACATGTACATCTAGACATTCACTCCATGTATTGAGATTATCATTTCACTATGTGAGTTTTTTTCCATTAGTATTCAAGATTGATCATATCATCTATTGGGATGAACCTAACATTTAAACTTCAAATTTAAGTTCTTAGATCCTAGCCTCATTTATTAATCATTATGAGCTACCTTTGTGCATGCTTGTTAGATGTGTTTTTATGTCTCTTCAAATCATTGATCTAGTTAATGAAATCTTCTAGATCTAAAGTTTCTAAGCAACATGAGAGATCAATCTTAGGTTTTCTTCTAGCTTTCACCAAGGTAATTGAATTTTTTTCATTAATTCTAAAGTCCTCCACAAAATTATATTTTTTCATTACACCATTATGAGTAGATGACAGATAAAGATTCAATATCATATCACAATTTTATTCATGAAAGTAGTATTAGGTGAAATAGTTTCACCTAAACTACATGACATAATTTTTTTGACAAAACTCTATAGCATGAAACAATAAGTTTTCTATATTCTCATTTTAAAACATAGATAAGATTGAATTCACATAGATTGTTTTGTCCAAAATATTTTTGAGAAAAAATGTTCTAGTTGAAACACTTTTGTCTCAAATTGTTTATATGACAACCTTTGTGGCATTTTAACCCTTGTTGAAAATAATCAATTTTAACTCTAGATTTCTTTAGCTAAGAGTACTGTTATGAAATTTTAGAAAAATGATAAATAAAAAAAGAAATGCTACTATCCCATGAAAACTATGATGTTTTGATTAAGTTTGACTTAAAAAAAAAAATCATTTTTAAATTCAAAACATGAACATCACTTTTAGATAATCTAAGTTGAAAAATTGTATTTGTGATGGTTGTTTTCTTCATAAAATGTGATTTTGTTCTAAACTTTTGTCCTAACCTCCTTTATTATGAGAAAAGTCTTAAATTATAACATCAAGAAAAAAATAAATGTACGATCAAGAAGTAACTTGGACAATAGGATGTTAAAGAAAGAACGAAGCAACAATTCTCTATAAAATTCAACCTAACACTTTATTTCTACAACTGAAATATTATCAAGTGGTCTCAATGTCTCATCTAATATACTTAATCAAATTAAATGATTAATTATTTGACATGAATTATTCACTATGTCGCATGTGGACAGACAATATGTTGCATGATTCAAAAATCTGTGGGTTTTAATGAAAAATAATCTTTTTTTTTGTGGATTATAAGGTAAAAACTGTAATACATCGAAGTATAATCCGTGTCCACAAGTGCATAAAGCCTATGAATCTAGACAAACCCACAAATACTTGCCAGTATACCAGTCATAGAAGACATTTACATTACATCCTAACAGCAAACCTAGGCTTCTATCTACAAAATGCCAATAGTAGAATATGTCAAAATAGCAACAAGGATTCTATACACATGGGGTCAAAACACAACAGGGTACCACAAATAAAAGTCTTCTCTAGAACTAGGCAACCCAGCCAAGGGGGCCTTCCATCCATGCCAACCTCTGATTGTCCAACCTCCTAGCATTACTAATCATCTATTGGTGATCCATCACTCCATTCCCTCTTATCTCTTTCATGAGTGCATCTAACATGTTGACAAAGGGAGTCCTTTCTTGACTTAACCTTCCCCATGTATAAGCATGGAAGAGCTCATAGATAAAAAATCATGGTATATCCATACTCAGGAAATCTGCGAAGTTTTTCTTTGTTGAGTTTCATAACCATTGTGACTTGCGAGAAGAGAGTATGGAATGTGAGTCTATGTAAAGACTCAGTAAGGGCCCTTTCTATCCCTTGATACTTCTCTAAATTCCTAATCCTCCAAATGTACCAAGTAATTTCACATGAGAGCAAATTCCAGAATTGATTGGTGTATTTTTTGAGTCCTCTAATAAAACCTTGCGAATGTTACATAAATCATCAATAAATTTTTTACTAAATGTGGATGTGCCTATATATAAAAAGGTATTGTACACCAAATTTACCCAACAAAACATGATGAATGTCTGGTTATGTCAACCTAAGTAAACTATAACATTGTAGAGCACACAAGTTAAACCTACTTGTGAGAATCAAACATTTAACTTTGAGAAATAAAAGATTATATTGACCAAAGATATTTTTGAACCATTAATTTAACTGTACCTTTTCGATGATTAAATTGAAATTCTAGCCCTTTAAAATTGATCATAACTTTGCATGAACCACTTAGCCAAGATAACACAAAGGTCTCAAAAATAGCTGGTTTTGGAAGGCACCTATAAATCTCATGATAGTTTAAACACTTAGCCATTCCAAACAAAAGAAAAATAGGATAGTCATAGAATGGACAAGGGTAGACAATCCTATAAGGGTGTTGATAAACTATGACTCTCACACAACCATAGAAGCCCTCACTCTCCCTCCCCTCTAGCAAGCAACTTTCATATCTACAATAGTATCCCTACCACCACAATCCAACACAATCACCTATGCCTCAAAAACTAATTGAACCCCCCAAAAACCTACAGCCATTAATGCAATGGTCATATTAAGAACAATTAACAAAATCTCCCTAAAAGATCACCTCGAAGAATGAACCCTTCATAGTAGAGATTACAGGGCTGAGTATGGAGGGCAAAACATTCTACAGAGAAAGAAAAAACATGAAAGAAGCCCTATCGATTTTCTATGATAAAAAGTCAGAGAAACAGAGTCAGGAAGAACATAGATGGAGGCTACAACAGAAAGTATCTTTTCAATCTCTAGGCAGATATGGAAGAGTTCATTATGAGGTACATAACCCTTGATGACCGCTTTGCTATTATTTTCTCTTATCATTTTAATATTTTGAATCAGCTCAGGCATGATAAAAAATATCGATGTCATTTAATTCTTTCATCTCTTGAGCATTCTATTCACAAGCATTTTGAGAATGAGGAAAATCCAGTTTTGCATGAGGGGTTAATACTCCTAATTCTGGAGTATGCTAAGGCTCATGAGGTAGAACCCTCCCCTACCTTGAGAAACCCCAAACCCCTAGCCAAGCAGGATCCGTACAATGTTACAGATAGGGATTTTTGTGAGGAGGGCGAGATGTCCATGGACTGGAATGATATCCAAGTGTCAAATGACTCTGAACAGACCCTTAGAGGATGATGGACCCCTGTGAAAGCTCATGCCCGACACTGCTAGTAGAAGGAAAACCCAAAACCCACCTGGATGGGTAGCAAAAAAGTTGAAAACCCTTGTCTCTCAACCCCAAAATTTGGGCCTGCAAAATCTAAAAAAGAAGAAAACGGGGAAAAGGGCGGAGACTCAAGATAAAAGGGAGGGTGAAATTAAACTTGACATTCCCCTTTTTCTGGACCCCAATGACCTTAAAAGTGATGAGATGTATGTTGACAAGCTACAAGGTAATTTGCTTTCTAACCAGGAAAACTATTTTCACTGGGTTTTTGGCAAAATTAATCTTCTGAAACAAGGTATAAAGGACATCATAAACTCTTTCACCATGAATCCAGCACCTAATAAAACTAATAAACTCTTGAAGCTAACTCAAAAAATTATGGAAGATATCAAGGTCATGAAAATAGAGCATGAGGCTAGGCTTGACAAGCTGGAAAATGACATATAGGATTTAAAGGGCAAACTCAAGGGTTTGGTGGAGATTAGTAAAGAGGAAATGTTTAACAGTGCGGAAGGACTCAAAAATGTTATTGAGAAAATTGCCACTCAGAAAGCTCAACTGATCAGATCCAATCTATCCTTAGATGTTAATGTAAAGAAGAAGAAACAGGATACGTAGACCTCTACATCACCCTCCACTGGGACTAGGAACAAAAATCAAGAAAGATGCAGTTTGAGATTTATCATGGAAGAGCTCTAGGAGATCAACAATTTGACGATCTAGAAGAATGTCGAGCTCATAAAAGCTCTCAATTAGTTGTGTTTGGATTGTGTTTTTTGTTGTAATTTTGTATTTTGTTTGTTGAACTCTACGGGGTGCTTCCCCTATTTTTGTTGTTGTTTAGACTCTAGTTATGTTTTGATGGATTTGGGTTTTGGGTCCCTATCAAACCCGTTTATCTCCATTTAAAACACCTAGAATAACAAGGAGAGAAGGAGGCATGTGCCAACACCTTGGATGAATGCATCCACTAGGAGGAAGCTGGTAGTCATCATTGAAAGAAGCATGAAGGAGGCTACATACTCTTTGGTTAAGCACTTGTAGCGTAACCAACCCTTAGTGTACATCCAATGCCAACCTACTTGAAGCAGAGAAACACCAACTTCAAAAGGAGACCATCATCCATAGAAGGGGACACAGTCAAGGAATACTCCTCCAAAAACCTCTGACCCTAAGAAATGCTAGGAATGAATTTTTACCAACTAGGAGGGAAAGGAAAGAAACCCCCAGGACTACAACTAAAATAGGGCAGCATTTGTCAGGTGTAATTCTTGTAGGTAATGTGTTCGAGGTGAAATATTTGGGTCCATGCTATGTCTTGACCAACATTCCTTGGTCTGCATGTTATGTTCTATGGAGTGTTTTGTATTTTTGTAATTAGGTGATGAGTGTTGACCAGAATTTGTAGATTTGTCTAGGGTTGATGTCATGTATAAATAATTGTAATGATCCTTGTATTTGAATTTGTGTGGTATGTACATTGTTCTAACTATAAGAAAGCAGTTGAGCAACAACCATAGGCTTTAAATCATACCCCTCCCCAAAACATGTTGCATAGACAGAGCATAGAGGCAAGGTTTAGTAGGAAAGAACAACCAACTTCAAGGAAAAAATTAGATGCAAACTCCTTTGTCACACAAAATCAATACACCACTACACATGAACACAGGCTCTTATACAAATGGAAATGCCCCCAAATGAGGTAGAGCGCAGATAAATTGAGCAAAATAAAATCACCCTCCAAGTAGCATTGAATCCAAGACTGGGGATGAGGGATTGGGCGAAACCCATAACACCGCAAAAAGGAGGGAAGCATATAAAAAGACCCATAAAAGGGACATAAACAATGATAGAAGAGATCCAACTGATCCAAATACCTCTATCCAAAATCTAATCCTGACCAAGGAAAAATCAGGCAACCCATGGCCATCATCATCCTCCTCTCCATTGCAATCTTCAATGTCTAATTCTAATTCCTTTGCAACTTCTCTTCCTCCCAAAACCCTAGCTCCTCTCTTCCCACTCTCATTTCTCTCCATCATTTCCTTAACTTATTAAATGTCTTAAAACAAACTTTCAATAAATAATTATGCTCAATAACAATTAAACTATAATTTTCTTTCTTTGTATGTGTGAAATTTATACAAGGATTGAATAATTAAACTATAAGACATGCTAAACAGTACAAGAACACTCCACTAAAGAATCAAACATGCCATGTGGGATCTTTTAATATTGAAATCTTTGTTTCATGCTTCTACCAAAGAATTCCCAACTACAATATTTGAGCTATTATTGTGAACTTTTGCTAGGGAAGTTTTATTAAAAGATGTGTGGTTTCATTATAATCATTCAATTCCCTTTGCAGATTACCTTCTCATCAAATGGGTTTTATTTATTATGAATAAGTTTGGTAATGATATATTATTCAAAAAGAAGTGAATAGTAGAAACGTATATTCTCATAGTATGGTAAGATCTAGTCAAAATATAAGAAAATGTAGAATTCCATCAACAATAATTATGAATAAATAATTATTTAATTTATTCATATATAAATAATTGTAAATTGATATTATATGAAATTTATCATCTTGTGTGTCAAAATACAATCAAGTTTAATTATCCATGTGCATTCTATAATATAGGGAACATTGAATAATATAGCAATTCAATTGTTTGTTATGTTTTGATTAATGTAACTGGGAAAGCACCCTGACCCATAAATTACATCAGAACAACCATTGAGGGACAACAAAGTTACACCATGGTGAGTCAAGTATAACAAATTAAAGCTAAAATAGGTCAAATTACAAACTATTGGAAATTAGAGTCATGAGCTAGAAATAGGTCCAATGGAACAATCTAATATTTTTGGGTTGGTAGAGAGTAGCCATTTTTCTTTCATATTACTACCATCCAAGAAAAATTCTTTTTTTGAGAAAAAAGGGAAGCAGTGTAAGGATAACCCTTAGAAGAAATAAATAAATTTGAAAGTTGAGTTGCCAAACTGAAAAGAAGAACTTGGGATTTTGGAGAGAGGGAATTAGGGACGATGGAAGGGATAAATCCAATACTTGAGAGCACTCCTAAATGATCTAGAAAATAAAAAACAATTCAACTTGAGAGGGAGCAACAATAGTATGGGCCACTAAGGGAGGACCAACTCCAACTATAGAGAGAAGGGACACTCAAGTAGGGGCCACAAAGGTCGAGTAGAGATGAACCATTGAAGTCAAAACAATTTCATTTTTTTATTAACAATAGTTAGAAAGAAATTATTCATGTGGATATTTTTCTAATTAAATGGTGAAAATAGAACGCACATTGTTACTTCATTTATTTTTTGAGTTGGTTTGATTAGTGTTACAAATGTATTAATTAATTTATTAGTAGTATAATTATACATGAATCCATGATAATATATATATTGGTCCTTTTTATAAAGAATCCATATATTTATATTCTTGATTCATAGAAATAATGTTTATCATTGTAAATAAAAATCCTTGCTATAGACTTGATCTAAATCACTTCCACATTGGTAAATCCCTTCAGTCTTAAAATTCAATATTCAAATTCATCTATCATCTACCACTTCATTGGCTATTATGAGCTAACTTAGTGCATTATTGTATTGATTTATGTGCTTGATTGTAGCATTTAATAATGTTTACATTTTCATTTTAAAATCATCCAACACAACTTATGAATTATCAACTACAACTAGATTTTGATTTTTTGAATGTAGAAAAAAGAAATTTGTGCATAAACAAGATCACTTCACTATATTGCCACTATATGATTGCTTGATATGCTCAATATTTTTATTTAGAACCATGTAAATCTAGTCTACCAAAGGTTTTGATCTAGGAAAACATGAGCCTTGCAATCGAAGATATTTTTAATTTTTTTATAAACACCTAACCCATACATTAGCTTAGATATCAAAATCATGGTAAGTGAATTACCTTAGGCGACAATCCATTGCACGATATCTTTCCTTTTCCATTAAGACTTTACAAATTGTTAGGTCTACACTTATGAACATTACATGTGCATGCATGCAAATATGAACCATAGCAATAGATAGTTAGCATCCAACTCATATATCTTCATAAAAAAGACCCCTATTAGTTTTAAACCAAGAAAATTAAATTTTTGACATAAAATTATGAAAATAATGAATAAATGAACAACCCAGTTACTAGCAATGTAAAATATAAAAAAGAAAAGAAAGCATATAAGAAAAACATGAAAAATATCAAGTGATATAGGTATAAAAGTAACAAAGTATAAGTCATCATATAGAATGTTAAAGAGAAAAATATTAGACCATAATAGGCAAGGCACAACCCAAAGTAAAAAGGTAAACATAGTGTTACAAGTGTGGTTTCCGTTGCACCAAAAGATCAACAAAATAGTGATCAATGATTAGCATAAAATATCTATCTCCTTGTAAACTTTTAGTTCTTGCTGGACCACATAAATCAGTATGAATTAAGTCAAGAACATTATTAGATTTCTCTGGTATACTCTTAAAAGATGTTCTAACTTGCTTTCCAATTTGACATTCCTTACATCCTGAATTATGAGGTTTAACAATCTCAGGTAAGTCCCTTACTGCTTTAGTTGTACTGATTTTCATAATGCAATCAAAATTTACATGAAACGGTTTCTTATGCCATAACCAGCTTTCATCAATATGTGCAATCAAGCATGCTTTCTCATAGTTATTCAAATGAAAGATATTACCTCTAGTCTGATTACCGGTTGCAAATTTCAAACCAATTCTGTTCATGATTTTGCATTTACCATTCTTGAATTGTAACTAAAAAATTTTATCAACTAATTGACCAACACTCAAAAGATTGTGTTTCAAACCTTCAACATAGTAAACATTATCAGTATTGTTCTTACCATCAAAAGATATAGTGCCTATTCCTTTGATCAAACAAGCTTTGTCATCTCCAAATCTTACTAGACCTTCATTGTATTCCTAAAAGGTTAAGAATTTACTCTTATCACCAGTCATATGATGTGAACATCTAGAATCAATAATCCATTCATAATTATCTTCAATTTTAGCTGCCAGGGCCTACTCTACCAGTTGAATAGTAGGTGTCGATTGATCTTCTGTTATAGCAACAAAAGCCCATCAATTGTTTGTTGGTTCCTCATCAGAATCACCAGTGACTCCTTCATCAGCATCGTAATAAGATTTGTCTCTATTCTTCTTAAATTTGTATCTCTAATATTTTGGGTTAGGCTTATATGTTCTTTTATCTTCTTTTTTAAATCTTGCATGTCTATTAGGACACCTAGAAGCCATATGACCAATCTTATTGCAGTCAAAACATTTAAAGGGTTCTTTACCTTCATACTTACTTCCAACTAGAACCTTAGGCATTTTCCTTGTAATTAGTGCTTCAAGCTCTTCCAGTTCGTCATTCTCCTTTCTAATTGTTGCAAGTTCTCTTGTATAAAAGGCTTCGCAATCAGGTTTCTCAGATGATGATGATGATGCTACAGATGATGATGCCTTAAAAGCTAAATCTGTCTTAATAGTAGTAATAGGACCAAATTCCTCAAGTTGAAAAGCTGAAAGTTTCCCAACCAAAGCTTCTCGAGATACTGATGTATTAGGCATTGTTCTCAATTCATTTACAACAGTAACTTTCATTTTGTATGCTGATGGAAAAGCTCTTAAAACTTTAGAAACAATTTCATCTTCACTTAAGGTTCCTCCACAACATTGTATACCCAAAACAATTTCATTTACTCTTTCCATAAAAGCAGAAATTCTTTCATCTTCTTCCATTTTCAGATTTTCGTACCTGACTCGGAAGCATTCCAGTTTTGCAATTTTGATTAGCAGTAGATCTATCTGATAATCCCATGATTTGTTGATCTGACAATGCACTCAAAAGTGCTTCTCTAGCTTTGCAGTCATTTTCCTCATGTCAAGCCAAGGTTGGTGGAATAGGTTGACCTTGAGTAGGAACAACATAGCAATTCTTTGTAACATTATAAATATCCTTTCCAATGCAATTCGGATGTGTCTCGGTCCTGATTTTCCATATGCCATAGTTGGTTCCATCAAGCTTTAGACTGTCCTTCCTGATATAGTTAGAAGACATTGGATCTCCTCAAGCTGTTAAACTTCTGCAAAAAGAGGACTAGGCTCTGATACCAATTGTTAGGTCCCAGAGGCAACTGAGAGGGGGGGGATGAATCAGTTGTCCAATAGATACAAACCAAAACTAACTTAACCAAACTTAATGCTTAATTCTGGTAAACCAAACTTTAATGTTGGTAGACAGTTTAACATTGAATTGCAGTTCCGGTAAAGTTTAATGCATGAAACAGAAAGACAAATAACATACACAACACATAACACAGTTATTTATACATAGAAATCCTGTAAGGGGAAAAACAATTGTGGGAAACCTTACCCACAATCAAATGATACTAATACAGATAATATGTGTGTACAAATGGGGTCTACACATGTAGAAAGGCCAACTACCTATTTCTCACTACTCAACCACAAAATGGGAGTCACAGTGACTACAATTGGATGGTTAAATCTAATGATAATGTACTGCTTAGAATAACATCTTCATATGTTGGATACAGTACCGGTTAAGCTCTAATTTGTCTTCTTCAAACCTTCATTCAATCTTGGATGATGTCTACGTGTATAGCTCTACTTATATTCGCATATACCTTATTACAATCCTTTTCCACACACTTCCACATAATCTCATAAATGAGATCTTACATATATAACAAAACCTAAGACCAAATGTGTAGGTCAGCTCACTAAGATATTATAATAAAATCAATTATAAATGAATTAATATGAGATGTATAATTTCAGCTCAATGAATTTACAATAACAATAAATCATCTTCATGACGTGACGTGCTAATCTAGAATAGATATGCTTGCTGGTGCATAATCTAGACCTATTTGCCGGTAACAGCAAATATGCAAACCCGAATAAACCAAGTGTTCAAACAATGTCTTCGACATAACCAAGTAATCTCCAAGTCATTCCAAGTGCCGGTGAACAATATATCCTGTTGATGAACTAGATATTAGTGACTATGCATAAGTCACTGAACATGCTGGTGAACATAACCAAAGATCGCCAAGTGTTGACATCAATGATAAAACCATATCAACATATCCAAAATACCAACATAATTAATGTCTGATACAACCACTAGACTTATAGAATCCACAGGAGGTGGTTAAGGAATGCCACAAACCGAGCATTGCACTGCACAACACAAGGAGACCAAGGGCACACACCTTGCAATAATCTCCTCCCAGTACAAGTGAGGGATTTGAACCTATGATCAGGCTCTAATACCACTTGTGATAAGTGTGGTAGTCGTCGCACCAAAAGATTGACCTATTAATGTCCGATACAACCACTAAACTTATAGAATCAATAGGAGGTGGTTAAGCCATGTCACAAACCCGAGCATTGTACTACACAACACAAGGAGACCAATGACACACACCTTGCAAGACATAGATCATGTGAAGACTAAAAATTATATATAGAGGCTTAAGATGGATCAATGTGTTATGGAACATTATTAGCAAGATCATCAACTAAAAATTTGTCCTCTTCTTAAAAATCATCATTTTCCTCTTTTAGAATTGTCTTTTTTGCATCCTCTTGGATTTCCTTTTAAATCACTTATGTTGATTCTTGATAATAATTACTACTTAATTGGTAAACATTTATTGATAATTAATGCAAAATTTATTGATTCTTTCTTTTTCAATATTTGTTGCGTTTTTCAAATTAATTGTGTACAAGAGTTTTTTTGGTTGCACAAAAATATTCATCTTTGGAATCCATGTAATATTTTTCTTGTCCTAAAACAATTGATTTTTCACTATTAATTGTTTATCCTTTTTTGGTAGAATGAATGATGGTGAATGGTTGTTTTAACATATTTGTCTCTATTATTCTTTTTCTTCATTTGTCACATCATTATATTATATGTTAAGGGTAAAAATGGAAACAACAATATTGAAAGACTAAATAGATTCAACCACAAAACCCTAGCCTAACAACAACAAAGATCCACCATAACATATGAAGATTACCTAAGGCAATGCAAATCAAATGAAATCACAAAGATTATACCATCACATGTCTAATAGGGTTTGGATCTCCATTCTTCCTATCTCCATTGATCTTGCTTGATATATTTTCTCTCAAATTTTATGTGTGCACAAGAGCTCAACAAAGAACAGAAATGTGGTTGCATGTAGGCTTGATCGCATATGAAAGTTCGAATGCTAGAAGGCTTCAAAGATCCATTAGCGTTGATAATGAAGGAAGCATCTCCTTATATATAAGACACTATAACAAATGAAGGGATAAGATTAACAGGTGTTAAAGATAAATGGTCGGCTAAGATTAGAGGGTAGGTAGAGAAAATAAGAAAATAATGTGAGGGTAGGTAGTGTAGGAATTAAGAGATGAATGACATGTGTCATAGGTAGAAAAGGTTAATGAATTGATTAAATAAATAAAAATTTATTTAATTAATAAAGGAAGTGGGATCAATTAAATAAATAAAATATTTATTTAATTTTTAGAAGGGGAATTTAAATAAATAAATGTATTTATTTAAATGACAAATAAGGCTAGAAGAGGATAAATGAATTAATTAAATAAATAAAGATTTATTTAATTAATAGAAGAACTAGGCTTAAATAATTAAATAAATAAGGATATTTATTTAATTAGATAGGATAATTTTAGGTGTCTACATTTTGTCCCTCTTTGAGACAATGCAACTTGTCGTGTTGTTTCAAAGAAGATAAGATAAACCAATACAAAGTTGCCCCAAGATGGGAATGATATGCCCCCTCGAGAGATTGGATGAAAATGTCTGAAAAGATCATAGACAATCTCTTGATAAGAAAGAAAGGGTAGAAAGGACTGACAAGATAGATTAGAGTGACAAAGTCATGGGATAAAGAAGAATGAAGAGGGCTAGGGTAGTCTATAAGATAAATTATGAGGGGAAACATCCTCATTGTCATCCACACATCCAATAGATCAGAGTGTAGAGAGAGAAGAGAGTAGTCAGTAGTCAGCAGTGATGGCATTGGTGCATAGATTCAACCGCATTCATCGATATCAGAGGCCAGCAGATGCATGAGAGTCGATAAGTACCACAAAAACCTCCTTGTAGTTTGGCGCATTAAATGTTGACATAAATGCATGTCAGGTAGAGTAATAAATGTACTCTAGGTAGGTCTATAAAAAATGTCAAGCGTGGTAAAAAATGGTAAGGCGCGTCTGCGTTGGTGTCAGGCATGTCTGTGTAGAGTAGAGGCACATCTATGTGATTCAGGCACGTCTCTATAGAGTAGACACATTTGTGTCTTCAAGGCCAAATCGACATTTCTGTGATAAATATACGTTGTCGACTGGATAAGCTACTGAGGGGATACACTCAAGCAGGTCCTCTAGGGAAGACTAGGATAGCAGATAGGGCTAGGATTAACAATTCTATGATAGAACATACATTGCCAATTAGGAAACTACTCAAGAGGATACACTCAAGTAGAGGTCCTAGGATATGATCAAAACAACAATTTATGATGCACAAGGAATGCTACCAGGATAAAAAGGTAGTACTTTGTGATGAACAGGTAGTACCACTAAGAGCAGCACTTTGTGATGAACAGGGAATGCCACTAGGATAGAAAGAAACACTTTGTGATGAATAGGGAGTACCACTAGGATAGGAAGCAACACTTTGTGATGAACAAGGAATGCTACTAGGATAGAATGTCCTATGATATATATAAGCACTAGGATAAAGAAAACACTTTGTGATGAATAGGGAGTACCGCTAGGATAAGAAGTAGTACTTTGTGTTGAACAAGGAGTACTACTAGGATTGACATAGTTGATTTGTTTGACTGCAGGAGGACCTACTGAAGCTGGAGTCATGAGAGAGATTCTCATCGACTCAAAGTTTACAACCAGAGCTGACACCCAAGGATAGAGTGGCAGTTCAGGCTATGGGCTTGCGATATATTTTGTATGTGCCCGAGTTTCGAGTGAACTTGGGTTTGCTAACTGCTTTAGCTGAGAGATGGCACTCAGAGACATGCACGTTCGATTTGCCAATGGGTGAGATGACAATCACCTTGGAGGATTTGTATAGGATAGGGTGACACGAGGGTTGGCAGTGGGACGGGGGAGACACTGGAGACATTGGTGACTAAGCACACCAAGTTTGCATGGGGACTATGTCTGCTGGCACATTTGTATTATGAGCTACATCAATTTGTGCATCAGGGGTCAGCAGGATTGGGATGTGGGGTGACACTACTGAAGGTATTGGCATATGAGCATCTGTCGATTACATGACGGATACATCTTAGAGGCATGGGACATGGGCGCAGCTATGTTCACTTATATGATATGATTACATCTTAGCCATAGATTGGGAGACTAGAGTATTGGCATCGAGTGATTGACGAGATAGATAGTGTGGTTTGGAAGTTGTACCAGGACTATGAGGAGTGGGAGGATGACGTAGTCGAGCTTCCATATATATTCTAGAGCAGGTATCTAATTCATCGGACACCGTATGTTATTCAGAGGCAGTTGGGATAGGGTCTATAATATCATACGGTCTATGGTTAGTTGTTGTACTGCTTGGTGAGAATACTCTTACAATTTTCTATTTTCTTTTATTGAAAACAAAGTGATTTTTAGGGTTTTTATTGAATTGAATTTGATTTTACTGATGCTAACCCTAATCTATTTTCTATCTGCTTGAGAGATATTTCACAACCTAACTAGTTTTTTGTAGAATGCTTGCCAAAGAATATATCAATCAAACTTACACTTGTCAAATAATCCACTGCCAAAAAACAAAATGACTACTGATTCATTCTTTTTGGAGGTTGCCTAAGGAGAATCAACTGAACATTGCGTATTATTTAACTCATTTCTAGGAACTTAAATTGTAATATGGTTAATGAACAATTCTGTTTTATGCGTTTGAGAAGAGTCTAAAAGGTAAGAGAGTATGCAGATTTGTGTTCCTTTAGTGGGCCAGACACAATGGGAAAAAGTAATCACCCTATGAGAATGACCCAAGTGAGTACAACTAGACCCAAGCATTCGAACTCACTATAATAAATAGGCCTTTCAGGATTAACATCTTGGAGGACAAAATTATTTGATTTTTCTCTTTGAGATCTCTCATATCGGGCATTTTGTAGGGCCTCACAGTCTTAATCACGTTGGTGTGACTACTTGTTTTGGTACCTTGTTGAGCTATAGGCCTCAATCGCGCTTGTGTGACTTCAAGGGATAATTTCAAACAAAATCCTAACTAAGAACTTTAAAATAGCAGCTACCCAGTTCACCTCTGAAAGGGAGATAATCTTTGTATAAGAGATATAGTAACTCTCCCAAAACACTTACCATATCATGTCCCAATTAGCATTTGGAGTCAGCTAATAGGGTATTGAGAATCCATTGCGTGAGACTCAGTGGTCGTATTTTGATTAGCTATTGGGTGTGTACCTGAGTCTGCAAGCAAAGGTTTTCTCTCTCAGCCAACTTCCTTAGACTTAACATGTTGTGCTTGAAGTCACTTTATATCTTGTGTGTTTTCTTTATTTTTGTCCTGGAAACTTAAAATGAAACACCAAAATTGGAAAACAATCAAAACATAAAAAAAACTCAGTGGTCAAAACTATGTCCTTGTTAGAAACTCATCCCTGTCCAGTTCCATGTCATATGAATCTTCTATTTTGTCATACAACCCTATAAGAATTGCCATTCTGCAAGATAAACACTATCATACAAGTCACTATTACCACTATTAGTTTGTCGTCTAAGAAAGGGTAGAGTGTCGTACGAGTCAATATTACCACTATCATTTTGTCATCTAAGCTGGTCTAAACTGTCGTTCGGTTTTAAAGAGCAACTTGTACGAGAAACCATTTTTATCATCTAGAGTTCAATAAACTATCATCTGGGTTATTATATCCTGTCATACGTGCCTCGAATTCTATCAATCTAAAAGCTTGTCTTTTTGTATGCTTTTTCGGATCTATCATACTTGCCTAATCAGTCTACAATGAGCATATATCTGGTCTATTTTAGCTTGAGGATAAACAATCTTGATAGTGTACCCCTATCATTATATTACACGATTTTGTCAATTATATCTCAGCTAGTTCAATCAACCACTCAACAATCTGATCAATCTTATCTTCTTAGATTATGTCTTATACAGGATAGATCGTTCCTGGAACTAGGCTTGGTCTTCATCTCCTCAATCATTACCTCAAACAAACAACTAGCTCCGATTTAATCTTGACTTTTGTATCACTCCTAGCTCTCAGTCACGTCAATTTTAAATGCTTGTTCAAACTAGAAGTTCTCGTAAGGTAGCTGCCAAAGGTAAGGGACAGTCCTTTTCATTGCAGGCTAATCTATTTTTTATAGAAGATCTCGTCTCTAATAAACTTTCATCATCAAGTAGACCAATTTTTTATCAACCCTTATCTCCCACCATGTCTAGAGAGAGGCAACAAAGAGAACCTACTAAACACAATACTCATGATAATGTTAGCATCCATGCTACTAATAGTGACTCCTCATCTACTATGTTTGAAACTTCTGAACCTACATAAGTTGTTATAAATAACTATTAAAAGGATAAGGATTTCTGAAAAATGATGAAAATTATCATGGCCTAAGAAAGAGAAGAGCATTTTCTAGAGCTGGCAAAACAAGGTGCTAAACTTCCAATTGATTATAACATTGAATGTCTTATCACTAAAGATGGAGATAGTCCACTAATGATTATCTGCTCATTACCATCTGACAAGAACCTTTACATGCCTCCATTTTCATCAAGAGTGGAAACTCCTAAGTTTGACAGATATGATGGTAACTCAGATTCTCAAGACTATGTCCAAGAATTATGTGCTTTATGTATGGATTTTATGCATGAATAGACATATCTAATGCATATTTTTCCAAGAATTCTAAGAGGACAAGCTATGGAGTGGTGTTTAGGCCTACCTTTGGGAATTAAATATTTTGAGGACCTGGTTAAATTGTTTCTCCAACAATACTCTTATAACATTCATCATCCAGTCACCATGATCGAGCTCTATAATACCAAATAGAAGACAACAAAACCTTTTCTCACTTTCCTTCAATGTTGGAGAAAGATGTTCTCTATATATTCATGATCCATTCTTGATTCTGAGAAGATGGATATCTTTGTTACTAATCTAATTTTTGAGTTGAAATAAAATATCCAAATGCAAGTATACCCTTCATTCAAAAAGATGGTGGACAGTTCTCTCAAAATGGAAGATGTGCTTGTAAGGAAAGGATATATATCAATTTATAAAGAAACACAACAAGGCTTTAGTTCCAAAGAGAAGAACAAATACTAGAAATAAGGCAAAGATAATAATAGAAATGTTGTTAATGATGGAGTGGTTGATACTATTAAACCAAAATAAAAGCCATCAGTATTTAATCTGACTAGTGGAACACAAGCCTTTAAAGCAGCTGAAAGCGCTACAGAAAACCCTCGTAAGAAATCAAAAGAGTGGTTTAAAGAGAGGCCTTGGGTTTGAAAACTTAAATGTGATTTTACTCCTCTACGAGAATCCTATGAGTCAACTCTTAAGACTCTCTTGGCAAATGAACTAATCATATTGCCTGACAACTCTAAGCCATATGATCTTCAAGTTTAACCTAAATGGTGGAGGGAAAATGAGTACTGTGAATATCATCAAAACAAGGGTCATACAACAAATAGCTACATGAAACTCAAACATGAGATTCAAGACCTTATCGATGCTGGCAAAATTATTGTTAGAAATCATGCAACCAATGTTGATCATAAAGCTTTCAAAGATCCCTTACCTTCTTATGAGCAGGGAGAATCCTCAAAATCCAAGGAAGGTGCTGAAATCAATTACACCTATGCCAACAATGATAATGTGATCAGGATGCTTGAACCTTCCCAATTTGAATATTGCAATGTGATCATAGTCAAAGATGAGATAAATAAACTGTGAACTATGAATGTCGTGACCCGTGCTCAAAAAAAGTTACTCTCAAAGGAGCTAGTTCCTTCTTTCCTAATCAGACATCATCAAATCCATTGACAACATCCAATCTACCAACTTCTTCAAAAAAACAACCATATACAATCATGGCTAAATCTATATAGTTTGCTTCATCATCTTCTTCTGGTTACAACATTGTTGAACAATTAAAATGAACTATCGCTCAAATCTCCATTCTTGAATTGCTTAAGATCTCTTCTGCTCATAGAGAGATTCTGGACAAAACTTTTCTCCCTACTAATGTCCCTAAAGACTTAGATTTGGATCAGTTTCAATCTATTATGGGTCACCTGACTTCACCTCACTACCTATCCTTCTCTAAAGAAGATGACAATTCCATGAATCATCCACATAACCGACCATCACACATTGAAGCTATGATCCATAAATACCGACTCAAACGTGTGTTGATAGATAGAGGCACTGGGTTGAATATTTGTACCCCCAGTTACTAATATAGTTTGTAATTTTTGAGAGTGTCATTGATCCAACAAAGAAAATAACAATCAAAGCTTATGATGAAGAAGAAAGAACCTCTAAAGGTCTAATACTATTACCGATTAGGGTGGGACCTATGGAAGAGAAGTTATTTGTGAGGCGCTTGGCCTTCCTCTATCCTACAACATCTTGCTGGGAAAACCATGGATTCACAAAATGCAACCAGTGCCATCTACATACCATCAATGCTTGAAATTTACCTACAATGGAGTTGAATTTAATGTTCATGCTGATACAACGTACACCTATAATGCTGTAAAATAGTGTGTTGATATCCTTGTTCCTCATAACAGAGCAACCTCTGTAGCTGAGAGTTCAGAAACATTGATGAAAGACTTAGAAAAGAAACAAAAAATCACAGTTATTGGCATGGATGGATACAAGATAGAACCTTTGCTTTCATTGATGAATCCTCCTCCATCACCAAGACAGTCTGGAAAACCATCTGAAGCTTTGAAGCCACAAACTTCAATGAAGAATGTCATCTATGATGGTACTTTTGTGCAATCCTCTACTCCTCTTGCAAATGAACTAGAAAAGGCAACTATTATCTAATAGCTTTACAAAGGAGAAAATGAAGATAGGGAATTACAACATTGCAAAATTTCTCCTAAATTATATGATAAAGGCTATAAGATAATCCAACGCATGGAATATTTAGGTACAAGTCATCTCTAAAAGAACCAAGAAGGAATCATCAAACCTATCAATCTACAAACTAAGTCTACAAATGATAAAAATGGACTTGGATACCATCTAGAGGAGTCATGAAATAAAAATCACACTTCTCATCAACAACCTAATTGGAGGAAAAAGACACTACATCAAACATCACAGGAAGTAAATACTCAACAAAGTCAGGAAGAGTATGAGAAAGAACAAGAGGAAATGGCAATCAAGAGAAAAGAAGTAGATTATAATCAACTTCCAAAGGTATCAACAAGAACAATACAATAAGTAGATATTCTAGAAGACATCAAAGAAGAGGTGGAAGGAATTAAAGAAATGTTTGCATAATTAAACATTCTTGTCACAAATACGGTAAGAATGCAAGAAGAATATTCAAAAATAGTCTTGAGTGAGTATGAATGGGGTGTAGATTCTCTATTAGATGCATCTACTAAAGAAACTTCTGAAGAATTTAATGATATCATAGATGAAGCACAAGAGATAATATGCTTAATGATACAACGAGAAATAGAAGAAATTAGACGAGAAAGACAAGAAGCTTATGAGCAATAGCTGAATGAAGGAAAAGCATAGGAGAATTCCTCACCTATTGTATCCCCCTCTAATAAGATAGAGAAAATCATATACAACAATACAAATGAAGAACTAGAGGCTAGACAAGCAGGACTAGTCATCAGTCCAGAGGAAATTGAAAGGGAAAGAAGACAAAAACTAATAGAGTCATCAAGGTTATGTCAAGAAGTATGTCAACTATAGGTGATCATTGAACTAGAACAAGAAGGAACTTGCAGCATATAAGATGTTGATATTGATACCATACATGCTTTCTTTGAGCCACTTGAAGAGGAGTCAGATGATTCAACTTTTGACTCTGATCACTCTGAAATAAGCTCTATTTATGATATTACATATTCAATACCAAAATATGACTACTTTTTCATGAATATTGAAACTATGTCTGAAGAACCTATTATCGTTGAACCATAATATGTAGTCGAATATGAAGTAGAAGAATGTGCTAGTAGTAGGTCTGTTGGGTTAGATCCTCTAAATGCTCATGTAAACTTCGATAATCATGTTTTAACTCTTCCTGGTCTTGATATGCCTATACCAGGTAGTCATCTAGAACTCAACTTATTGGTCCAGGGTTGTGAGCTTATTGATTGTACTCTAGAAAATAAACCCTTTGATATCCCTACCTTTTCCAATGACTATACCTTAGCATGCTACCTTAATGCAGTTAAACACATGAACTCTTCCACCAATGAACAAAGTGAGAACATGATAGAAG
This sequence comes from Cryptomeria japonica, assembly GCF_030272615.1. Classification (NCBI taxonomy): domain Eukaryota; kingdom Viridiplantae; phylum Streptophyta; class Pinopsida; order Cupressales; family Cupressaceae; genus Cryptomeria; species Cryptomeria japonica. The sequence goes on along the minus strand of NC_081412.1, from coordinate 612,727,399 downwards.
AATATGTCAAGTATCTTAGTCTAAAAAATCAAAAAAAGAAGAATAAGTGTTCTAATGGCGAAAATCACACTATGGTGGTGTCACAATCGAAACTAGTAAAAATAAAATACATACCTAACGGTGAAAACCTCTTCGAGGCACCTGAAGGTGAGATACTTGATATTTTGCTTGATCACTTTCAAGAGCGATCATCAGTGTTGATTGAACCTACATAGCCAGTGAACATCAAAATAGAAGAAACTCAGCATATCATACATATATCTCAATCCCTATCAGCAGAAGAATGGAAAGCATTTGACAATTTATTCATGAAAAAAAAGATCAATTTTGCATGGACATATGTTGATATGCCGGATCTAGATCCTCACCTCTTAATGCATCATCTTTCTATCATTCCTTGGCATAAACTTGTCAAGCAAAATCTCCAAAAAATGCATCCTCATGTTGCATTACTTGTTAAGGATGAGCTAGAAAATTACAAAAAGAAGGATTCATAAGAGAAATTGATTATGCTTAGTGGATATCTAATATTGTACTTGTTTCCAAACCTGACAAATCTATATGTGTTTTCACAGATTGTAAAGATTTAAACAAAGCATTTCCAAAAGATGATTTTCCATTGCCTAAAATAGATATGATAGTGGACATGACTACTAGCTATGAAATGTACTCTTTGATCGATGGTTTTTTTAGATACAACCAAATTAAAATTGCACTCAAGGATTAAGAGAAATAGCGTTCACATGTGTCAGGGGAACTTTCTATTGGAATGTAATGCCCTTTGGCTTATAGAATGCAGACGCCTCTTATCAAAGAGTTGTAACAACAATCTTTCACGACATGATGCACAAAAATATGGAGGACTATGTCGATGATACCCTACTCAAATATATGAAAAGGTCAACACATCTCTCAGAACTGGGTCCAATCTTAGATAGGATGGAAAATTTTAAAATCAAACTAAATCCTAAGAAATGTGCATTTGGAGTTAAATTTGGCAAGCTCCTAGGATATAGTGTTTTAGCAAAAAGGGATTGAAGTGGATCCAAAAAACGTTAAAGCTATCATAGAAATGCCACCTCCAAAGAATGTCAGTCAAATGAGAACTCTACAAGGATGGCTCCAATCAATATGATGCTTCATTTTTCAGCTAGCAGATAAGGCTCAACCATTCACAAAAACATTACAGAAAGGAGTTAAATACAAATGGGATGAAGACTGTGAACATGACCTAAAGAAGATCAAGGAATATCTTTCTAATCCACCTATCTTGATACCACCGGTTCAAGACAAACCCTTGATTCTCTACATATCAGCTACTAATACATCACTAGGTACACTTTTGGCTCAATAGGATGAGAATAAAAAGGAAAGACCTATATACTATATCAGTAGGACATTAGTGTCCTATGAGATGAACTACACTGTCATTGAGAAAGCTTGTTTGTCATTGGTCTTTCCATCAAAAAAATTAAGACATTACATTCTATCAAACTGGTGGCTATGATTGATCTGCTCAAATATCTTTTAAGCAAGGCAACACTTATAGGGAGATTGGCCAAATGGGTTATGATACTCAAAAAAATTGACATTGAGTATGTAGAATGCAAAGCTATTAAAGGACAACTCATTGTAGATCAACTTGATGATGCTCTTCTTGAACAATCAAACTTTGCATATAGAATTTCAAGATAAATCCATAATGCATCTTGCTTAGCTATCCTGGAAAATGTTCTTTGATGGATCTTTTACTCAACATGGTTCTAGCACTAGAATTCATTTTATCACTCCTCAGAAATACTCAATCCCAAAGGCATACAAGATCCTCTTTCCTTGTACAATCAATACTGCAGAATATGAAGCCTTGCTAAATGGAATCAAGTTCGATATTGAATGGAAAGTTGTTGAGATATACATCTATGGTGACTCTCACCTGGTAATCAACTAGATCAATGATATATATCAAACTCAGGATGTAAACTAATTCCCTATAAAAGAATGGTTGATCAATTTAAGAAATAATTTACATTTGTATCATTTCAGCAGATTCCTAGATCAGCAAACAGAGTAGGAGATTCTACGACCACATTGGCATCTATACCACAGCTACAAGAATCTGAGTTCCACTATGAATTCTTGGTGGAAGAGTTTCATCATCCTTCTTATGATTCCCATGTGTCCCAAATGGTATGTTCTATCATTAGACATGACTCATCTCTCTATAGTCATATCTACTCTTACTTACATGACCACATTATCCCTGATAACCTTACCCGTAATGATAAAAGAAACTTGATCAGAAACACTTCACAGTATGTCATCATCACTAACGATTTGTATACGCAAGGTTTAGATAGTACATTTCTTAGGTGTCTTGAACCTGAAGAGTCTCAACATGCATTATCTGAAGTCTATGAACGTATTTGTGGATCTCACTCAAATGGTCTAACTCTAGCTCGGAAACTGCTAAGGGTTGGCTACTATTGACCATATATAGAAAAAGATGCTATAAAATTTTTTATAACTTGTGAGAAATGCCAGCTACATGGGAATCTCATACATGCTCCAGCAAGGGAGCTAATACCTTTTATCACATATTATCCTTTTCAGTAATGGGTGTTTGACCTCATTCGCTAAATCTATCCTGCATCATCTAATGGACACAAGTTTATCATAATTGCCACTGAGTACTTCACCAGGTGGGTTGAAGCAGTTTCGCTAATCAAAGCAACTGGAAAATAGGTGGCTATGTTCATTATTAACTATATCATCTACAAGCATGGAATCCCTTCTTCAATTGTGACTGACAATGGAGGGAAATTCAAAAATAAGTATCTAGATGACCTTTGTGACAAGTTAAAAATCAAACAACATTGGTCTTCTATATACAACACTCAAGGTAACGGACAAGCTGGAGCATCTAGTAAAAACTTGATATCTATTTTGCATAGAATGATAAAAAAATATGGGAAGGATTGGCATCTAGAGCTCAATCAGACACTATGGGCTTTTAGAAAAAGTATCAGAATACCTTCTAGGGTTACATCTTTTTCTTCGGTGTATGGGGCTAAAGCAGTCTTTTCTATTGAGGTTGAAATTCCTTCTTTGAGAGTTTTTTTGCAATGTCTTTTTATTGATGAAGACAATAAAATATCTAGATTGCAAGAAATGTAATTATTGGATGAACGTCAACAAGTGGCGCTTGATCATCTAAGAGCTTACTAGAAGAGAATATCTAGAGGTTATAACAAGAAAGTTCAATATAGAGATTTTCAAGTTGGTGACCTTCTTTTGAGAGAGAATCCTAAAAATCAACAGTTTCAAGAACAAAAAGGGAAGTTTGAACCCAACTGGCTGGGTCCCTACTTTGTTACTGCACCCTTTGGCTCTGGCGCTTATCAACTCTCAACATCAAAAGGAGAACAACTCCATGAACCAATCAACACCATCCACTTGAAGAAATTATACACTTAGCATTCTTTGCTCTAGCCATCTGTACAATTAAAAAATCCTCAAAAAAATCCTAAAAATCATAAAAGGTCCTTAAAAAATAAAAAATAAAAAAGTCAAATACCTTGGTGAAAACCTAGCAAACAGGCACCTTGGTAGTAAAATAAAAGAATATATGCCAAGAAGCTAAAAATCTGGTAGACATGCACCTCTTGTACTAAAGTGCTCCATCTATGAACACAAATTTGGTATTTCCTATTTTATTTCCTGCTTTCCTGCATCTTTGCTTTATCTTGTATATATCTTTCAATCACTTTTGTGACACCCTAGTTCTTTTTGGAACCATCATGGCTTGAAACCGATCAACATCCTAGTCTTAGGGTAATCGAATAATCAATCTAAATATCCTAAGCAGTTTAACCAAGTCACTTTTATGTCGGTAGTACCAAGTCTTCCAATCTTAGTCAGTCACCAATCTCCAATTTAGTGCATAGCTTTCCCACTGAGTAACCAAGAAAAATAAGAACATTGAAAACAATCACTAAAACTATTTGAGATTTGATTGAAATTTTCTTTGTATGATATGTTTTAAATTGGTTTTTTCTTATTATTCCCTTTGAGTAACTCGAGGAAGTCTATCTTGACTAAGGGGAGCAAGGACTCGGGGATAATACTTTTCTTTGTTTTCTACTTGTAGGAATAATTTTGATGATCTGAAAATATATAACAATTGGGTGTTTGTGATAAGTGTCTTCACATCAAGTTGAAATTGCTACACATACCTCGACTCCATTTGTTTGTATGCTACAGGGAGGTTGGAATAATTTCCTTGTCTATTTTGAGTAGATTTATGTATTATGAAATCTAGATGCATGCTTAAACTGTCCTAGGATATGAACAATAAAAGGGTCATTATAGATAACATAATTAATGTTGCATATGAAAAGGAAGGAGCTCTGCTTTGTCTAGTTTGTTTGCACACAAGCAACATTTAGGTCATCCTGTCTCTTTATGCCTTAATGGTTATGTTTGCTTGCTATATTAAAAAGGATGTGACATTCAGGTCATCCTGGCTCTTCATGCCTTGGTTCTTATGTTTATTCCTACATTTCCACTTAGTGATAAAATTCAAATTAAAATTCAGTGACTCAGTGCTAGTTTGCATTCATACTATATTTTGCATTTAAAGTGATTTCAGCATAATAGCAATGTTTCTGGATGAGTTGAATAAAAATCAATTGTCATTTCTCTGTCAAGTGGTCAACTATATCATCATCATTGACAAAATAAAGTACCTATGTATCGACATCACAAATCCTACATGAGATGTTAGCTGAAAACATGAGCATATCATATAGATCCATAAGTCCATTACGCATTCATTTGCATTCATAATATTGCATGAAAAACAACAAAATAAATATTTTCATTATTATCTCATAATTTTCATTCATTAAATCATTTATTTGCATATGAAAAAAAAATATTCATCTACATTACATACATACATATAGAAAAGAAATGCATTCATGTACAACAAAAGCATATAGAAAGACATCTCATAAATCATCTCATATCAATAACACAAGTACAATAACAAATCATTTATTTGCATATGAAAAAAAAACATCCATGTCCATCTACATTAGATACATACATATTGAAAAGAAATGCATTCATATAGAACAAAGGCATATAGAAAGACATCTCATAAATCATCTCATATCAATAACACAAGTACAATAAGGTCAAATCAGGTGTCGTATATATATCTCATAAAAAATTCAATGTCAGAGGGTACAAATGATATCAAATGTCATAAATACTGTCAATTGGGGCAAGAATTGTGACCACCACACTATAGGCTGCTACGTAGTATGCTGCCCTCCTCTTCTAGTTTACAACCTCACGCTAGAGGCTGTCATGCTCTACTCTCATACTCTATAGCTGTTGATCTCTCTCCGCGATCTGTTGATCCCGCTCCGCTATCTGAGACTGAGCAACTGCTAGTTGTGTCTGTAGCCCATGAACTCTACCCCTCAAGGCACAAATGATATCTGTAGGTGTCTGACCTCCTGCTCCAACCTCCTCACCTACACTACCCTACTCCCCTTGCCTATGTCATACCTGTTTAGGAACTTCCTCTCTTCCAAGTCCTGTTGCCCCACCCATCTCTGAATCTACTATGGCCTCTCCTCTCCTATCACAACCTGCATCTCCAACATTTGCTCCTAAAGACCCTCCCTCTCCCCTCGAGTCTTGTCGTCCTGCGACAAGTGCTCTGCTACTGCTAGCACCTGGATCTCCTCCTCTCCTCCTATGTGTCTCCTCTCTCTAAGCTCGCACTGGCACACCCTCATCCTCATCTATCTAAGAAGCCTTCTCTCCAGGATCTATGAATCAAGGAAATGGATGTCTGTGGAACCAATCCGTAAACTGGGGAATTACCCCCGCATATACAACATCTTCCAGATACTCCCACCTCTATGGTTATAAACCTACTAACTCCTACATGGTAATGACATATGATAGTTTGGTCCCCCATCCTCATCTCTCCTCATTAACGAATCGTGCATAAGCTGTAAACTCTTGGGAGATACTTTGTGGCCTCCCATACAGCCTCAAAACTCTACTAACCACAAACCACTTAATAATCACTGTGGATCTACCAACAAGTGGCCGAGTCATAAACATATCTCTCTGATGCCTCCTCCAGTCATACCACATCTCTAGACCCTTGTACAGTCTCTAGACTACTACTATCATTTCATCTAGTTGTATCCTCTAGTAGTTGGTCTTCCCTAGGTGGGGCTGTGTAATATATCCTGAATATATATACAATGGGTTGACCCTCCTCTCGTGCATCATCTACAATCGGCTTACAAACTGGGATATGCTCCCAAGCCCAAATCTGCAGAACCAAAAAACATACCACCATACTCTTCATCCCTCTATAGGCGATCTCATGCATCTCGTGGTACATGTATGCTAGTAAACATGATCCCCAACCTAATCTGACAGGGTGAGTAATCAATCTCTCCAGCATCCTACCCCATCCACACAAAAGTCCTCGTTGTCCACTATCTGGCATAACAAAACAACCTATAATACCAGCCAAAATGCAAGCTGAAGATGATAAAACCAGCAAGGTGAATTCAGGTAGTTAGTATGCGAACAAAGCACTAAAACATATTTAAAAAATGGAACATAAATAAAACCACATGAAAACATAAAGACATTGCTTATACCTTGCAAGCTTATACCTTCTCCTTTAGATCGAGCTTCATTAAGTGAAGGTGCCCCTTCATGATATTCCACTTGATATGCTCTTTTGAGTGATTTGAATGTGGTTGGCTCTCCAATATTGTGCACAAATGGATGTGATGGATTAAGGATTAAAGGATGGAATGGCTAAGTGTGGATGAGTGCTAATTTTGGCATGCTAAGGATGGTTTCCTGGGCACAAACTAGCAACATGGATTTACTAAACTTGGAGATGAGCTATGAGGAAATAGAATCCTCAATTTATAAGTGAAGAGGGGAAAAGACTTGTGAGGTGGATTAGATAACGAATATGAAAATCAAACATATAATCACATGAAATCCAAAGACATAATTTGAAATGCTCAAAACAAGGACAAATGCATATACCTCACAAACCAATACCTTGTCCTTCAGATGGAGCTTGATGAAGTGAAGGCGCCCTTGGATGATGCTCCACTTGATATGCTCCTCTTTCTTGCTTGCTGTGTATGGCTCTCCAATTTTGTGCATAATATAAAATGGATTTTAGGAGGATGATATGGATAAAATGGTTAAGTGTGGATGAGATATGATTTGGACATGATAAGGTTGCTAAGATGATTTCCTAGGCTCAAAAGGGAAGCATAAGATTACTGAATTTGGAGATGAAGAATGAAGGGATGGAATCCTCAATTTATAGGAAGAGGAGAGGAAAAATGGATGGATAGGATGGATTCAAGATGAAGGGCTAGAATTGTCTGTGAGCTCCCACAAGGCCCAAGAGAGGGTGTGGAGACCAAGAGATATTCCTTAAAGGCATTTCTTGTCTCCACACTCCTCAAGGTACATTGGGAAGACTTCCCAAGGTACCTTGAGAAGAGCAAGGTGCATTAGGAAGACTTCTAAATGTGTCTTGAGAGGAGCAAGGGATGTGGCATTCCTTGAAGAATGGGGAGGAGGAATTTAAAATTCTCCAAAAAGGGATAATCATGGGGATTGGAGGAATAAGAAGGAATTAAAAATTTCTTGGGAGAGTAGATGCCTAGAGGATTGTGAGATTTTGAAAATCTCACACTCACCTAGGAAAAGAGCATTAAAAGCTAGTGGTTAGATGGAAGGGACAAGGAGTTGACTTTGTGGCTAATCATGATGATTAGCCATTAGCAATTCATTAGGAGGGGGATTAGCAGAAATGTTAGGTGGGATTAGGATTTGTAGGAGGATTTGACTAGGAGAGAGAATGAGTGGAGGGAATTAAAAATTAGAAGAATAAGCTTAAGTGAGTTCTAGGGAGTTTCTAGAAGAATTTATTAGGTTAATAATGTATTAAGAAGATGATTTGTAGGAATCATGTAGGTTAACTTATTAATTAATTAGCCAAGAGGAATATTTGTGAGGATTTAATTTTTTAGAAGAATAAAGAAAGGGATTTGATTTATTAAATAAATCAGTCACATACTATAGTGACAATATTAATTATATTTAATTAATATTGAGGAGAATTTGAATTAACATAATTAATTAACTAATTATGTGAGGAATTAAAAATAATTTTAAAAAAATTATTTTTAAGTGTCTACATTTTGCCCCTCTTTGAAGCAAGGTGTGATGACGTGTTTATTCAAAGAAGAATCTTGTTTTTTTAATGATGATATTGATTTGATAGAATGCCCCATCTCTTGATTGCTAGATTCTGGTATGATGATGCCCCCTCGGGAGATCAATAGAGATAATTGATTTTTGGAGTTTTGCGAGATTGATATCCTGATAGATTTGGTTTGATTTCTATAACTATGGTTTGATGAAAATGCAAGTTCTTTGATTAGCTTTATGGCCTAGGTAGGTAAGATTGAAAAATCTTGTTCGATTTGATTGATAAGATTTAGATTCAGTCTGGTTTCAGGAAGGATTCATCCTATATAAGACAAAGATGATCAATGCATCTGGTTTTAGGAAGGATTCATCCTGTATAAGACATGATTGATCACAACGTCTGGTTTTAGGAAGGATTCATCCTGTATAAGACGTGATCAAAGTGTCTAGTTTCAGGAAGGATACATCTTGTATAAGACATGATTGATCACAACGTCTGGATCACATTCCATTTTGTGATCATCGCACTGAGAGGATCTGACGATTCAGCTGATTGAGGAGGTATGGACCACCGGTGGGTAGGTCTATCTCTCTTTTGGAAATTTTTAATTTTGGTTAAAATTAGGGTTGGAAAAGGGATGCAAGCGTTGGTGAGGTGCACGTGTTAATCATTGTTTTAGTGCGTGTGCCCCTAGGTTAGCACGAGCACTAGCGATCAGCATGGGTGCTCACCGGGGGTCTATGTAAAATAGGAATTTTGGGTGAGAATATTTGGATTAGCATGCCCACTTGCGTATTAGCGCGGGCAGTCGCACTTTGACGCGGGTACTCGCATTTCAGCGTGCGCCCAAGGCATTACACAAGCACTCGTGCTAAAGCGCAAATGCTCTCGTTGACGAGTATTTAAGGGGAAAATAGAAGAAAGGGGGGGCTCTATTGGTGCGAGCATCTGCAAAATGGTGCATGTGTTACGGTTTTGGCGCGAGCGTTGGGAAAATCAGCGCGTGCGCCTGGGAAGAGGGGATGCACTTTTTGTTTAGTATTCTTGGCATGGGAGAAAGGGTATGGGTGGTTCGGGAGGTGAGGAAAGAATTTTTGGGCATGAAAATAATGTTTTAGTTTAATGGATGTAGGTGGAGAGGGTACCGCTGTCTTCAAGGGAGAATTGGCCTCCCATGATGAGTCTCTACCATGAGTTAGCTCGTGATGAGCTGAAGGTGGTAGCTACGCTAGGGTTACATTACATAGGTAGGTGGCCTAGGAATCGGGTGCATACTGCTATGATGACTGCATTGGTGGAGAGATGGGATAGTTGGTATAACACCTTTTGTTTGCCAACTGGAGAGGTGACAGTGACCTTGTTAGATGTTTGGCGGATCTTGAAGATTCTCGTTTGTGGTGTGATCCTTGAGTACCAGTTGGACACAGCTGATTTTTATCTACAAGAGGTGTGCGAGTATGAGACACCACCTATGCTTGATAGGAGCAAGATGCACCTAGGCCAGACAATGGGTATTTGACAGATTCCTCAATTAGTTTTGGTGATTTGCGACTTCGTGAGTGGGGAGATTCTTTTGATTTGGATGGATAGGAATTTCCTCTAAGGTGGAGTAGATGCATGTATTTCATGGCTCATGATGGTGTTCAGTATGCATGGGGCTCAGTGATGCTAGCCTAGCTCTATCATGAAATGGACCTAGTGACTTACAGAGAGTGTGATGGTTTATCTACTGGGGTGACACTCTTACACATATGGGCGTGGGAGCATATTGTAGTGACTCAACCACTGGGTGTTCAGGACAGGCGGCCACGACAATCATTTGTGGATAGGTACACGGAAGTACTACTGCATTACACACAGACAACATCTGTGTGGTTTTGGAGGTGGATCGTAGATGATCTGGCACAATTTACATGGAAGCCATTTTTGGGGTGTGAGCGGTGTAGGAATGACTGGCAGCTTCAATGGGCAGGGGTTGAGATGTGGATTTTTTGGAGGTCAGTCTATATCATGAAGTATTATGCTCCATTCAGGGTGGCCTGACAGCTTGGGCAGGTGCAGGATATTGTGGGGGATATTCCAATGTATCCCCGGATTACATGGGAGGTGACGTATTGGGGGCCTACAATGAGTCCCTTGGATGGTCGAACGAGCTTCCAAACAACATTTCACATAGTCTGGGATGAGCGGATGGGAGCGGGGGAGGATCTAGGCATGATAGTTGGTTATCGGAGCTGGTGGGAGGGGCACTTGCCAGTGCGGATTACCAATCCTGGGGTTTTGGATGATGAGGAGTTAGAGCCAGGGGTTGATCAAGTGGTGTGTGGGGAGGATGATGACCCGAGAGAGAGAGTTGTGGTTCATACAGGGCATGGTGTAGGCAGACAGCAGAGGAGAGTCTAGGTTGTGTGGCAGAGGGATCTAGAGGAGGAGGAGGGAGATGGAGAGGATGCCTCAATGGGAGAGGGTGCAGAGGCCGCAGTTGGCAAGAGAGAAGGCTATAGTTGGAGAGGGAGAGGCTGTGCCCATGGATATTCCTGAGACATAGGCAGGGGAGAGGGGAGGACTGTCATAGGCTGATTTTGACCGATTACAGCAGGAGCGAGATAGCTATCGGGCGAGGCTTCATTTAGTGGAAGGTGAGGTCTACGTAGAGAGGGCTCGAAGGGAGAGCATGGAGGCAAAGGTGGGGCGGCTGACCTTGGAGATATCTGATCTGAGAGAGAGTCTCCATACTGCTAAGACAGAGGTGGATGCCTTGAGGGAGGAGGGGGAGGAGTCAAAGAGGATGCTTGAGGACGCCTGGTCAGGGACAACCATAGCAAGATTACAGGATGCCCTTCATTGGCAGGACATCGAGTTAGATGAGTAATGGGTTAGAGTGCAGAGGGTGGAGGAAGATGTGACATAGCTATGGGGGGAGAGGGATGTAGCTCAATAGGCATTGGTTCCGGCTGGATTGGCGTATATATTTTTGATAGTCTAAAGTAGCGAGAGAGAGCAGATAGATCAGTCTGAGAGGCATAGTATTACAGGGGTTTATATCATGGAGTAGTACCTATAGGATAGTGAGCAGCCTCGTACACTGAGAGTGTGCGATCTCATAGGACCCAAAGTTAGCGGCCGAGTCAGATTCAGTAGATAGGGGGATCAGTGGGTTTTCGACCACTAGCAGGGGGAGTAGGAGGAGCAGGAGGATCGGGTGGGGGTGGTACAACAGAGGGGGGTGGAGAGACAGGAGGGCAGAGCTAGCTCCTTGTATTTCTTGTGTATTATATTTTGACCCTTTGGGGCGATCATTGTATCATGACAGACACACTTTCCTCTTTATATATATACACATGATTTGATTGGTGGCAGATGATGTGTAGTATTTATTGTGATGGATTATTTTTGTTTTTCTTATGATGTCATATATGGATGTAATCATGGATGTGCTATGCTGACCTATTTTGTGATGCAGAGTGGATGCTTATATATGTATGTTTATGATGTGTTGCTGACATAGTTTTTGGATGTAGGATGAGTGATTCTTATGCTTTATGTATAAATACACACGTGTGAATGATTTATGATGCAGTCTAAATGTAATTCTATATAGATGAGTGTATCTTTTATTTATCTGATACAATCTTATATGGTAAATGTTTTGTGGAAAATATGACTGTCTGAGAAATGCACTCTACCTGATGTGAATGATTTAATAAAAAGAGGGAACATGCCAATAATAACACAATGATCTTAGATAGAAGAATATGGAATAGATTGGAAGTGGGAGAAATTGAGAACTCCATGGGATTATTGAGTTTAGGATTTGATGGAATGATGGTGAGAGTTTGTGCACAACAAATGTGGAGAGCCAACCTAGTTTGATATTGCCCTGAGTGACTTGCACCACTGATTATAGAAATCAAGATGCCATGAGAAACCCAAGGTGTGGACTGACTCTTTAGACAAATGGGAATTTCTTGCACACAACAATGCAAGTGTTAAGAAGCACTAATACAAAGTTGTGGGTTCATGCAAGGAAACCCTCAAACACACCGATACCTCTTGTACACGAGAAGGTAAGTGTTGATAAACACTAGTACCAGATCATTGGTTTATACAAGAGAGATCCAAAACACGCTCTGCTATGAAAATATGCCCTAGTATGCACCTATTGTAACATACCTAGATATAGTAAACCCAGGCAGTCGTAGATAGTTGTAGTCTTAGGGCAAAAGATGCAAGTCTAAATGAAAAGATCCAACAAAATCTAACTAGTGAATTATTCCGTGACCAAATGATACCTCTTGCCAAGAGTAGGACTAGGATGGGGGATTAGGTTGCCATGAGAGAGAAGGAATCACCCCTAGGGAAAAGTAGGCTTTTGGATTAGGAAAGTGATTTTATGGTTTTGGAGAGTGACTAGTGGATTTAGGATTGTTCTCAAGACTTTTTGAAGCTCACAAAGAAGTGTAAAAGCTCAGATTAATGGGATTCCCCTTGTTCATTACTCAGGCAAAGACTCATCATCCTACGTGTGTTTTATTGGGAGGCAGAAAAGAACGAATGTTGCGAATGGGAGGACTGGACAGAGAGTGATTTGCAGTGTCAACTTGATAAACAGTGGATCCGATTATTTACCTTGGTGCCTGCATGGAGGTTTTCACCAAGGTACTTGTCCATAGCGCCACAGAGTGGTTTTTTATTGGTGGACGAATTATTTTCTTTTTCTAATTTTCTCTTTATTTTTTATTTTTTACTTTTTTGTGTGTGTGTCATAGGGCGCCTGTTTGCTAGGTTTTCACCAAAGTGATGATTTTTTGACAACTTAAGACTTTCTGAGGACTAGGCATAAAATCTTTTAAGGTGCATGATATTCATTGGATCCTCCAAATGATCACCTTCAGGAGTAGCCAACTAATAAGCTCTTGTTCCATATTTTGCTATGATTACATATGGTCCAAGCCAATTAGGCTAAAACTTGCCTTTCTTTTCTCTTTCTTGTAGATTTTTCTTATTCTCCATGAGAACAAGATCACCAACTTGGAGTCCCCGGGTTCTGACCCTTTTGTGATAACTCATACGCAAGTGGTTCTGATATACCTAGAGATGATTAAAGGCCTTGAGGCACCTTTCATCTATCAATTCTAGCTCTTGTAAGTGGGCAATTCTATATTCCTCATCTGGTAAGATATTTTACAGCGATACCCTTAGAGAGGGGATCTCGATCTCAAGGGGAAGGATGGATTCAGAACCAAATACTAGGGAATCAGGAGTGGTGCATATGGTAAGTAATATCATATGGTCTATGGTTAATTCATACTGCTTGGTGAGAATAGTCATACAATTTTCTATTTTCTTTTATTAAAAACAAAGTGATTTTTAGGGTTTTTATTGAATTGAATTTGATTTTACTGATGCTAACCCTAATCTATTTTCTGTCCCCCTGAGAGATATTGCACAACCTAACTGGTTTTTTGCAGAATGCTCGCCAAAGAATATATCAATCAAACTTACGCTTGTCAAAGAATCCACTGCCGAAAAACAAAATGACTACTGATTCGTTCTTTTTGGAGGTTGCCTAAGGAGAATCAACTAAACATTGCGTATTATTTAATTCATTTCTAGGAACTTAAATTGCAATATGGTTAATGAACAAGTCTTTTTTACGCATTTGAGAAGAGTCTAAAAGGTAGGAGAGTATGCAGATTTGTGTTCCTTTAGCGGGCCTAACACAATGGGAAAAAGTAATCACCCTATGAGAATGACCCAAGTGAGTACAACTAGACCCAAGCATTCCAACTCACTATAATAAATAGGCCTTTTGGGATTAAAGTCTTGGAGGACAAAATTATTTGATTTTTCTCGTTGAGATCTCTCATATCGGGCATTTTGTAGGGCCTCACGGTCTTAATCACACTGGTGTGACTACTTCTTGTTTCGGTACCTTATCGAGCTATAGGCCTCAATCGCGCTTGTGTCACTTCAAGGGATAATTTCAAACAAAATCCTAACTAAGAACTTTAAAATAGCAGCTACCCGGTTCACCTCCAAAAGGGGGATAATCTTTGTACAAGAGATATAGTAACTCTCCCAAAACACTCACCATATCGTGTCCCAATTAGGGGTCCATGGTTTAGATGACCATTTTTAGGGTATTATAGAAAGGAGGTTTGTAATAGTCCATTAATAACATTTTACCCTCCTAAATCACTTGAGGCACAATAAACCTATAATTAATATCTTCTTCCTTTTCACTTCCATAAAAGAATTTGCTTTTGAGGGGATTTTTCCTCCATTGAATAAGGGATTGATTATACAATTTATATTTTATCCCTTGAGAATATGCCTATTTTAAAGCCTGCTCCTCCCCATGATTCTCCAATTGGTCAGGGTCAAAACCCTTCACCCATAGAGTTCCAAATTTTTTTTCTTTCAACTATGATGATTCGTCCTCCTATCATGTTATCTTGTTGTTCAAACATTGCTTTTCTCTCCTAAGAAGAAAAGACAAGCCTTGTCTTTGACATGCCCTCTGTATTGGTTGACACTAGCCCTAAATCTACCTTAGATAAGGGCCAAAAACCTATTTCTAACCCTAAAATATCACATCCTAAGTCAGTCAATGGTAAAGGCAAAGTGGTAAGTTCTAGGAGAGAAACTCCACTGCTTCCCTTCATTTATAATAGATATTTTTTTATAGAAAACTAGCTCAGGATGTTAGAACTACTTCCTTTAGATGGTGCAAGTCTACTAGCTTGACAAACTATTTTTTGTTGCTATAATTGCTAAGGTTATTAAGAAAGACTCCCCCCAAAAAAATACTAGGGATCAATCAAAGGACTCTAGTTTTGGAAGGGGTGCCTGTAAGAGTAGTGAAGAGACCCATGAAGAGCATCTATATTTCGTTAAAGAATACTCCCTCCCACTCCACCATGGCTAAAACTCAATCTAATGAAGCCCTTGAAGGGATAAATAGTGTTAAATATCATGGAGATGATGAATTTGAAGAATAAAATGTTGGTGTTGGTATGAGTGAATATCATGACTAGTAGGCAATTGTTGCAGAAATTGAGGATCAAATTTCCTAGGTTGAGAGTTTAGAAACCCCTCAAAATTACATGTTTTGTGAGAGAAATATGGAATGGATCAAGTGACTTGAAGGGACCAATGAGAACCTAATCAAAATCAGAAAGAGATTGAAATAAAAAATTCTAATGGAGGTTCTGACAGTGGCAAAGAAAATTGATCTTTATTACTTTTTGGGAGGTAGTTTTTTATCAAAATTATAGTGGCATAGAAGTAAGAAAATAGGAAATATTTTTTAGATTTAGTGCGATCTTTTTCATCTTTTACTTTATTTATGTGCATTGTCTATTATGTTTTTCTATTTTTCATCTTGCCATTTATATTATGATTTATTTTGTTAATTTTCAATATGTGTAAACTAATTGATATGTTTCAATTTTTACTTCTATGATTTTTTTTCTTTATATTTTGATTTCCAACCATTTGGATTTCTCTCTCAAGTTCATTTTTTCAATGACTTTATGATATTATTATCACTATACCTCTAATGCACATCTTTGTCATTCTTTATATTAAAAAATTATTCACTTTCCATCCTTATTTTCTTACGATATCATGTTAAACACTTAAAACTCATTTTTTCGCACCCATATTTGCATGATTATATTATGAGTTATGACATTTTTCACAATTTCTCTCATGATATAATATTTATGATTCATGCCATGATTGCATCCTACATATACCATTAATTTTTTTTACCTATATCTTATCTTCTTTTCTTAAATTTAGGTGCAACAATATTTATGTGTCTTCATTATCATATCTTCATTATACATGCTTGCAAAATAATATTCATTATATTTTTAATAGCCTTACCTTAATCTTACCTATTCATTAGGATATGACCACCATACTAGTCCTAACTTTTTCTCCCCAAATTTTGGGACCTTAATTTGGTGGTATTATAATATTTAAATCCCTCTTTATATAAAATTTGATCAATTATAGGCCAGCCTGTGATTAAAATTAATGTCATGGTTTCATATATATAACATTTTCTTTCCTCATTTGAAGGATCCATTCTCTAGGAATTGAAGGAGACGTCTAGGTTTATGCGAAATCTATAAGAAGAAAATTCAGCATTCATCAATTATTCATCAACCTTTTTCATCATCAATGGAACCTTAGGAGATATTGAAGAATAATAAGGAGATCTGTGATTGATGATTGCCTTGTAACTCTCCATTAGGGTTTGGTATGGTTTCATGTTATTTTTATATCTCTATGTGCATTTCATATCATTCATTTTCAGATTTACATTATTGATTTAGATCTACACTGGATTTGTGATTTGAATCATTTACATTACACACATTTAGGGTTTTTACTCAAAACATAGGGTGAAACTCTAATTTGCATTTTAGCTCATGTAGGAATCCTACAAACACTTGAGATTCTAGCGCGCACACACTTTTCAATACTTTATTGGCTATTTATGAAGGTGGAAATCACCAAAACAAGAGGTTTCACTAAGACAAAACCCTATATAGCCACAAACACACCATTTTCTAGCTTGCAGACATAGGTATAGGTTTATGTCAAAGAGGACAACTTTTAGGAGATCTCAACAATATGTCATGGACCCATTTCTATAATTTGGCCCCAGATCTCAGGGAGAAGAGTGCACAATGACCCAATACAACTCAATCATGTTCAAATTTCACTACCGGGTGCACATCATGATTCCTCTCTCAGATTTGTACTTTGTGTCTTAGATTCATTTTTGTATCTGACTAGTATTTGTTGCTATTCTTATTGTTCTCATTACTTCTACTAGCTTAGTTTGTTTGCATCTTACATTTCTTACATTCCATTTCATATCGGTAAAGGAATAGAAACCCTAAAAGTATTCTTTGACTCTCTTTCATAATAGAAAGTCAAAGTGAATCACTTCCTTAGGCTCTTTTGTATTCCAATGTATGGATGAAAGTGAGATTAGGTCCTAAACTACTCGATTCCATTTTCAGCCATCAGAGGTAGTTAAAAAAGTAAATCTGAAATCCTAATGTAACTATTAAACTCTAAAGGTAAACCTTAGGGAGTGTAAGATAAGTCAAATTCAGAAAGATGTAACAAAAATAGATGTGTTCCTTAAATTATCTAGTGTAATAAGAAAATATACAATCATTAAAGAAATAATTAATCTAGATAAAGGATATGGTGCTAATAATTATCATAAAAATAAACAAATATAAAAATTAAAATATTTGGATTTGGAACTTAGATCAAACAGTAATTTTTGGAGAATATTATATTGATTAAAGCAGGAGAGGGCCCAAAATTTTACACACAACAACCAACCAATTGATAGAGTGAGGTCTTACAAGTAGTGAGACAACCAAAACCTGAAAAAGACAAAAATTTTTGAAGATAATGAGCTTTTGAATGGAGTAGGGAATCGGGGTGGGATTGTTGAACACAATGTACCACTGAGAGGGGGGTGAATCAGTGGCTCCTAAATTATTTTTGTTTGAAACAACCTTGGAATATTGGTTATCACCCTAAGCACTAAACAATCAAACTGGTAAGACAAATGTAGATATCAAAAGAGGCAAACACACAAATACAACCAACAACACCAGGTGTACGAGGAAAACCCAATATGGGAAAAACCTCGATGAGAAATATTGCTGCAGTATAGTACTCTGATCGAGCCTCACAATGAAACAATGGATTATAATGATTTAGGGCACCAACCCAAGCGACACCAACCCCTACTAATTTAGGACACCAACCCAAGGAGCACTTACTCCTACACCAAGCTCCAACTCGGTGTTATATAATTAAATATAATTTAGATACAGCTATAGCATCTTGTTGCAAATGAGTTCTGCAACACCGGAATAATGGATTTCTATCGGTTAACAACCTCTTCTTCTTCACTGGTTCTCACACTGCCGTTTATTAGATTACTCTCTCTGATAATTTACAGGTTACTCTTAGCCTCTCTTCTTTCTCCCTGAGCTACACACCATACTATGTTACTCACGGATGCCTTCTTGATCAATCACACCTCACCGGTTAGATTAACTATTAGACCTACAACAATTTATCGGTTACTCTATCTCTATTGGTTAGACCCTCTCACTAGTTCGCCTGCTAGCTCACTTTGCAACTTTCTTAGAAAAAACTCTAAGAAAGATGATCTTTCTCCTTTCTCAAACTCTCTTCTTTCTCTCTCTTTGCATCAAGAATCAACTGATTTCTATCTCGAGGTCACATATTTATCATCTAGGGTGAACCCATCAAAACAACATTCAAACCTTGTCGTGTTAGGTTTTTCCTTCACCAACTCGGTCCTTATTTGATTTGATTCGATCTTCTTTTCCAAAGAGATGATATTCATGTCATCGGTCAACACCACCAACACTTTTTATTCCAATGTGTGTTTTCTATATCTGGAGGTCTGCACCATGCTTTTCTGTGTTTCTCTGTCACACACCATTAATGGCTAGGTTGTTTCCTTCAGCAAATGGTTACGAAGATCAAATCTTCTTGTAGGATAAGCTCAATTGCTTGCCAGCTTGTCATCCTCAAGCCGCAATCTTCTGGCAACCTCCCATGGCTTGCAGGTTCTTCATGAAAGTTGACCTGCTCGCTAACAGTTACGTCGATGCACACTTCACATACCTATGCATTATCACCACCTAGCTTCCAGCTATCATCTTTTTTGACATCCACCTCTACTTGGTTTTCCATCTCAGTTTGACATTCTTCATTGACCAAGATTGACTACTGGTTCAACTTAGTCCATTTACCAGTAGCATTAATCTTCTCTGAGTATATCGGTTTACATCCTTCAGTTCTTCTCTTTCTTTCTTACTTTGTCTCTCCGGTCACCACTTCTTACTCACCAGTGACCATGCCAAACCTGTTGACATCAAAGACAACTTAATGCCAATAATGCCAACAAGAGTTACATCAAAATAACCAAAATATATAGGGCTTTTATGGGATGTTGTAACCCAAAATCTATGCCACCTTGAATTGGAAGGAAACATAGCCGAGGAAAAGGAATTCAGGTTGTGAAAGGCATCCTAGAACCTTTTACGAAATATAACACTTTGAACTGTAAACACATGCAATCAAAGAATAGAACAAAATAGAGAAGACAAGGAGGTTTTCAAGAGAATATTGTGCTTGATATCAATATTTGGCTTTCCTTGATAATATTGTTCTAGATGTCAATAATTGACTTTCCTTCTTAAAAAAAATTTAAGCCTCTTTTTGATGAAGATATTTGTTAGGACTAAATATTAAATATTTATTCCTCTAGTTTATTTTATGCTTCCACACTTGTCGTTCATGAGTATAAACTAAATGTTTTTTCTATAATGTGCATGTTTTTGGTTTAAAAAATTATTGCACAATATAAATCACTCTCCATGATGTCGATGTCCAAGTTGATGTAGGGTCAGGTGGTGTTTATAAAAATATTTGAAAATGTGTTCCTCAAAATCTAATCTATAATGACAAAAATCAGCTCTTTGAATGAAGAACAAAAATCTATTTAAAGATGATAGAAAGAATCAAGATATACAATGCCATGAACCAATTTCATGGATGAATATAACACTTAAAAACTAATTATAACATTTATATCACAAATAACAAACAACCCAAGAAATAAAGGAAGAGAGCATGTCTGTTGCATTTCCATCATTAAAATACCAAAATATCTACACAAAATAATTGATTTTTAAGTGTTTTCATCAAGAAACAATTGAATTGATATATCTTTCTTTCTTTTCTACATCATAGATTTATACAAACACTTGAAAAGTTTATTGAATTTACAGTCAAGATGATAAATTAAAGTCATAAACTATCAATCATCTTAATATATAATTTAATTATTGAATTATTTACTCATGATTATTGTTGATCGAATTTTACATTGATTTATTTATTTATTTTAATTGTTGATCCTATGAGACTATAAAAATATGCATCTCAAATAATATATCATTAACAGACATCAGGTTTCCACAATCCATGAGATAGTAATCAGCTGCTGATGGCGTAGTTTGTGTATAAATTTTTGCATCAACGTTTTGAATCAGACTTCGTGATCCACCATCAGGATGAACTACATCCCAATAATAGATCACAAAGTGTGATTTGAAATGTTGATACAAAAATTCATCTTGATGATAGATCATGAAATGTGATTTGAAAAATTGATGCAAAAATTTATACACAATCTACTCTGAAAGCAGCTAATTACTATTATATCATTACCAACCTTTCTCATTCAAAAACAGATCCATACAACAAAATAAAAGAAAAAAGCTAGAAAGTAAATTGAACGGTGACAATGACAGAGCGCGTATTTGAAAAAAATTCGCAGTTACATCTCAAATTTTTGACGCAATATCAACTCAAATTACCAAAATATCTTTCTAAACTCGTTTCCCTGAAACGCAGTAGGACTAAGCAAAGTTTCAAAATAATATCAAACTGAAACTCGAGTGAGCGATGTCCACGTTAAGTGGGCGAGAAATCGGTAGAATCTTCACGTTGAGAAGGCGACTAATGTGTAGAAACTTCACCTCTTCACGTTGGGGAGGCGAGTAAATTGAACGGTGACTATGACAGATCGCGTGTTTTAATCGAACTTCCAAGAAAAAAATTCGCAAAAACATCTCAAAATTTTGTCGCAATAACAAGTCATATTACCAAAATATCTTTCTAAACTCGTTCCCCTGAAACGCTGTAGGACTAAGTAAAGTTTCAAAATAATATCAAAACTGAAACTCGAGTGAGCGATGTCCACCTTTGAGTGGGCAAAAAATCGGTAGAATCTTCACGTTGAGGAGGCGAGTAATGTGTGGAAACTTCACCTAAACAAATTTGCGGGTAATTTACAAGCCACGTTTTCAAATTTTTACACACGAAATTGTAAACTCACGTCATTCGCTTCCCTGATTCGGTCCATTTTACACCACCAAATTCAATCCTTCCCAAGCTATAAAGCCAACAACAAGTCCTCAAGGAGATATTCTACCTATCCATCATTCTTAAGCAACTCGAAAGGAAAGTACTCGCACAGAACTCATCTTTTCTTAGCACTCATCGATGGCGGCCATGGCTTCAATGATGATGAAAGCACCCGCAGCCCTTAACTGCGGGGCAGTCAAAAGGAATAGTGTGGGTCATATCAGTAGATTGCCGAACAGTAGCCTCCAAGTCAAGTGCATGGCTGCAAAGGTTTACTATTTTGCTGTTGTTCGGTTAGCTATTTTGCTCTTTATTCTTATGAAGCTTTGGCTAATGCGTTTTATTTTGGCACGTGGATCAGGATCCAAAGGAAACGTCCTCTACTAAAGGCGTTTCTCCTTCAAGCTCTACAAAGGTAAGAAACGCTCTAGATGCCCAATTTATAGTTTATTGATATGATGTGGACAATTTATCTCATATAGGAAATATGGAATCCAGGTGAGCACGAAATTTGGCGACCTGTTTGCGTTCTCAGGGCCAGCGCCGGAGATAATCAATGGAAGGGCGGCTATGTTGGGGTTCGTGTCGGCCATTGCAGTGGAGGTTGCCAGCGGAAGAGATTTGTTGTCGCAGTTGAATAGTGGAGGACTGTCGTGGTTTGCGTTAACTGCAGGATTAATGACGGTGGGGACACTGGTGCCCTTGTTCAATGGAATGTCGAGGGAGAGCACGTCGCAGCCAATATTTTCATCCACAGCAGAAATGTGGAATGGGCGCTTTGCTATGCTCGGCCTCCTCGCATTGGCTTTCACTGAATACGTCAAGGGTGGACCGCTTGTATAAACACCTGAATATCTATTCCTATTCAAACATAAGCTCCAATAGTGGAAGCTCTCACATGGCATTACATGTTCCAGTGGAGTTTTCTTGTACTGTTTAACATTTCATACAGTTTAATTATACAAAACCTTGTAAAAAATTCAGTCTTATACTATAAAGAAAGTTCGAGTTCAACTACTAGGGCGCGTAACTATTTTTTGGAAGCTTGTTAAACAACAAATGCAATAACACTTCTTAGCGTTTGAAGGCTCTTTTACGTTTCAAATATGTTCGAAATTATTCAAATCAATGCAAGAATTTAAATATCTGGTGTACTGGAAGATTTCTCATTGGTCTACCAATTTATGTAGATGTACATGCCGATACATTCAGTCTTATCATACATCTATTAGTTTTACCCATGCATTAATTCATTAATATTTGTTATCTATCTTGATTTTACAATTCTTGTGGCTTAAGTCATTTTGACATGCATAAAATTAATTATGTGTCTTTATATCCAATCCCTACAATTTTAAAAATCAAATTCAAATTTTAGTTTAGTCATAATCATTTGTTACTTGTCAAAGCTAGCTAAACACATGTTTGCATGATTTATGGTTATGTTATTGTCGTTAAAGGCAAATTCGTTTGCATTCTCTTAAAAGTTACGTTTTGAAACTTATGTATCCCCATTTAAACTATATTCACATACAATCATTATTTAAATTTATAATATATTACAATCAATTTGCATGTACATGTAGACATTCACTCCATGTATTGAGATTATCATTTCACTATGTGAGTTTTTTTTCATTAGTATTCAAGATTGATCATATCATCTATTGGGATGAACCTAACATTTTAAACTTCAAATTTAAGTTCTTAGATCCTAGCCTCATTTATTAATCATTATGAGCTACCTTTGTGCATGTTTGTTAGATGTGTTTTTATGTCTCTTCAAATCATTGATCTAGTTAATGAAATCTTCTAGATCTAAAGTTTCTAAGCAACATGAGAGATCAATCTTAGGTTTTCTTCTAGCTTTCACCAAGGTAATTGAATTTTTTTCATTAATTCTAAGGTCCTCCACAAAATTATACTTTTTCATTACACCACTATGAGTAGATGACGGATAAAGATTTAATATCATATCACAATTTTATTCAAGAAAGTAGTATTAGGTGAAATAGTTTCACCTAAACTACATGACATAATTTTTTTTGACAAAACTCTATAGCATGAAACAATAAGTTTTCTATATTCTCATTTTAAAACATAGATAAGATTGAATTCACATACATTGTTTTGTCCAAAATATTTTTGAGCAAAAATGTTCTAGTTGAAACACTTTTGTCTCAAATTGTTTATATGACAACCTTTGTGGCATTTTAACCCTTGTTGAAAATAATCAATTTTAACTCTAGATTTCTTTAGCTAAGAGTACTGTTATGCAATTTAAAAAAAATGATAAATAAAAAAAGAAATGCTACTATCCCATGAAAACTATGATGTTTTGATTAAGTTTGACTTTAAAAAAAAAAATCATTTTTAAATTCAAACATGAACATCACTTTTAGATAATCTAAGTTGAAAAATTGTATTTGTGATGGTTGTTTTCTTCATAAAATGTGATTTTGTTCTAAACTTTTGTCCTAACCTCCTTTATTATGAGCAAAGTCTTAAATTATCACATCAATAAAAAAATAAATGTATGACCAAGAAGTAACTTGAACAATAGGATGTTAAAGAAAGAACGAAGCAACAATTCTCTATAAAATTCAACCTAACACTTTATTTCTACAACTGAAATATTATCAAGTGGTCTCAATGTGTCATCTAATATACTTAATCAAATTAAATGATTAATTATTTGACATGAATTATTCACTATGTCACATGTGGATAGACAATATGTTGCATGATTCAAAAATCTGTGGGTTTTAATGAAAAATAATCTTTTTTTTTGGTGGATTATAAGATAAAAATTGTAATACATCGAAGTATAATGCATGTCCACAAGTTCATAAAGCCTATGAATCTAGACAAACCCGCAAATACTTGCCAGTATACCAGTCATAGATTACATTTACATTACATCCTAATACCAAACCCAGGCTTCTATCTACAGCCATATACATTTATCAATATGAAGAAAAGGCTAGTACAAAATGCCAATAGTAGAATATGTCAAGACAGCAACAAGGATTCTATACACATGGGGTCAAAAAACAACAGGGTGCCACAAATAAAAGTCTTCTCTAGAACTAGGCAACCCAGCCAAAGGGGCCTTCCATCCACGCCAACCTCTGATCATCCAACCTCCTGGCATTACTAATCATCTACTGGTGATCCATCACTCCATTCCCTCTTATCTCTTTCATGAGTGCGTCTAATGTGTTGACAAAGGGAGTCCTTTCTTGACTTAACCTTCCCCATGTATACGCATGGGAGAGCTCATAGATAAAAAATCATGGTATATCCATCCTCAGGAAATCTGCAAAGTTTTTCTTTGTTGACTTTCATAACCATTGTGACTTGCGAGAAGAGAGTATGGAATGTGAGTCTATGTAAAGACTTATTAAGGGCCCTTTCTATCCCTTGATACTTCTCTAAATTCCTAATCCTCCAAATGTACCAAGTAATTTCACATGAGAGCAAATTCTAGAATTGATTGGTGTATTTTTTAAGTCCTCTAATAAAACCTTGCGAATGTTACATAAATCATCAATAAAGTTTTTACTAAATATGGATGTGCCTATATATAAAAAGGTATTGAACACCAAATTTACCCAACAAAACATGATGAATGTTTGGTTATGTCAACCTAAGTAAACTATCACATTGTAGAGCAGACAAGTTAAACCTACCTGTGAGAATCAAACATTTAACTTTGAGAAATGAAAGATTATATTGACCAAAGATATTTTTGAACCATTAATTTAACTATACCTTTCCGATGATTAAATTGAAATTCTAGCCCTTTAAAATTGATCATAACTTTGCATGAACCACTTAGCCAAGATAACACAAAGGTCTCAAAAATAGCTGGTTTTGGAAGGCACCTATAAATCTCATGATAGTTTAAACACTTAGCCATTCCAAACAAAAGAAAAATAGGATAGTCATAGAATGGACAAGGGTAGACAATCCTATAAGGGTGTTGATAAACTATGACTCTCACACAACCATAGAAGCCCTCACTCTCCCTCCCCTCTAGCAAGCAACTTTCATATCTACAACAGTATCCCTACCACCATAATCCAACACAATCACATATGCCTCAAAAACTAGTTGAACCCCCCCAAAAACCTATAGCCATTAATGCAATGGCCATATTAAGAACAATTAACAAAATCTCCCTAAAAGATCACCTAGAAGAATGAACCCTTCATAGTAGAGATTACAGGGCTGAGTATGGAGGGCAAAACATTCTACAGAGAAAGAAAAAACATGAAAGAAGCCCTATCAATTTTCTATGATAAAAAGTGAGAGAAATAGAGTCAAGAAGAACTTATATGGAGGCTACAACCGCAAGTATCTTTTCAATCTCTGGGCAGATATGGTAGAGTTCATTATGAGGTACATAACCCTTGATGACCGCTTTGCTATTATTTTCTCTTATCATTTTAATATTTTGAATCAGCTCAGGCATGATAAAAAAATATCGATGTCATTTTATTCATTCATCTCTTGAGCATTCTATTCAAAAGCATTTTGAGAATGAGGAAAATATAGTTTTGCATGAGGGGTTAATACTCCTAATTATGGAGTATGCTAAGGCTCATGAGGTAAAACCCTCCCCTACCTTGAGAAACCCTAAACCCATAGCCAAGTAGGATGCGTACAATGTTTCAGATAGGGATTTTGGTGAGGAGGGCGAGATGTCCATGGATTGGAAAGAAATCCAACTGTCAAATGACTTTGAACAAACCCTCAGAGGATGAGGGCACCCCACGAAAGCCCATGCCTGACACTGCTAGTAGAAGGAAAACCCTAAACCCATCTAGATGGGCAGCAAAAAAGTTCAAAACCCTTGTCTCTCAACCCCAAAATTTGGGCCCGCAAAATCTAAAAAAGAAGAAAATGGGGAAATGGGCGGAGACTCAAGATAAAAGGGAGGGTGAAATTAAACTTGACATTCCCCTTTTTCTGGACCCCAATGAGCTTAAAAGTGACGAGATGGATGTTAACAAGCTACAGGGTAATTTGCTTTCTAACTAGGAAAACTATTTTCACTGGGTTTTTGGCAAAATTAATCTTCTGAAAGAAGGTATAAAGGAAATCATAAACTCTTTCACCATGAATCCAGCACCTAATAAAACTAATAAACTCCTAAAGCTAAAGCAAAAAATTCTGGAAGATATCAAGGTCATGAAAATAGAGCATGAGGCTAGGCTTGACAAGCTGGAGAATGACATATAGGATTTAAAGGGCAAACTCAAGGGTTTGGTGGAGATTAGTAAAGAGGAAATGTTTAACAGTGTGGAAGGACTCAAAAAAGTTAATGAGAAAATTGCCACTCAAAAAGCTCAACTGATCAGATCTAATCTATCCTTAGATGTTAATGTAAACAAGAAGAAACAAGATACGTAGACCTCTACATCACCCTCCACTGGGACTAGGAACAAAAAACAAGAAAGATGCAATTTGAGATTTATCATGGAAAAGCTCTAGGAGATCAACAATATGACGATCTAGAAGAATGTCGAGCTCATAAAAGCTCTCAGTTAGTTGTGTTTGGATTGTGTTTTTTGTTGTAATTTTGTATTTTGTTTGTTGAACTCTACGGGGTGCTTCCCTATTTTTGTTGTTGTTTAGTTGTTGTTTAGACTCTAGTTATGTTTTGATGGATTTGGGTTTTGGGTCCCTATAAAACCCGTTTATCTCCATTTAAAACACCTAGAAGAACAAGGTGAGAAGGAGGCATGTGCCAATACCTTGGATGACTCCATCCACTAGAGGAAGCTGGTAGTCATCATTGAAACAAGCATGAAGGAGGCTACATACTCTTTGGCTAAGCACCTATAGGGTAACCAACCCTTAGTGTACATCCAATGCCAACCTACTTGAAGTAGAGAAAGACCAACTCCAAAAGGAGTACATCATCCATAGAAGGGGATACAGTCAAGCAATACTCCTCCAAAAACCTCTAACCCTAAGAAATGCTAGGAATGAAATTTGACCAACCAGGAAGGAAAGGAAAGAAGCCCCCAAGACTACAGCTAAAATAGGGCAGCATTTGTCAGATGTAATTCTTGTAGGTAATGTGTTCGAGGTGAAAGATTTGGGTCCATGCTATGTCTTGACCAACATTCCTTGGTCTGCATGTTATGTTCTATGGAGTGTTTTGTATTTTTGTAATTAGGTGATGGGTGTTGACCAGAATTCGTTGATTTGTCCAAGGTTGATGTCATGTATAAATAATTGTAATGATCCTTGTATTTGAATTTGTGTGGTATGTACACTGTTCTGACTATAAGCAAGTAGCTGAGCAACAACCATAGGCTTTAATTCATACCCCTCCACAAAACATGCTGCATACACAGAGCATAGAGGCAAGGTTTCGCAGGAAAGAACAACCAACTTCAAGGAAAAAAGTAGATGCAAACTCCTTTTGTACACAAAATCAATACACCACTAAACATTAACACAGGCACTTATACAAATGGAAATGTCCCCAAATGAGGTAGAGCACAGATAAATTGAGCAAAATAAAATCACTTTCCAAGTAGCATTGAATCCAAGATTGGGGATGAGGGATTGGGCGAAACCCATAACTCCACAAAAAGGAGGGGAGCATATAAAAAGACCCATAAAAGGGATGTAAACAATGATAGAAGAGATCCAACTGATCCAAATACCTCTACCCAAAATCCAATCCTGACCAAGGAAAAATCAGGCAACCCATGGCCATCATCATCCTCCTCTCCATTGCAATCTTCAATGTCTAATTCCTTTGCAACTTATCTTCCTCCTCCCAAAGCCCTAGCTCTTCTCTTCCCACTCTCATTTCTCTCCATCATTTCCTTAACTTATTAAATGTCTTAAACAAACTTTCAATAAATAATTATGCTCAATAACAAGAACACTCCACTAGGGAATCAAACATGCCATGTGGGATATTTTAATATTGAAATCTTTATTTCATGCTTCTACAAAAGAATTCCCAACTACAATATTTGAGCTATTATTGCAAACTTTTGCTAGGGAAGTTTTATTAAAAGATGTGTTGTCTCATTATAATCATTCAATTCCCTTTGTACATTACCTTCTCATCAAATGGGTTTAATTTATTATGAATAAGTTTGGTAATGATATATTATTCAAAAAGAAGTGAATAGTAGAAACGTATATTCTCATAGTATAGTAAGATCTAGTCAAAATATAAGAAAATGTAGAATTCAATCAACAATAATCATGAATAAATAATTATTTAATTTATTCATATATAAATAATTGTAAATTGATATTATATGAAATTTATCATCTTGTGTGTCAAAATACAATCAAGTTTAAGTATCCATGTGCATTCTATAATATAGGGAACATTGAATAATATAGCAATTCAATTGTTTGTTATGTTTTGATTAATGTAACTGGGAAAGCACCCTAACCCATAAATTACATCAGAACAACCATTGAGGGACAACAAATTTACACCATGGTGAGTCAAGTATAACAAATTAAAGCTAAATTAGGTCAAATTACAAACTATTGGAAATTAGAGTTATGAGCGAGAAATAGGTCCAATGGAACAATCTAATATTTTTGGGTTGGTAGAGAGTAGCCATTTTTCTTTCATATTACTACTATCCAAGAAAAATTCTTTTTATGAGAAAAAAGGGAAGCAGTGTAAGGATAACCCTTAAGGGAAATAAATAAATTTGAAAGTTGAGTTGCCAAACTGAAAAGAAGAACTTGGGATTCTGGAGAGAGGGAATTAGGGATGATGGAAGGGATAAATCCAATACTTGAGAGCACTCCTAAATGATCTAGAGAAGAAAAAACAATTCAACTTGAAAGGGAGCAACAATAGTATGGGCCACTAAGGTAGGAACAACTCCAAATATAGAGAGAAGGGACACTCAAGTAGGGGCCACAAAGGTCGAGTAGAGATGAACCATTGAAGTCAAAACAATTTCATTTTTTTATTAACAATAGTTAGAAAGAAATTATTCATGTAGATATTTTGCTAATTAAATGGTGAAAATAGAATGCACATTGTTACTTCATTTATTTTTTGAGTTGGTTTAATTAGTGTTATAAATGTATGAATTAATTTATTAGTAGTATAATTATACATGAATCCATGATAATATATATATTGGTCCTTTTTATAAAGAATCTATATATTTATATTCTAGATTCATAGAAATAATGTTTATCATTGTAAATAAAAATCCTTGGTATAGACTTGATCTAAATCACTTCCACATTAGTAAATCCCTTCAGTCTTAAAATTCAATATTCAAATTCATCTATCATCTACCACTTCATTGGCTATTATGAGCTAACTTAGTGCATTATTGTATTGATTTATGTGCTTGATTATAGCATTTAATAATATTTATATTTTCATTTTAAAATCATCCAACACAACTTATGAATTATCAACTACAACTAGATTTTGATTTTTTGAATGTAGAAAAAAGAAATTTGTGCATAAACAAGATCACTTCACTATATTGCCACTATATGATTGCTTGATATGCTCAATATTTTTATTTAGAACCATGTAAATCTAGTCTATCAAAGGTTTTGATCTAGGAAAACATGAGCCTTGCAATCTAAGATATTTTTTATTTTTTTATAAACACCTAACCCATACATTAGTTTAGATATCAAAATCATGGTAAGTGAATTAACTTAGGCGACAATCCATTGCACTATATCTTTCCTTATTCCATTAAGACTTTATAAATTGTTAGGTCTACACTTATGAACATTACATGTGCATGCATGCAAATTTGAACCATAGCAATAGATAGTTAGCATCCAACTCATATATCTTCATAAAAAAGACTACTATTACTTTTAAACCAAGAAAATAAAATTTTTGACATAAAATTATGAAAATAATGAATAAATGAACAACCCGGTTACTAGGAATGTAAAATATAAAAAAATAAAGAAAGCATATAAGAAAAACATGAAAAATATCAATTGATATAGGTATAAAAGTAACAAAGTATAAGTCATCATATAGAATGTTAAAGAGAAACATATTAAACCATAATAGGCAAGGCACAACCCAAAGTAAAAAAATAAACATAGTGTTACAAGTGTGGTTTCCATTGCACTAAAAGATCAACATAATAGTCATCAATGATTACCATAAAATATCTATCTCCTTGTAAACTTTTAGTTCTTGCTGGACCACATAAATCAGTATGAATTAAGTCAAGAACATTATTAGATTTCTCCGGTATACTCTTAAAAGATGTTCTAACTTACTTTCCAATTTGACATTCCTTACATACTGAATTATGAGGTTTAACAATCTTAGGTAAGTCCCTTACTGCTTTAGTTGTACTGATTTTCATAATGCAATCAAAATTTACATGAAACAGTCTCTTATGCCATAACCAACTTTCATCAATATGTGTAATCAAGCATGCTTTCTCATAGTTATTCAAATGAAAGATATTACCTCTAGTCTGATTACCGGTTGCAAATTCCAAACTAGTTCTGTTCATGATTTTGCATTTACCATTCTTGAATTGTAACTAAAAACCTTTATCAACTAATTGACCAATAGTCAAAAGATTGTGCTAAAAGTTTTAATAGTAGTAACAGGACTAAATTCCTCAAGTTCAAAAGCTAAAAGTTTTCCAACCAGAGCTTCTCGAGATACTGATGTATTAGGCATTGTTCTCAATTCATTTACAATAGTAACTTTCATTTTGTGTTCCGGTGGCAAAGCTCTTTAAACTTTAGAAACAATTTCATCTTCACTTAAGGTTCCTCCACAACATTGTCTACCCAAAACAATTTCATTTACTCTTTCAATAAAAGCAGAAATTCTTTCATCTTCTTCCATTTTCAGATTTTTATACCTGACCTGGAAGCATTCCAGTTTTGCAATTTTGATTAGCAGTAGATCTATCTGATAATTCCATGATTTGCTGATCTGACAATGCACTCAAAATCGCTTCTCTAGCTTTGCAGTCATTTTCCTCATCTTAAGCCAAGGTTAGTGGAATAGGTTGACCTTGAGTAGGAACAACATAGCAATTCTTTGTAACATCACAAATATCCTTTCCAATGCAATTCAGATGTGTCTCCATCTTGATTTTCCATATGCCATAGTTGGTTCCATCAAGCTTCGGACTGTCCTTCCTGATATAGTTAGAAGACATTGGATCTCCTCAAGCTGTTAAACTTCTGCAAAAAGAGGACTAGGCCCTGATACCAATTGTTAGGTCCCAGAGGCAACTAAGAGGGGGGGGATGAATCAGTTGTCCAATAGATACAAACCAAAACTAACTTAACCAAACTTAATGCTTAAATCTGGTAAGCCAAACTTTAATGTTGGTAGATAGTTTAACATTTAATTGCAGTTCTGGTAAAGTTTAATGCATGAAACAGAAAGACAAATAACATACAAAATACATAACATAGTTATTTGTACGTGGAAATCCTATCAGGGGAAAAACAATTGTGGGAAACCTTACCCACAATCAGATGATACTAATGCAGATAATATGTGTGTACAAATGGGGTCTACACATGTAGAAAGGCCAACTGCCTATTGCTCACTGCTCAACCACAAAATGGGAGTCACAGTGACTACAATTGGATGTTTAAATCTAATGATAATGTACTGCTCAGAATAGCATCTTCATATGTTGGATTCAGTACCGGTTAAGCACTGATTTGTCTTCTTCAAACCTTCATTCAATCTTGGATGATGTCTGCGTGTATAGCTCTACTTATATTCGCATATACCTTATTACAATCCTTTTCCACACACTTCCACATAATCTCATAAATGAGATCTTACATATATAACAAAACCTAAGACTAAATGAGTAGGTCGGCTCACTAAGATATTACAATAAAATCAATTACAAATGAATTAATATGAGATACATAATGTCGGCTCAATGCATTTAAAATAACAATAAATCATCTTCATGACATGACGTGCTGATCTAGAATAGATGTGCTTGCCGGTGCATAATCTGGACCTATTTGCTAGTAACAACAAATATGCAAACCCAAATAAACCAATGAACAAATCACCAAAACCAAGTGTTCAATAAATGTCTTCGACATAACCAAGCAATCTCCAAGTTATTCCAAGTGCCGGTGAACAACATATCCTATCGATGAACTAGATATCAGTGACTGTGCATAAGTCACTGAACATGCCGATGAACATAACCAGATATCTCCAAGTGTTGACATCAATGATAAAACCATATCAACATATCCAAAATACCAACACAATTAATGTCTGATACAACCACTAGACTTATAGAATCTACAGGCGGTGGTTAAGGAAAGCCAGAAACTGAGCATTGCACTGCACAGCACAAGGAGACCAAGGGCACACACCTTGCAATAATCTCCTCCCAGTACAAGTGAGGGATTTGAACCTATGATCAAGCTCTAATACCACTTGTGATAAGTGTGGTTGTTGTTGCACCAAAAGATCGACCTATTAATGTTCGATACAACCACTAAACTTATAGAATCAATAGGAGGCAGTTAAGCCATGTCAGAAACCCGAGCATTGTACTACACAACACAAGGAGACCAACAGTGCATACCTTGCAAGACATAGATCATGTGAAGACTAAAAATTATATATAGAGTCTTAAGATGGATCAATGTGTTATGGAACATTATTAGCAAGATCATCAACTAAAAAGTTATCCTCTTCTTAAAAATCATCATTTTCCTCTTTTAGAATTGTCTTTTTTGCATCCTCTTGGCTTTCCTTTTAAATCACTTATGTTGATTCTTGATAATAATTACTACTTAATTGGTAAACATTTATTGATAATTAATGCAAAATTTATTGATTCTTTCTTTGTCGATATTTGTTGGATTTTTCAAATTAATTGTGTAGAAGAGTTTTTTTGGTTACACAACAATATTCATCTTTGGAATCCATGTAATATTTGATTTTTCACTATTAATTGTTTATCCTTTTTTGGTAGAACAAATGATGGTGAATGGTTGTTTTAACATATTTGTCTCTATTATTATTTTTCTTCATTTGTCACGTCATTATATTATATGTTTATGGTAAAAATGGAAACAACAATATTGAAAGACTAAATAGATTCAACCACAAAACCCTAGCCTAACAACAACAAAGATCCACCATAACATATGAAGATTACCTAAGGCAATGCAAATCAAATGAAATCACAAAGATTATACCATCACATGTCTAATAGGGTTTGGATATCCATTCTTCCTATCTCCATTGATCTTGCTTGATATATTTTCTCTCAGATTTTATGTGTGCACAAGAGCTCAACAAAGAACGGAAATGTGGTTGCATGTAGGCTTGATCGCATATGAAAGTTCGTATGCTAGAAGGTTTCAAAGATCCATTAGGGTTGATAATGAAGGAAGCATCTCCTTATATATAAGACACTATAAGAAATGAAGAGATAAGATTAACAGGTGTAAAAGATAAATGGTCGGCTAAGATTAGAGGGTAGGTAGGGAAAATAAGAAAATAATGTGAGGGTAGGTAGTGTAGGAATTAAGAGATGAATGACATGTGTCATAGGTAGAAAAGGTTAATGAATTGATTAAATAAATAAAAATTTATTTAATTAATAAAGGAAGTGGGATGAATTAAATAAATAAAATATTTATTTAATTTTTTAGAAGGAAAATTTAAATAAATAAATGTATTTATTTAAATGACAAATAAGACTAGACGAGGATAAATCAATTAATTAAATAAATAAAGATTTATTTAATTAATAGAAGAACTAGGCTTAAATAATTAAATAAATAAGGATATTTATTTTAATTAGACAGGATAATTTTAGGTGTCTACATTTTGTCCCTCTTTGAGACAATGCAAATTGTCTCGTTGTTTCAAAGAAAATAAGATAAACTAATACAAAGTTGCCCCAAGATGGGAATGATATGCCCCCTCGAGAGATTGGATGAAAATGTCTGAAAAGATCGCAGACAATCTCTTGATAAGAAAGAAAGGGTAGAAAGGGCTGATAAGATAGATTAGAGTGATAGAGTCATGGGATAAAGAAGACTGAATAGGGCTAGGGCTAGGGCTAGTGTAGTCTATAAGATAGACTATGAGGGGAAACATCCTCATTGTCATCCACACATCCAATAGATCAGAGTGTAGAGAGAGAAGAGAGTAGTCAGTAGTCAGTAGCGATGGCATTGGTGCATAGATTCGATCGCATTCATCGATATTAGAGGCCAGCAGATGCATGAGAGCCGATAAGTACCACAAAAACCTCCTTGTACTTTGGCGCATTAAATGTTGACATAAATGCATGTCAGGTAGAGTAATAAATGTACTCTAGGTAGGTCTATAAAAAAATGTCAAGTGTGGTAAAAATTGGTAAGGCGTGTCTGCGTTGGTGTCAGGCGTGTCTATGCAGAGCAGAGGCACATCTATGTGATTCAGGCGTGTCTCTGCAGATTAGGCACATTTGTGTCTTCAAGGCCAAATCGACATTTCTGTGATAAATATACGCTATCGATTGGATAAGTTGCTGAGGGGATACACTCAAGCAGGTCCTCTAGGGAAGACTAGGATAGCAAATAGGGCTAGGATTAACAATTCTATGATAGAACATACATTGCCAATTAGGAAACTACTCAAGAGGATACACTCAAGTAGAGGTCCTAGGATACGTTCAAAGCAACACTTTATGATGGACAAGGAATGCTACCAGGATAAAAGGGCAGTACTTTGTGATGAACAGATAGTACCACTAAGAGCAGCACTTAGTGATGAATAGGGAATGCCACTAGGATAGAAAGCAACACTTTGTGATGAATAGGGAGTACCACTAGGATAGGAAGCAACACTTTGTGATGAATAGGGAATGCTACTAGGATAGAATGCCATATGATATATATAAGCACTAGGATAAAGAAAACACTTTGTGATGAATAGGGAGTACTGCTAGGATAAGAAGTAGTACTTTGTGATGAACAAGGAGTACTACTGGGATTGACATAGTTGATTTGTTTGATTGTAGGAGGACCTACCAAAGCTGGAGTCACAAGAGAGATTCTCGTCGACTTAAAGTTTACAACCAGAGCTGACACCCAAGGATAGAGCAGCAGTTCAGGCTATGAGCTTGCGATATATTTTGTATGTGCTTGAGTTTCGGGTTAACTTGGGTTTGTTGACTGCTTTAGCTAAGAGATGGCACTCAGAGACATGCACGTTCGATTTGTTGTTGGGTGAGATGACAATCAGCTTGGAGGATGTGTATAGGATAGGGTGACATGAGGGTTGGCAGTGGGATGGGGGAGACACTAGAGAAATTGGTGACTAAGCACACCATGTTTGCATGGGGACTATGTCTGCTGGCACATTTGTATTATGAGCTACATCAATTTGTGCATCATGGGTCAACTGGATTGGGATGCGGGGTGACACTGCTGTAAGTATGGGCGTATGAGAATCTATCGGTTACACGATCGATACATCTCAGAGGCATGGTCATGGGCGCAACTATGTTCACTTATATGATATGATTACGTCTTAGCCACAGATTGGGAGACTAGAGTATTGGCCTCAAGTGATTGACGAGATAGACAGTGTGGTTTGGAAGTCGTACCAGGACTGTGAGGAGTGGGAGGATGATGCAATCGAGCTTCCATATATATTCTAGAGTAGGTATCTAATTTTTTGAACACCGTATATTATTCAGAGGTAGTTGGGATAGGGTGGGCAGACAGTTTGACTAGATACATCGGATGCCACGGGGGTCAGAGATGTATGCATGGATGGTGAGAGATTAGGTGCATTTGGGTCCATTATTGTCTTATGATCAGGTAGCGACATAGCTAGTAGAGATGATTCCCTTGCCTTGGGATATGTGGGCAGATATAGAGGATGTAGGGATGGATGTAGGGTATACTGCATATTGGGGAGAGTATCCATTTTCGTGGTTGACGTATCCAGGGGAGCTGATAGATGGAGATGGTGGAGGTGATGGAGATGATAGTTTGAGATGGTGGAGGTAGAGATTGATGGCACAGGCGAGGCATAGTGGTAGAGAGGAGAGTGGCTTCAAGGAGAGAGGGCGAAGAGGAGAGACAAGCTCAATAGGCTCACATAGTGAGGGGCAGAGGTGGATTACCTTTATAGGCGCAAGCAGGATAGGTTCCCAGATAGGTACAAGCTCCTAGACAAGTATAGGGATAGGAGCAACCACAGGAGCAGCCATAGGGACAGAGTCAGGAGAAACCGTAGCAGCAGCCACAAAGATAGAGTGAGGGGGGAGAGGAGGAGGATGAGTTACTATCCTTGAGGGAGATCTTCTATGGATAGGAAAATGAGATCCAAGATCTGGAGAGGGAGAGAGCTAGGCTCAGGAGACAGCTAAGGGATACTAAGCAGAAAAGGGATCAAGATATTCAGTGCTATATAGAGGCTAAGATAACACTAAGGGCAGGGAGGTAGGCAACAGAGCACACAGGGGCCGAATACACCTATTCTGCAGGCAGGGGAGGAGATAGGCTATTGGAGAGACCTATACTATAGAGTGGTGTCACCAGATCAGCAGGCTAGGAGCTTTTGTAGACCATCATGGACTGTGATGCCCACTGGAGGTAGAGACAGGAGACATGCGTCTAGCAATAGGGTCATGGGTCCTCCACCACCACCAGATAGAGGGGGAAAGAGAGATGATCCTAGGGTGGGTCCTTCCAGGGATGAGAGTCCCTTAGGGCCAGCCGGCTCCAAGGGTGGGAGTTGATCATAGCCTTAGAGGGCTCCCTATGTATCAGTTTTGTACCATTTTGTATGATGATGTAGACACCTTCGGGTGATTTTGTAACCATATGTATTTTGACATCATTGTATCGTGACACTTACTATTTTTTGAGATATATATATGAGATGATTCATCTTTGTGGTAGCTATATGCATGTGTAGCTATGTGATGGTTCTATATGTTTTATGATGTATGTTTCTATGTGGTGCTTATGATATGGATGCAAATATGTACATGATGGAATGCAATATTTTTATTCTTTTATGTTGTGTGCTAAATGTGATGTAATTGTGATATTTACATGTATGTATGAAATGCTTATATGTGGTAATGCAGGTGCAAACTACATGAGATGCAAATTTTAATAGTTAATTCCTAT
Source organism: Cryptomeria japonica (assembly GCF_030272615.1). NCBI lineage: Eukaryota > Viridiplantae > Streptophyta > Pinopsida > Cupressales > Cupressaceae > Cryptomeria > Cryptomeria japonica. The sequence goes on along the minus strand of NC_081412.1, from coordinate 612,689,928 downwards.
ACCGGTAAATATTAATGCATGAAACATAAACACAAATTCATCCACAACACATAACTCCAATATTTGTACGTGGAAACCCTGTAAGGGGAAAAACAATGATGGGAAACCTTACCCACAATCAGATGATACTACTACAGATAGTAAGTGTACATAAATGGGGTCTATACATGCAAAAAGGCCAACAGCCTAGAGCTCACAGCTCAATCACAAAATGGGAGTCACACTGAATACAGTTGGATGGTTAAATCCAATAAGAATGTACTACACAAAATAGCATCTTCATATGCTGGATTCACTACTTGTGTAATGCTGATATGCTTTGAAAAAAACCTAGCTTCACCTTCAAATGATCTCTTTGTGTATAGCTCTTCTTAATCTCGCATATACCTTCACACAATTCTTTTTCGCATTCCACATTCGATCTTACAAATAAGATCTTACATTTATACCATAACCTAAGACCAATTTTAGTAGGTCGGCTCTACAAGATATTACAATAAAAACATTTTACAAACAATATAATATCTAATGCAATAACCGATTAAACATGTCAGCTTAATGCATTTACAACAATAATTAATCATCTCCATAGCGTGCCATGCCGATCTGGAAAAGATAAACCTGTCGATGTAACCCTAGGTAACCCTAGACCTATTTACCGGTAAAAGAAAATATGCAAATATGAATATACCAATGATTAATTCTTCAAAACAAAGTGTCCACATGATGTTTTCGACATTACCAAGTGTCTTCCATATCATTCCAAGTGTCGGTGATCATTATATCCTGCTGGTGAACTATATTCCAGTAACTGTGCAATAGTTACTTGCTTGTTGGTGAATGCTATTGGATCTCCAGAGTGCTAGTGTTTTAGTAGGTGTTGACATCAATGACAAAACCATACCAAAATACCAACAATCTCCCCTTTTGTCATTGATAGCAACACAAGATGCAAAAACCATCAAAGTGCCAAAACAGAAATGCCAAATACCAAAAACCAACAATCTCTCCTAATCAACAATCTCTCCCACTGGGAGCAACATGTGTTATCCAAATTTTTTCAATACCAATATCTCCTTAAAAGGATAATGTGTTTTTCCATAGATATCGCTCCCCCTTTGACATCAAATGCCAAAGTTACAATAATACCAAGTTCATATACAAAATACCAACTACTCCCCCTGAGAAGTAGCTTCCTTATCGAAGACCGGAGTAAAAGTTTGTCTTTTAATTCAATCATTTGATGACAATCATCAACTTTCTAAGTCTCTACTAGTGGTGGTATGACTCCAAGCTGATCTCTGAGATATTCAAAAGTCTGCTTAGGCAATGGTTTCGAGAAAATATCTGCAAATTGTTCTTTAGTGTTCACATAAACCAGTTTTATCTCCTTTTCTTCAACTTTTTCCCTTAGAAAATTCAGTTTGATAGAAACATGTTTTGTTGTAGAATGTAATACCGGATTCTTAGATATATCAATTGCTGCAGTGTTATCACAATATATAGTAATAGTTTCCTTGCATTTTACCACATAGTACTTGTGTACAATTAGTTGCTGCTGCAACATATTCTAATTCTGCTATTGATAAAGATGTACAACTCTATTTCTTACTCAGCCGAGAAACTAATTTCTTTCCAAGAAAGAATGCTCCGCCAGTGGTGCTTTTTCTATCATCCACATCTCCTACCCAATTTGCATCTGTGTATGCACATAGATCAATATTTTCATCTCTAGGATACCATAATCCAAGATTTACAGTGCCTTGTAAGTACCGGAAAATCCTTTTTACTACTAACTCATGATTTTCTCCACGATTACTTTGAAATCTTGAAATAATACATACTGCATTCATAATATCAGGTCTGGTTTGTGTCAAATACAGTAAACCTCCTATCATAGATTTGTATCTAGTTGGATTAATGGGTGTAAATTCATCCCTTTGAGATAATTTGTCATCTGTAGTCATAGGTGTGATGACCAGTTTAGAGTTCTCCATCCCAAATTTCTTTAGTAACTCTGATACCAATTGTTAGGTCCTGGAGACAACTGAGAGGGGGGGGGGGTGAATCAGTTGTCAACTAAATTCAAACCAAAAACAACTTAACCAACTTAATGATTAATACCGGTAAACAAGTTAAGTATGTCGGTAGACAGTGTTAATAGTTAATTGCTATACTGGTAAAGATTAATGCATGAAACATAAACACAAAGTCATCCACAACACATAACACCAATATTTGTACGTGAAAACCCTGTAAGGGGAAAAACCATGGTGGGAAACCTTACCCACAATTAAATGATACTACTGCAGATAGTAAGTGTACATAAATGGGGTCTGCACATGCAGAAAGGCCAACAACCTAGAGCTCACTGCTCAATCACAAAATGGGAGTCACACTGACTATAGTTGGATGGTTAAATCCAATAAGAATGTACTACACAAAATAACATCTTCATTTGCTAGATTCAGTACAGGTGTAATGCTAATATGCTTTCAAAAAAACCTAGCTTCACCTTCAAATGATGTCTTCGTGTATAGCTCTGCTTAATCTCGCATATACAATCACACAATTCTTTTTCGCATTCCACATTCTATCTTACAAATAAGATCTTACATTTATACCATTACCTAAGACCAATTTTAGTAGGTCAGCTCTACAAGATATTACAATTAAAACATTTTACAAAAAATATAATATCCGATGCAATAACTATTTAAACATGTCGGATTAATGCATTTACAACAATAATTAATCATCTCCATAGCGTGCCATGCTGATCTAGAAAAGATAAACCTAGTGGTGTAACCCTAGGTAACCCTAGACCTATTTGCCGGTAAAAGCAAATATGCAAATATGAATATACCAATGATTAATTCTTCAAAACATAGTGTCCACATGATGTCTTAGACATTACCAAGTGTCTTCCATATCATTCCAAGTGTCGGTGATCATTATATCCTGCCAATGAACTATATACCAGTAACTGTGCAATAGTTACTTGCTTGCTGGTGAATGCTGCTGGATCTCTAGAGTGCTAGTGTTTTAGTAGGTGTTGACATCAATGACAAAACCATACCAAAATACCAACAAGTTTCTCTTGATGAGGGAAGTTGACCTTGACTCTAAGTAAGACCAATTGAGATCCAAAGGTTATAGACCTTGATGAGGGAACACTTAGCAAAATGTTGTTATATGTAGTGTGTTGACAAAGTATGATGAGGACAAGCAATTGACCTTTTGACTCAAGTTTTGACAAATGTGAATGTAATGTAAGGTGTAAAGAAATGATGGACTTTGTGAGACCCAAAAATAGACTAAATTCTAGATGAAAACCCGGAGAGATAACCTAGGAAGACCAATAAGCCTGAAACTAACTGCTCTTGTTTGCTGGATTGTAAATTTTTCCAATTCTAAACACAGACGTGGTTGTATATTTCACAGATGCGGTTAAATAACACACACATTGTTTAACACTGCATAGGGGCGTTTCTGAGAGTTTTGTGAATGCAATTTTTCTTAACAGAACACAAATGCGTTTCTCCCCTTCACAAATGTGGCTAAATGACACAGATGTGTTTCTGTCAGACACAAACGCATTTCTGAAAGCTGAGTGCAATTTTTCCAATTTGTAAAGTTTTTTGTTGTGACCAAATCTGAATTTGTGACTTTTTTTCATGACAAGAGGACACAATGTTAATGAGGACTCAATGTTTGCAAGTGTTTAGATTCAAAATGACTCAAAAGAAAGTGTTTTGTTTGATGTAAAAATGTTTTGCATACACTTGAAGACATAAAAGACACAATGTTTTGATGTTTTATCTTGATTGTTTAAATGTTCAAAATAAGACAAGCATAATTCTTATGGTTGGCCAGGACAATAGTTGTTGATCCCACATGGGGTTTCCCCCGAGGCTAGGCTATTCAGAGCATATACTTAGATGCTTGAACCCACTGGCTCCACCCTTGACACTCACTTCTCTGGGGCAGCCAAGCACCAGTCCCCATGAAAACTCCCCATGGAAAACTTTATATCTCTACTAAGAACCGTATGTGTGTGGGCAACTCTAGAGGTCCGACCTCCTGCCCCAACAACTAGAAGGATTTTGGATTTCTAAAACAAAAAGGTGCTAGTAAGGGCATCCTCTCGTGTCACCATACATGCATCACTTTCATCTTCGTAAATACAGAAGCCTCCCAGCCAGTAGGGGTTATTCCCTATAACTGATCAAATAAATTTGATCAAACGGGTTTATGGGGAGACATAGTATCGGTATGAACTAATCAAGACACGTTACCCATGGCTTACATCATGGATACAGTTGTTTATATTGGTTCAGAAGAGGATGGCTTTTCCTCACTACCACTTGGGTCATCCTCTCCTCACTAGTAGTCCTAATGACCACACGAGGAGATAGACCCTCTAGAGATTAAACAAAAAGAGTCTATTGCTCAAGACACAAAAGACACTAGTTTAATTTTGGTGCACCAATTGAAATGTTTGGTAATCTATGAAAAATAAGGCACAGAAATGAAGATGAAAAAAAAAAACAATCCTTGCCAAGATCATGCAACAAAGATTTCTTAGTAGTTTGGGTTGTTTCAAATGATTACCCCTTCTTGCAAGCATACAAGTTAGGTAAATTTTAGATCCAAAAAGACTTTATGAAATAGGGGCCTTCAACAAAATGATTTTCTTTCAAGACAAGCTGCACCAATTTTGTTAGATAGATCACAAGATGTTAGCCCAAAATAAACCAAATCTAAAATTCAAATGACAAAATAAAGCCTCAAAACTGGATCAAAAACTAAAAATACAAAATCTGAGACGAACACGATTAAACCTAAGTCAAATGCGATAGAAAATTGCAAACGCATCTAAATTCATCGCAGATGTGCCGTTATCACGCAGACGCAAGTCCTGAACGCAAACGCGACTGAGAGATTCATAGATGCGGTTTGAAATCATAGACGCAATCCTACAATCTGCACAAAAAGATAAAATGATACGGAATGCAAATGCGATTACGAAGATCATAAACGCAAAATAAAAGAAAAAATGTGGTTACACGATGCACAGACGCGGAAATGTCAGATTTGTAACTTCAAAAACACAAAATCTATAACAAAAAATGTTAAATGTAAAAGGGACAAGAGTCCCACCGAGCATGTCAAAATTATTATGTTAAAAATGGAAACAACAATATTGAAAGACTAAATAGATTCAACCACAAAACCCTATCCTAACAACAACAAAGATCCACCATAACATATGAAGATTACCTAAGACAATGCAAATCAAATGAAATACAAAGATTATACCATCACATGTCCAATAGGGTTTGGATCTCCATTCTTCCTATTTCCATTAATCTTGCTTGATATATTTTCTCTCAGATTCTATGTGTGCAAAAGAACTCAACAAAGAACAAAAATGTGGTTGCAAGTAGGCTTGATTGCATATGAAAGTTCAAATGCTAGAAGGCTTCAAAGATCGATTAGGTTTAATGATGAAGGAAACATCTCCTTATATCGAAGACACTATAAGAAATGAAGGGATAATATTAAAAGGTGTAAAAGATAAATGGTCGGCTAAGATTAGAGGGTAGGTAGAAAAAATAAGAAAATAATGAAAGGGTAGGTAGTGTAAGAGCTGAATGACATGTGTCATAGGTAGAAAAGGTTAATGAGTTGATTAAAATAAATAAAGATTTATTTAATTAATAGAGGGACTGGGATCAATAAAATAAATAAAATATTTATTTAATTTAAGAGAAGGGGAATTTAAGTAAACAAATGTATTTATTTAAATGAGAAATAAGGCTAGAAGAGGATAAATGAATTAATTAAATAAATAAAGATATTTATTTAATTAGACAAGACAATTTTAGGTGTCTACATTATATATACCTAAAGAAGATAAATGTCAATTTTATTTGGAGGATCCTTTGGGTTGGAATGTAATTATTTAAAGTGAAAGGAATAAACTCTAAAAAAAATCATATATTGTGTAGAATTTTTAAAACTCTACATTCTTGACAATATAGTTGAATGCAATGGATCTATTAGTATCATTAAAAGTATTACATAAACCTCTTCATTGAAATGTGGACCTTAAATTTTTACGTGATCTATCAAAATGATAAACTTACATATCACATCTAGTTGTACATATCCTTAACAATCTTTTATAATTATTATCATATTTGTTTATTATCATTGATTTCAAAAATCTTGTTGCACTATATCAATCTACGTTAATTTTGCATGGATATTATAAGTATGAAATATTATTATGTTGAAACATAAAATTTTTCGCTTAAAGTAAATTTGAATCCAAAGCATCATCATTAATCCATCTTTCTTATGAGTCTCTGAAAGTTTGAATTATTCCTATCAATTTGCACAAATGAAATTTTATACTTTAACAATCTTTTTATCATACCTATTATTGTTTGCCAATTTGAACCAAAACTCCATCCACAAACCATTTGTATACAATTTGTTGTATATTTCTTTCTTAATTCTTTATTCTAACATGTCTTTTTAGAATGATTCTTCAAACTACACATGTTGCAAGGATGTAGATCCCAACACCTATCCTTTGTATGACCTTGCCTATGAAAATGAGTACACTCAATACATTGCTTTTCTTGAACAAATTTTCTTTCCTTTTCCTATAACATACCAAAGACTAATATTTTGGCCTCATCTTTGTAAGGAAGTTAAGTAGTGAAACAACTTCCTAAACTAACCTTGAGAGGAGGGTAATGCAAAAATTTTTACAGATCATCACATCAATTACATAAAATAGAAATAGATATAATTACATTCAAACCATAACATAATGATTTACATGGGGAAAACCCTTTCGGGAGAAAAACCCCACACTCCAAAAGTCGCCCAAAATATTATTCAGAAATCAAAACAGATTACAATATACTTGTAGAGAAAGCTCTTTGCAGGCATACCACTAATCAAAGATTCAAAGGTAACTCAATCGCCATAAGACTCTTAGAGACAATCTCTATCTCACACACCTCATATATAAGAGATACAACATAAAAAACTATCAAATGGTATTACAAAACCATTGGCTAAAACAACCCAATAAGGTGTAGCCAACCTTATCTCCCTTCTAGATGCCCTATGACATGTCCCTCCCTTTTTATATCTCTTTTATGTGTTTGATGTATTTTATATTTCCTATTTGAGGAGTACAAGCTTCTGAAGGCCATAACTTGGGAACTGTGTGTCCTATTGACGAACCATTTGAAGCACCAGGAAGCTTGTGAAGTTCTCTATTGCCTCATTAACAACTATGCCATTTAAACCCACTTTTCAAGACATTTTGGGGCCTCTAAATTCCTCAAAATCAAATTTAAACCTTTCATTGGACCCCTCAAAAATGAAATAATTTAATAGCTATGATCTTGCGATGTAACTTTACCAGAATGCTTATCTATCCAACCATAAGATTTGTGGAAAATTTCGCACCATTTTGTGCTCAAATGAAAACTTACTATAAATAGTAACCTCATATAAATGCAAGGTTGAGACACCATTTTCCCAACAAATCTCCCACTTGTCGAACACCTTACAAGAGAAAAGGGAGTACCAACACAATAAATCAATTACTAGGGGCTATTAGACCCATAGAATTTGAGCACCATCTAAACTTCTTTGTGCTCATAGCCTTAGTTAAAGAATTTGCAACATTCATCAAAGTTTCTACCTTAACTCTTCACCCTACCATCTTCGACCATATCTCCAAAAAAATGATACTCGACATCAATGTACTTGGTCTGGGCATGAAATGTCAAGTTCTTAGCTAGGCAGATCGCACTCTGACTATCACAATAAACTATCACGACTCCTTGTTTTATTCCAATGTCTGAACATAGTCTCTTAGGCCAAATGGCCTCTTTAAAAGTATGAGTAGCTGTTGTATACTCTTCTTTAGTAGTGGACAAAGCAACCACAACCTATCTCTTACCCATCCAACTAATTTCACCACCAAATAAAGTAAACACATAAGAAAGGATGAATCTTTTGCTATCGATATCACCTACCCAGTCTGAATCCACATAACCATGAATATCAAGGGAAATCATGTCTCCAACTGAATTACCACAATAAGACAAATAATACTCTAAGGTACCCTTCAAATATCTGAAGACTCTTTTGAATGCATCCCAACGAACTCTACCATGATTAGACATATATATGGACAAAACTCCCACTGCTTGGGAAATGTCCGGTTTAGTATAGACCATAACATATATCAAACTCCAATTGGAATTTGGTAAGGAACTCTACTCATGTCTTCCATCTCTGATGGGGATGTAGGACAATCTACAATAGATAATTTTGTTCCAACTATAAAAGGAACATACAATGGTCTACAATCCTGCATGTTAAACCTTTGTAACACTAAATTCACATACTTACTCTGGCCTAGCCATAGCATTCTGTTCACTCTATCTCTTCTAATTTCCATCCCAAGAATGTGTTTTGCTGCACCAAGATCTTTCATTTCAAATTTAGCGACGAGCTGAGAATTTAGCTTTAAAATCATACCTTTCCCTTTACCGATGAATAACATATGATCAACATACAATGCAATGTACAGGAAATCATGACCATTAGATTTATAATTGTATATGGTGAAAATGGATACAACAATAATATTGAAAGACTAAATTAATTCAACCACAAAACCCTAGCCTAATAACAACAAAGATCCACCATAACATATGAAGATTACCTAAGACAATGCAAATCAAATGAAATCACAAAGATTGTACCATCACATGTCCAATAGGGTTTGAATATCCATTCTTCCTATCTCCATTAATCTTGCTTGATATATTTGCTCTCAGATTTTATATGTGCACAAGAGCTCAATAAAGAACGGAAATGTGGTTGCAAGTAGGCTTGATTGCATATGAAAGTTCGAAAGCGTAGACGGGGTTGAATGCATAGTGAGTTAGTCAGGATGCATAGATTGATTAGGGTTGATAATGAAGGAAGTATCCTCTTATATAGAAGACACTATAAGAAATGGAGGGATAAGATTGAGAGGTGTAAAAGATAAATGGCCGGCTATGATTAGAGGGTAGGTAAAGAAAATAATAAAATAATGAAAGGGGTAGGTAGTGTATGAATTAAGAGATGAATGGCATGTGTCATGGGTAGAAAAGGCTAATTAATTAATTATATAAATAAATATTCATTTAATTAATAGAAGAAGTGGGATAATTAAATAAATAAGATATTTATTTAATTTAGGAAAAGGATAATTTAAATAAATAAATGTATTTATTTAAATGAGAAATAAGGCTAGAAGAAGATAAATGAATTAATTAAATAAATAAATATTTATTTAATTAATAGAATAATTAGGCTAAAGTAATTAAATAAATAAAATATTTATTTAATTAGACATGACAATTTTAGGTGTCTACATTTTGCCCCTCTTTGAGACAATGCAGCTTGTCGCGTTGTTTCAAAGAAGATAAGATGAACTGATACAAAGTTGCCCCAAGATGGGAATGATATGCCCCCTCAAGAGATTGGATTAAAATGTCTAGAAAGATCGCAGACAATCTCTAGGAAAGAATGGCTAGAAAGGATTGACCAAATAAAATGACAGAGTCACGGGATAAAGAAGACTGACTCAGGGAACGTGGGCTAGGGCTAGGTCTAGGGCAGTCTATAAGATAGACCACAAGGGGAAAACATCCTTATTATCATCCACACATCCAAGAGATCAGAGTGCAGAGAGAGAATAGAGCAGTAGCAGTCAGTAGCAATGGCATTGGTTCACAGATTCAATCTCGTTCGCCGATTTCATAGGCCAGCAGATGCAGGAGAGCTGGTAGGTACCACAAAACCTCTTTGTACTTTGTCGCATTAATTGTTTTCATAAATGCATGCTAGTTAGTGCAATAAATGCGCTTTAGGATAATGTCAAAAAATGTCAAAAATGTGTAGGCGCATCTGCGTTGGTGCCAGGCGCGTCTAGGTTGGCTAGGCGTGATCAGTGGGTTCCTCTGTCTGGATAGGGCGACATGGGGGTTGGCTATGTAGCCATATGTATTTTGATATCATTGTGTCATGACACTTATGATTTTAATATATATGAGATGATTCATCTTTGCGGCAGCTACATGCATGTGTACCTGTGTGATGCTTATGTTCCTATGATGTATGTTTCTATATGATGCTTATGATATGGATGCAAATATGTACATGATGAAATGCAATATATTTGTTCTTTTATGTTTTATATGTGTTATGCCAATGCAAATGTGAATGTATGAAATGTAGATGAATACAATAATGCAAATGATTATTTACATGATGAAAATGTAAAATGTGCTAATATGTGTTGTGTTCAAGATGTGATGTGATTGTGATATCTATATGTATGTATGAAATGCTAACATGTGATAATGTAGGTGCAACTACATGAAATGTAAATGTTTTTGGTGTGTCATTATACTCAGTCATGTGATAGCAGGCTACACAGACTCAAGAAGGACTATGGAGGTCAATCAAGAAAGGGGGATGGAAGATAGAAGATATGGAAGTGAAAGAGCTTCTTGTGCATTATCATCATTGAGCTTTATTATGGAAAAATAGGTTATGACAATCAAGGCATATGTTCGACCCAGAAAGTCATTGTACCCGTTTGCATGGAGATAAGACAATTGCAAACAAGGAATGCCCTAGTTCATACTAGACTCTTAGTGTCCTCATATCCTTGGACAAGTCATAGCATTGCTAAGAGACAATCCACAGACAACAAAGAAAAATAGGTGACGATACCCCATCCTCGCTTTTCTAGTCAAAGACATCCTAGAAAAGCTAAAAGACATGTCACTAAAAAGATAAAATCAAAAGAAAACCAAGAGTTGACACCAACATCCATTGTAGTCCTCAAGTTTAGTGTCTCTTGTCACTTGTATAAGTCTTATTTGATTGTGGTCACAATGTTTACTTTCACAAAAAGGATAGATAGCACTGAACCATATGTTGTCTGAGCCTATTGAAAGATTTGATTTCTTGAAGCCCATTGTTGCTGTTGTGTCTCATCTGAAACTGACTGAATCCATCAAACTGATACTTTATTGCGGAGAAGATGAAACTTTATTATGGATTGGCGATGCAAATGTTTCTTTATTGTGGATTGTACGCATATAGACTGAAAAAAACTAGAAGAAACCGTGCTCCTTGAAACATGTGATGCTCTCAGTTCCACACCCATCACTAGACATAGGATTTGCCTTAGCCACAAATAGGAGCTGATTTATTATGGATGGAAAGGGGTGAAAAGGAATGTTTATTATGAATGGCTAACCAATCTTAGGTAGATCAATAACAAGCCATGATGGAAATGGGTAAGTTTATTATGAATGAATAGGTTGTGAGTGTGTGCAAAGTGAAAGGATGAAATGAAATCCTGAAGGAGGGAGGAGCAATGTCTCTACGCATGGTGTTGATGACCCAATGTTCACCATGGTACTTGCCCAAGGTGCCACCGAAGTGGTTTTCACCGTTGGACGAAATGTTTTTCTTTACTTTTTTTTTTTTTTCAATTTTTTTGTGTCACAAGGCACCTGTTTGCTAGGTTTTCACCAAGTAATGATTTTTTAATTTTTATAATTTTTTTGTATTTTTTTTTTTTTTTTTCATTTTTGAATTAGGATACTCTGAGGAGCTATGTGTAGAACCTATGAAGGTGCATGCTATTGATAGGATCCTCCTAAGGTTCTCTCTTTGTGGTTGAGAGCTGATATGCACCGGATCCATAGGCCGCTGTGATGATGTAAGGACCAAGCCAATTTGGTTCGAACTTGCCCTTCTTCTCTCTGTCTTGCTGATTTTTAGGATTTTCTCTGATAACCAAGTCACCCACCTCAAATGTGCAAGGCTTGACTTTAAGATTGTAGTTGCAACGTTCCTTGAATAAATGATATATATCTCGACTAACTGTCTTCCTTGATGAAAAAACTGAGATAGAATTACTAGTGTGTGGACTACACAGGCCCATATGCGTGTCACCTGAAGAAGTTTGGGCATCCCTGACAACAAAGTCCTTCAAGGAAGCTCCATTAATGGTCCATGATGTATTGCCAGAGGGGAAAGGATGTGCGGAACAAGTGGAATAGTGATGAAGGCTCATGATTGTGAAAAGAAGTGAAAGTATCATAATATGATGGAGACTTAGGATCAACAAGTGTTCTTTTTGACTTAAAATTTTAGAACTTTTGCCCACAGTTATTTTGATATAAGGGGAAATTAACTCTTGTTCTTTTTTCTTCATAGGATTTTTATCCTTGACTTTGATCTTTTCAGAGTTCAATAGCTTTTGATTTTGATTTGGACTAAAGGACTTTTCTTTATTATTGACTTTTATATTTTTATTTTCAAAGCTTGATTTGTGATCCCCAATGAGTAAGGGCTTTTGTAATTCTTGTTGATCCAAGTCAAGGAGAGGAATGGAAATGAATGGATGATATGGTAAGGCTATGTGATTTTTCAAGAGGGCTGGTGATATTCTCAATAGATTCTTTGTTGGAACCACTCTTAGGACTATTGATATCAAGAGCTGCTTGCACCACTAGAGGAGATTTGCATTCAGACTTAGTAGCCACAACACTAGGTGGTTCACACCCAATTCCTTGGCATTGCAAATTATTTGTAGATTGTTCTTGTTGACTAAATGTCTTAGGAGATAGTGGGACTTGATCAACATGAAAGATATACTCACCACATCCCAAGTCTTTAAACTTGAATTTTTCTTTGAGCTTTGTTTGTTTTGATGTAGAAGATTTTATGGATTCTGGATCCACATATACTAAAGATGGAACAACTTCTCAATTGACTGATATTGTTATTTCTAATCTAGGTCACAGATTTCTGCAATATATGAATGGATTTGGGTTAGCTTTGACGGTCACTTCAACTCCATTATGTGGAAACTTGATGCATCGATGATATGTTGATGGTACTGCGCTCATCTCATGAATCCATGGACGTCCTAGCAATATGTTGTATGTGAGATCAAGGTCTAGGACTTGACAAACCACATCCTTTGTAACTGGTCCAACTCTGAGAGGCAAGGTGACTGTGCCTTTGGATGAATGCTCTTCATCATCATATGCCTTGATGGTAATTTTGTTTGTAGAATTCATAGCTTTATCTGAATATCCCAATTGTTTAATAGTCCTCAATGTGCAGATGTTTAGACCTGCTCCTCCATCTATCAGAACTCATTTTATTTGATGTTTGTGTATGAAGCCTTCAATGTGTAATGGTGCATTATGTGGCTGACTTACGGAGGCGTCATCGGCTTCTGTGAATGTAAGGGAGCATGGAATAGAAAGGTATCCCATTTTGGCACGCCCAGTGGGACAGGGATTTTTGTTAGATCTATGTTTTTTGCAGATTTTTCTAACCCTATATTGTTGTTTTGTAAAACAATTTGGAGAATAACCTTGTGCAACTAGGGTTTTGGACACAAAATCAAGATCTTCAAGGGATTTGATCATATCTCACAAGAAGTTTGGAAATTTTGCACCAAATTTTTTTTTCAAGTTGAAGAAAGTACCAGGACCTCTCAATCCAAAGTTCAGAATTTTTGGAGCACATTTTCATTTTATATGAATTTTTTATGATTTTTCATTAAAAATTAATTTTGAGAGGAAATGAGAGAATGTTTTGGATTTTATTACATTTTTGGAAATCTCTCATAATTATACATAGGATCTTTTCTTTGTGATTTTAATTTTGATGCAAAATATTTTCCTAAAAATTGGATCTTTAAAAATTAGGGTTTTTCCTTATTTTCATAAAATCTCACAAACGGCTTTGAATTTTGGCATCAAATTTTTTGTGCAGGTCAGGAAAAGTATCAGAAGGATTCAGTAAAACTTTTAGATTTGTTGGATCAAATTTTAATTTTATATGAATTTTTTATGAGTTTTCATAAAAAATTAATTTTGAGAGCAAATTAACGAATTTTTAAGATTTTCCTACATTTTTTGAAATACCTCAGAATTATACATAGGATCTGTTCTTTGTGATTTTAAATTCAATGCAAAATCATTCCTCAAAAATTGGATCTTTGAAAATTAGGGTTTTGCATTATTTTACTCATATCTCACAAACTGCTTGGATTTGTTGCAGAATTTTTTTAATGTAGGTTTGGAAGACCATTAGGACTCTCTAGTAAAAATTTCAGATTTTTTTGGATCGATTTTTCATTTTATATAAATTTTTTATGATTTTTCATAAAAAAATAATTTTTGGAGCAAATTAGCAATTTTTTTGGATTTTCTTACATTTCTGGAAATCTCTTAAAATTTTACAGGTGTTCTTTTTTTTATGATGAATCAGATCTTTGAATTGGTCAACAAAATGAATTGTTGAAGGCCCTTATTTCACAAAGTCTTTTGGATTTAAAATTTACCTAACTTGTGTGCTTGCAGGAAGGGGTGATTATTTCAAACAATCCAAACTACTAATAGATCTTTGTTGCAGGACCTTGGCAAGGGTTTTTGATTTTTATTGTGTGCCTTGTTTTCATAGATTAGAAAACACTTCAATTGGTGCACTATAATTGAACCATTGTCTTTTGTGTCTTGAGCAATAGGCTCTTTTGTTTAATCTTTAGAGGGCCTGTCTCCCCGTGTGGTCATTAGGACTACTAGTGAGGAGAGAACGACCCAAGTGGTAGCAAAAGAAAAGCCATCTTCTTCCAAACCACTATAAATAGCTATATTCATGGTAGAAACTATGGATAACGTGTGCTGATTAGTTCATACCGACACTATGTCTCCCCATAAACCCGTTTGATCAAATTTATTTGATCATTTGTAGGGCGTAACTCCTACCGACTAGGAGCCTTCTGTATTTACAGAGCTGAAAGTGCCGCATGTATGGCCACATGAGCGGATGCCCTTACTAGCACCTTTTTGTTTTAGAAGCCAAAATTCTTCTAGTTGTTGGGGCAGGAGGTCGGACCTCTGGTAGTGGCCCACACACATACGGTTCTTAGTAGAGATACAAAGTTTGCCACGAGAAGTTTTCATGGTGATTGATGCTTGGCTACCCTGAGAAGTGAGTGCCGAGGGTGGAGCCAGTGGGGTCAAGAATCTAAGTATCCGCTCGTGTAGCCTCGGGGGAAACTCCATGTGGGATCAACAACTATTGTCCTAGCCAACTATAAGAATTGTGCTTGTCCTATTTTGAACAATCAAACATTCAAGACCAAACATCAAAACATTGTGTCTTTTGTGTCTTCAAGTGTATGCCAAACAATTTTACATCAAACAACGCACTTTTCTTTGAGTCATTCTTGAGTCTAAACACTTGCAAACATTGATTCCTCATCAACATTGTGTCCTCTTGTCATGAAAAATAGTAAAAAATTCAAATTTGGTCACAACAAACAACTTCACAAATTGGAAAAATTTACAGTCCAACAAATAAAAGCAATCAGTTTCAGAATTCTTGAGCTTCCTAAGCTATCTCTTTAGGTTTTCATCTGGCATTTAACCTGTCTTTGGGTCTCACAAAGTCCATCATTGCTTTACACCTTACATTACATACACATTTATCTAAACTTGAGTCAAAAGGTCACTTGCTTGTCCTCATCATACTTTGTCAACACACTACATACAACAACATTTTGCTAAGTTGTCCCTCATCAAGGTCTATCACCTTTGGGTCTCATTTGGTCTTACTTAGAGTCAAGGTCAACTTACCTCATCAAGAGAAACTATCCTCTCTTTGGAAGTCACACCTACTCTACTACATACATACTTTGTCTTACATTTTGGATATTGCAAGTAAACCTCAGATTCATTTACATTCCATCCAACTCTTGGTCTTCCATACTTTTTCCATTTTCATCTAGTCTCACACATCTTGGTCAATACCTAGTTCATGGTTGAAACCCATTCCCAAAAATCTAGGAGAGAAGCTAAAGAGGCTCAAGAGTCCGTAAACATGAGTTCTTATGAGTATGACAATGATATCTTCTTCAATTCTGATTATACTACATTACCTGACATGGATGCCTATAGAAACATTCCAAATGTTGAGCACATGGACACTATAAACAACAATGATACACACAATGACAATATGGACAACATTTCAATACATTCAGCAGAAGTGGAAGACTCCATTATGGATCCCCATTTCAATCAATTGGTTGAGGAAATAATGAGGAGGGATAGACAATATTTCTTACAAGTGATGGCACAAAGTGGAGCTAAGATACCTCATGATTTTAACATGTCTCAAAAAATGGAAAATCGACCTTTGCAACAAACTCACTACAACAAGGATGAAAGGAGGCCTAATAGTGGAGGTGATAGAGGACCACATCTTGTGCCTGAATCACCATCATCTTTGTTTCAAAAACCAGAGGTCCCATACACACATGGTCAAGCATATGATACTCACCTTCGCAGATCAATATGGAAGTCTTATGCTGAAAAATATGCTCAATCACATGCCAATTCTAAGGATCAACCACCTAAGCAATTGGATATTCAAAGGCATGCTCAAAATTTGGACACAAGGAAACCCCGCATCAAATTTGGGGGCAACACACTAGAACAAACTGATGACATGCCTATAGAGTATGGTATACATGGACAAAGAAGATATTCCATTCCTCACCATGACTCTATACCAAGTGGTCCATATACATAGCATCATTATAGACCTCCCCCATATGAGCATGTGTATGATCAATATCGTCCATATATGCAACATGCTCCTCCTCCACCTGGTGGATCAGGCATGGGGTATGGTCCAAGAAGTCAGTCTCCACTGAAGAACAATTTGGAGGAACAAATCAGGGACTTACAAAAGAAGATGGAGGACATAAATAAACCGAAGCCAACTTACACAATGAGAGACATATGTCCTTATCCATTTGACAAAAGCATTCCAATGCCTCCTTTTCCTACACACTTTGTGACACCTAAGTTTGATAATTATAGAGGAAAAGGGGATCCTAAGGCACACATAAGACAATTTTTCACAGCTTGCATTGAGGTAGCAGCATAAGAGACATATTTGATGAGATTATCCCAAAGAGCTTAGGTGATCAAGCTATGGAATGGTTCTCCCAACTCCCACCTAGAATTAAATCATGGGGTGATCTAGCGGAGGCATTTATCGAACATTTCTCATACAACATAGAGACAAACATATCAGTCACTACCTTGTGCAACACCAAGCAA
This sequence comes from Cryptomeria japonica, assembly GCF_030272615.1. Lineage (NCBI taxonomy): Eukaryota > Viridiplantae > Streptophyta > Pinopsida > Cupressales > Cupressaceae > Cryptomeria > Cryptomeria japonica. Next base: position 612,672,658 of record NC_081412.1, on the reverse strand, counting down.
AAGGATGGAGAATCTTTTTCATCATTTTTACATAGATGGAGGAATCTAGCCAGCAGATGCTCTTGTGAAATTCCACAAAAACAAATGGTAGAGATGTTCACCCAGAATGTCAACAAAGACATTAGTTATGACCTAAGAAAAGCTTGTTTGTCCACCTTCAAGGACGTCATTGAAAAGGGCTTAGCAACAGAGAAGGTCCTAATTGAACAAGGGGTCATTAAGATATTCAAAGAAAACAAAGATGACTTTAAAGGAAAAGATAAGCCAATATTTTGGAATAAAAACAAGAACACAGTCAATGATGGTGTTGTTGATGCCAATATAGTGCGACCCAAAATCATTTTTTCTGGATCAAGATCTACAAACAATCAAGTGAATACTCAAACAACTTCAAAATTACGAAGGAAGTACACTCCATTGGGAGAACCACTAGAGTCCATTTTCAAAAAGCTAGTGGCAAACAAGATAATCACAATTCCAGATTTGCCTCCATATGAGCCAAAGGTTAAACCAAATTGGTGGAATGATGATGAATATTGTGAATTTCACAAAAGAAAAGGTCATAAAATAGGAAATTGTCATCGACTAAAGAACATCATACAAGATCTCATTGATAGAGGTGACATTGAGATTGAAGGACACTCATCCAATCAAGAACATGAAATGTTTAAGGAACCATTCCCAAAACATGACAAGGGAAAATCTAAAGCCACAGATTACCAAACCAACTATACCAGAGCATCTTATAACTATGATTCAACTGTCAATCACATTTCGATGGACAATTATGTCTCTACCATTATCATCAAGGACAAAACACCTAAAAATTCTACCCAAAGACCCAAAATCATCCTAAAAGGAATTGGATCTTCTTCCGAACCTACCTCTAAATGTCATGTTAGAACTTGTCAAGGTAAATTCACTTTGCAAGGTGCTCCAGATAAAAACACCACTTCCTCATCAACTAAGCCTAAGTACGACCATGTAGAACAGTTAGGGAAGACACCCACACTTATCTCCATCCTTGATCTTTTACACATATGCCCCACACATAAAGCTATTCTTGACAAAATATTGAGAGACACTTTTGTCCCTACTGATTTGAACGTGGACCAGTTTCAAGCCACGGTGGGCACCAAAATGTATATGGTGAAAATGGATACAACAATAATATTGAAAAAGTAAATGAATTCAACCACAAAACCCTAGCCTAACAACAACAAAGATCCACCATAACATATGAAGATTACCTAAGACAATGCAAATCAAATGAAATCACAAAGATTGTACCATCACATGTCCAATAGGGTTTGAATCTCCATTCTTCCTATCTCCATTGATCTTGCTTGATATATTTGCTCTCAGATTTTATATGTGCACAAGAGCTCAACAAAGAACGGAAATGTGGTTGCAAGTAGGCTTGATTGCATATGAAAGTTTAAAAGCATAGTCGGGGTTGAATGCATGGTGAGTTAGTCAGGATGCATAGATTGATTAGGGTTGATAATGAAGGAAGTATCCTCTTATATAGAAGACACTATAAGAAATGGAGGGATAAGATTGAGAGGTGTAAAAGATAAATGGTTGGCTATGATTAGAGGGTAGGTAAAGAAAATAATAAAATAATGAAAGGGGTAGGTAGTGTATGAATTAAGAGATGAATGACATGTGTCATGGGTAGAAAAGGCTAATGAATTAATTAAATAAATAAAGATTCATTTAATTAATAGAAGAAGTGGGATAATTAAATAAATAAGATATTTATTTAATTTAGGAAAAGGATAATTTAAATAAATAAAGATTCATTTAATTAATAGAAGAATTAGGCTAAAGTAATTAAATAAATAAAATATTTATTTAATTAGACATGACAATTTTAGGTGTCTACAATAATAAATAGAGTGATCTCATTTACAATGCTCAAATCCCAAACTCAACACATATGTATCAAATTTCTGGTACCACATCTTAGGACTCTGTTTGAGGCTATATAGGGATTCATTTAATTTACAGACCAAATTACTTTTACCTTTCACCACATCATGCTCTAGTTGTGTCATATAAATATCCTCCTTCAAATCACCATGAAGGAAAGTAGTTTTCAAATCCATTTGCTCAACCTCTAAATCATAAGCAGTAGTAATAGATAGCAAAAATCTAATGAATGTCATTTTAGCAACAAGAGAAAATATCTCACCATAATCAAAACCCTCAACCTAAGAGTAGCCTTTTGCAACCAACCTTGCTTTATACTTCTCAATGCTTCCATCTGAACCAATATTTTTCTGGAACACCCATTTGCAACCAACAAGCTTTCGTCCTTCAAGCAATGGTACAAGATCCCATGTGTCATTCTTTTTCAAAGCTGTCATTTCTTCTTCCATAGAAATATTTCAGGATTTTACATCATTCATACCTAATGACTCTTCTACAGATTGTGGTTCATCCATATTAGTATTCAAAGAAAAAATACATCTCCAATCATCGGGTGAAAATTTTTTAGGTGGTTGTCTATGTCTTGTAGACCTTCAAACAAGATGAGTTGGAGGTTCTTTCTCCTCTTTTGAAGATTCAGAGCTAGACAAATGCTCCTCAACTTCTTTCCTATCCAGGGGTCTAGATTTAACTCTTTCAAGTGTAGAAGGAAATTGAATCACATCTTCCTTTTTAGTCTGCTCTGGCTAAAATGTAACAAAAGGAGACTTAATTTCTCTAAAAATAACACTTCTACTATCAATTACCTTTCATGCAAAAGGGTCCCAAAGCTTGTATCCTTTCACACCATAACTATACCCGATGAAGATACATTTCACAACCTTGCTCTCCAACTTTGTCTGCTTCTCATTTGGCACATGTGCATATGCCTCACAACCAAAAACTTGATGTCTCAATGAAGGCCTGTGACCCGACCATGCTTCCATGGGAATTTTATCAACAAGGGTTGATGTAGAAGACCTGTTAATCAGGTAGCAAGCAATGGCAATAGCTTCAGCCCAAAACTTTTGTTCTAGACTAACACCACTCAACATACTCCTAGCCTTCTCCATCAGTGTCTTGTTCATTCTTTCGGCAACTCCATTCTGTTGTGGAGAATACAGAGTTGTCTGTTGATGCTATAGTCTTTATAAAATCTATCAAAATCATTAGATAAAAATTCACCACCATTATCAGTCCTCAAACTTTTAATTTTACTTCTAGTTTGCAACTCAACCATTGCTTTAAATTCTTTAAATTGACTGAAAACTTCATATTTACTCTTTAGAAAATATATGCATGTCCTTTACTACAATCATCAATAAATTAAACATAATACATATTGTAATACCCTAAAAATTGTCATCCAGATAACATGGGCCCCTAATCTCAACTAATATTCTTAAATTCAATAAAACTCATCAAGACCCTAAATCAAATAATCAATTTAAATCGATCATGAGAGCTTGATTAATTAATTCCTAAGGTATAAAAATGCAACATGGCAATTACAGTTAATTAAATTCTCATTTAATTAATTGATCAAATTCAAAATAAAAAATCTTTTTAAAATTAAATATCTCATTTATTTAATTAAATATCTTTTGCATATTTAATAATTAAATAAAAATTCCCATAAATCTTCAAAAAAAGGAAACAAATCAAGAAAGAGGAATTAATTTGAAAAATAAATTGGATATTATGAGCACAAAAATTCAAAAAAGGAAACAAATCGATTGAACTCAAGAAAAATGGAAAGAATATGAGTTGCTAATTTGAACTCAATATTATCTCTCCAAAAACAAAAAAAAATTGTCCAATCAAATCATTTCACCTAGATTGTGCTTCCTTCGAATAGATCGTGACCATTCATTAAAGATAAATGCTGACCTTTGGTCTCCCTCTTGATTTTGTTATAAATTCAAGATCTCATTCTTCAATCAACATCTAATAGTTTTACATCGTTATTATGCTAATATTGTGTTGCAGGTTATCGATGAAATTTTGAAGAAGCTTTGCATAGTTAATTCATCAATCAACTTAGTTTTCATTTAGCTTTCATTTAATCTTAGAATCATTTATATTTCTAGTTCATTAGCAGCTTAGATTCATTTCTCTTATCTAGATTCAATTTCTTGTATATAATCTAGATTAGCTTCATTTAGAGCTTTGATCATTTATCTTGCTAATCTGATTTCGCTTAATCAATTAATCTTGCATTTAATTATTAATCTTGGATTCGCCTAGTTGCATGCATTTAAAAATCCCTCATTTGAGTGTAGTGTAGTCACTGGATAGCTTTGCAAACTGAGAGCAATACACACTCACACTTTCTAGGAGGAAAAAAGCTGACTTCCAATGGATTTCATTTTGTTGTTTTTGATTAATTAACCTAGGAAAATAATGTTTTATTGAAGTGTTTGTGCCCTTGTAGGTTCCCCAAATTTCACACATACACATATGTGGATTTTTCAATCGAAGGAACATCTACAAGACCAAACACATCAAAATGAATAAGATCCAAAACACCACAAGTTTTATGAGAACTCAAGTAAAAGTGAACATGGTTTTGTTTTCCATAAATGCAATACTCACAGAAATCAAAGTCAAGATTACAATCATTCAAACCTTCAACAAGGTTTTTATTTTTCAAGGTCCCTAGACCCCTTTCTCCAATGTGGCCAAGCCTCTTGTGCCATAACATAGTCTTCTCTGTAGGTAACTTCACTTCAGAAGAAAGAGAACCCTTAGGTACCCAAAAATTATTTCCATCTGCAAAAGGTGAAACCCTGAAATCTTCCACAGATTTACTTTTTATAGAAGTGCTATTACACTCAATAGTGTATGTGTCTAGCTTATACAAATTGTTGAGCCTAACAATTGTAGCAATTACCATATCACCCTTAATCATCTTACATCTTTCTTTATAAAAAGACTACCTACACTCCCACATCTATTATTTTGCTCACATTTAATAGATTTTGTTTAAAACCAGGGATATGCAACACACCATTAATCCTTTTTAGTCTACCATCATAAAACCAGATTATAACTTTACCTTGACCAACAATGTATAAATATGAATCATAACCCAAGTATACCTTACCTCCATTAAATTATTCATATTCAGAGAACCAAATTTTTTTACAGTCATATGAAAAGATGTACTTGATTCCATTAACAAGGCATTATTACCTGCATGATTGACCAAAGCTACAATAAATGCATCACCATCTTCCTTATCAGACTTAGAATCATAAACAATCTTCTTATTTTCCTTCTTAATTTCTTCTTTGCAGTCCTTATGGATGTGACCTGGTTTACCGCAATTCTAGCAAATGAATTTGGACTTTCCAAGAGATTTTGATCTCCCTCTCGATTTGGACTTATCACGCTTCTCATTCTTCTTGTCTTTGTCCTTAGGTCTTCCATGAACAATTAGGGCTTCTTTCAAACTGTGGGATACCTTCCTTTGCATCTCTTCACCAATTAGGGCACCCACCACATCTTCAGACTTGAAAAAAACAAAAGTACTATCGATGGCCATAACAAAAGAATCCCATGAATCAAGCAAAGAACAAAGCGAGATCAAGCATTTCTCCTCTTCATTCATCTTAACATCGACGGGTACCAATTGAGCCACCAACATATTGAATGCTTCTAGGTGGTCTGCAACTCCTCCTCCCTCTTCCATATTCAAGGAATATAATTTATTCATCCAAAAAATCGTATTTAATAACTATTTTGCTTGATACATTTCACCAAGTTTAGTCCATAGCTTCTTTGCAGTGTTTTCTTCTTGAATATTGATCGGAAAAAAGTCTTCCAAGCACAGTTTGATTAGACCCTTGCCTTTTCGGTCCATAACATCATACTGAGCTCCTGCAGTAGGATCTGAGGACCTTTGGACATTCACATGAACATTTTCCCATAGATCTTGATCTATTAGCAGATCTTCCTGTATTGACTTAAGTTTTCACCTCAAAAGTTAACTTGCAACTTGTTAGTCTATCATGAAAATACAAAACTACAAGAACTCAAGATTCAACCAATGAAACAACATGAAGTAAAGAAAATAAAATGACTATACCTTCATGAATTATGTCTCATTGTGTCCTAACCCCATTGTTCTTGGTTGTAGATGATTTGCTCTCAAACAAGAATTGGTAGCTTCCAAGATGGCAAGTGTGGAATGGACTAATAGATGATATGATATGAAAAGCTATGCTATGAAAATGATTTATGCTAATTTGATCAAAAACTCTTAATGCTTAGACAAATGAACTCACAAATGCAAAGATTAAAACTCCTGGTTAACTATGAGATTAGCTATTAGTTTCAAAAACGGCTTAGGAGACCTCTATTTAGAGATTTTTGAGTGCATAAGCTTAGGTGGTGACGATCAACAGTCATGATTAAATATTTCTTTTTGGATGGCTATTAGAAAGAGGTTGAAGGTTGATAGAAAGGGGCAAGGAGAAGACAAGTGTCACTCATCTCACCTTGACTAAGGGGAAGATTGAGAGAATCATGGATTGGTTGAAGAATATTTTGGAATGGAGGGACAAGTGGAGATGGACTAGGGTTAGGTTGAAAAAACCTCCTCCAAGAACATAGGAGTGTTGGAGCAAAAATAGGGAGGTTTGAAAGATTATGTGCACGTACACATTTTATTCATGAATATGGAAGTTGGAGATAAGTGGCTCATAAATGATTTATTTATTTATTGATTTAATTTAGCCACATGATGGATGAGTTGGCTAAGGTGGAGATGATATGGAGATGAGGTGAGTTGGAAAGTGGTAATTAAATAATTATGAAATTATTTAATAATGAAACTATAGGATAGTGAATGGTGCACAAATATGATAAGGAATGATAATTAAATATTAAATATCTAATTATTGGCTTACAAGAAAGAGGGATAATGAATGACTTAATTAAATGTTTCAATTCAATTAATCAATAGAAGAATATTAATTATTTAAAAGGAGAATAATCGTTAAATAAATATTAAATATTTATTTAATTTCTCATAGCCAATTTTATGTGTATACATTTTGCCCCTCTTTGAAATGATGTTGAGATAAAATTGTTTCAAAGATTAAATCATGTCTTGATGATGCCCCTAACAATGATGAAAATTCTGATTGTGTGCCCCCTCAGGAGAATGATCGTGAAAGTTTGAGAAATTTGATTGAGTGATTAATCTCACGATAATTGATTGAAAAGATTAAAAATAGGCCCTTAAATTAAATTTACTTTTCAAAAATAAATAAAACTGCCTCACTTTGAAAAATTAATTACCCCTTCAAAAAATAAAAAAGGTAATAATAAAATTAACCATGGCTCATTTTATCCTCATTTGCAATTTGTCAGCTTTTGCATAGAAAAGTGAAATTATCCTAGAGTTTCGAGCTGGCAAGATGGTGAACTTGTACAAGAAAAACAAATTTGAGCACATTCGGTGAAAACAACGACCTCTCAAGTACGACCCACCGGTGAGTAACCTATCCCAAGCTTAGTTCTTGATTTTCGTATAAGTTTTCCATGTTTTTCACATGATTTAGGGTAGTTTTGAAAAAAATAATTTTTTTCATTGTTGTTTCTCGCTTTTGTTTGGTAGGTTAGTGCTTTCATTGATTAGGTTAGCATTTTTGTTTGTTTCTCGCATTCATCCTTTTTGTTCACGCGCATGTCATGTTTGTTAGCATATCTCCTTTGTTAGTGCTTTCATGAGTTAGGTTCAATGCACATATGTATTATGAGTTAGCGCATTTACCGAAGTTTGTGCGTTTCCATGGTATGATTGTGCATTTGTGTTGTGGGTTAGCGCGTATGTTCAATTTAGTACCTATGTTCATTACATTATCGCATATGTTTAGTTTAACAATGCTATTGTTGAAAAATGAACTTTTATGATTGATGCAAAGTGTAAGTTCATTTTGATGAATGTGATTGGATGTTTGATAGATTGATGGACAATTGATGATGATTGATAACTATGATCAATGAATTGATTGATTTGATTGATTGATAATTGTTGATTGATTGCTTGATAGATGTTTTGATTTGATAAGATACTTGTTTGTTTGAAACCATGATTGATGATTTGATAGAAGCTCAAAGAGACCAATGTAGTCTTGGATGAAGAGCTTAATATGTTGATCATTTGATTAATAGCATGAGTTGTTTGATAAATAAGATTTACTTGAAATGGTTGATTGATAGGATAGATGATTGATAGGAAAACTTGTCTGATTAAATAGGAGAAACTTCATGTTCTCCAGTGTTAGGATAAATTCCTGGCAATGCACCACTTGGTTCTAGAGTTGAGTCGAGATTAGATTAGACATATTGATGCTTGTGGTCTGTGTCACCTTTTGTATATGGCAAATATTGTGCATAACAAGGGTCTTTTGACAACATTGGCTGAGAGGTGGCATAGTGACTATAACATGTTTCACCTACCCATTGGTGAGATCAGTGTTACACTCAAGGATGTATATAGGATCTTACATATCCATGTTAATAGCAAGCTTGTCCAATATGACTACTAGGATTGAGGAGGTAGTAAGGCCTATATGGCAGTTTTTGGATATGGGAGCATTGATGGTGGGGAGATCAAATGGGAGGATATGATTATGCATTATGAGACTCTCCAAGTTATACTCGTAGGTTTAATTGGTGGATTGATTTATCCATATAAGAGATCATGAGGGCTTGCTATCAGATGGGGCGAAATTCTTCAGAGCATGATGCAACACCATACTTGATATGTGTGGGGTGTTTGAATGCTCTCACATCTTTATCATGATTTACATTAGGTCGTGTATGATGGAAGGGGTAGTCTATCTACTAGGTGCACACTCCTATAGATTTGGTTTTGGGAGCACATAGTTTTCACATGGCCAGTGCATGAAAAGGTTAGAGGAGATGATCAGCCTTTTCTGTACTTGTACAAAGGTATCATTACTCAGCATAAGATGGGTAAGCTAGAGTATTAGAGATGGTTTCTTGATTATTTAGGTGGTGTTATTTGGTGACCATACATTCATTATGATCCATGGTTAGAGGATGATTGTGTATTATCATTGATCTTACAGAGCAGATATCTGATCAGATGTACTGCTTTCATCATTAAGAGGCAGTTAATTAGTAAGATTTTGAGAGAGTTCATCTACATTCAGCATATGCCTACTAGTGTGGCCATATATGCATGAGCGTACAAGGACATATGACCTTAGGGTCCTTCTTTGTCTTTTGATATATCATACGTAGATTTTTTGGATATTCCCATGGTGCCTTATGATTTGAGACCTTATGTTCTAGATGTGGGTATTACAATAGATTATGCTCAGTATCTTCTTACTCATCCATTCCTTCGCATTACTGATCCTGCGGACCCTCCTCCTAGATCAGGAGGTGAGGAGTCAAATTCTGGTGATCCTATTGTGAGGAGACAGAGACAGAGGTGAGAGCTCAGAGCTAAACAAGAGGATGGAGGAGATGAGGAGGATGAGGGTGTCGATGGTCATGGAGGGAGACGAGGACGGAGAGGAGGCAGAGATAGAGTCTGTGGAGGACCTTTTTGAGAGAATGGTTGAGTTGGTAGGATTGGGAGACCACTTCCTATGGCAGGTAGAGATGCAGGTCAGGTTGCGAGGGATGCAGGCAGAGAGAGTAGGAAGATTAGATCAGTGAGAGGACTACCTTCTCTTGGATTGGGTAGAGGCAGTGGATTGGACTTAGGTGAGGGGAGAGGGATTGATTTTAGTTAGAGACGTCCAGATCCAGGGGTCATAGAAGCATAGGGAGGTTGGGATGAGGGTGGGGAGGATTCAAAGGACCATGTGCCACTCGTTCATCAGTGGATTAGGAGATCCACATATATTCAAACTCCAACTGATGGAGAGGCACGAGAGAGGGCTGGTGATGAGGCTATGCAAGATGTTGCACTTCAACAGGATGTACCATAGCAGGAGACCATGGCTGATCTCAAAGGACAAATTGATCAGCTAAGAGAATAGGTACAGGATCTCACTCTTGACAGAGATAGAGCAGTGAGGAGATATCAAGATGTATAGGATACACTTGATCATATACAGAAGGTTGGATCTAGTATACTCTCAGCTGATACTATTAGAGCATTATTCCAGTCGAGGAAGGAGACTACACATTGGGAGAGGTTATATGAGGATCTGGTCTCAGAGAGCGAGAGAGCAGATATCTATGCGATTACAGTCGGGATGGATACCAACAGTGGCGGGGTTATGGGACCTCCTCAGACAGACAAGGACAGGTATCCAAGACTATTTGGTGGGTCTTCCCATCCACCTCCATAGAGAAATATATATTCAAGCGATAGTGAAACTGGACACCCTTTATTTGAGGTTTGATTTGTATTATGGGACATTGTATTGTATTAATTATTCCTTTGGTATATTATTGTATACTTAGAATTTTTATGTTTATGATGATATGTAGACATGGACCTCATATGATTCTTTGATTCATGATTTAGTATGCATGCTATGATGATGATGATGACCTATATGCATTGATTACATGGATGATGCTATGATGATATTTTCTTTCCTTTATGTTGTATGATTTCATAATGATCTAAATGCCTGTATGATATGATGATGATCTATATGCATTGATTACATGGATGATGTGAGCAATGATTATATGATCTATATGATGATGAAAATGATTCTATGATGCTTAAATTAAATGATTAAATGCAATGATCTACATGAAAATTCTTATAATGATGAGTTATACAATGGATGTTTATTTCTATTCCATGATGTACATGCATATGATGATGACACGATGAAATGATACTAATGAAATGCATTTGATTTTGATTTGATGATTGAAATGCCTATGATGATTAAATGATGAAATATTAATAATAATGTTGAAATAATATAGTTAATGAATCTAAATACAAAAATGAAATTAAATGAACCTAATGCAACTAAAAATGATATGATCAATGCAAATTGCACTATATTAAAACTAATGCAATTAAAATGAATGCAACTAATTAATGATGAATGGTGAACAATTTGATGGTTATGATAACATGCAAACCTAATGATAGAAAGATGAAATGAACCTAAATAATTGAGTGCAACCTAATGCAACTTAATATGATTAGTGCAAATTGTTTTTGTTTGTCCAAATATACTCAATATTTATTTCGACCATTGATCTCGAATGAAATGGGATGAAATGCTTATAATGAAACTAACAATGAAATGCTTATAATGCAACTGACAATGAAATTATTATAATGCAACTGTGAATGACACTAATCTAAAATGACACAACTTAAATGATACTGCCATTCCTCACATGCTTCCTTGTAACAGTGTTTGATTTCATCATTGAGCTTTTAAATTATTGTAAGAAAATACAAGCAACTTGACATAATGATTTAAGTTGACCTGAGTATTTCTTACATGGATTTTGATATAGAAAGTTAATACAAGAAACTTGATATGATGAATCAATTTGACCTGAGTATTTCTTGCAAAATAGACAAGGATTATCCCCTTTCGTGCATGACTCAGAACATCCTCCATGATCTTTTGCTGATCATATCCTTAGACGAGTACATACATTACTAAGAGATAAACCACCATCAGCAAAAAAAGAAAACAATCTTGCCCCATCATAGCTCCTCTAGTCATAGACATCATCGAGTTGCATAGGGTACATGATTGGCAAAAATCAAGATATAACATTGAATCGTGTATGTCATACATATGTTCTCATAGTCACTAACTGATATAATCATCTTGATGAATGATCATTGATAATCCTTTATTACTTGTTGGTTGGATCTTTACATTCTGAGTTTCATGATTCAGTTGTTACAAATTTCTTGATCTTCATTGTCTTGTTGCTCATTGTTTGTTTCAAAACCCTAGGTGCTTTTGGTTTTTTCTAAGTTTTTTAATGTTTTTGGATTTTTCAAAGATTTTAAATATGCCCTTAGCAAACATTTTTTAGGATTTTGCCCCCAGCGGAAGCAAACTTTAGGATGGATATACAAAAGGATTATCCAAACCATGGGTGGATGCGATACAGATATGATTGACTTTGATAAAATCCAAGACAGTGACTACACTAACTATGCCAAAGATTGATAACTGTTGATAAGCTGCATATTTTCTGCTAATGGTTCAGAGAAATGGATGCAATAGATGAAATTGATATGCTAGGATGGATAGATGTTATAGGATGGATAGATGTGATAGGATTGATAGATGAGAAAAATGATCTCATAGATGGAAGAACCCACTTTGAGATAGCGCCTTTACCAAGTTTTCACCATCTAAATTTATTGCATTTTTTCATATATTTGATTTTTTTTAAAACAAATTGATAGTTTTCATTGTTTTACACTATTTTTGTATTTTTCTCTTTATGCTTTTTAGGGATGTTTGCTTCTTTTATGATTTTTAGACTTTTTTTGCTTTTTCAATGTTTTTTGGTATTTTCTGCTGATACTTTTAAGCATACAATTTCTTCATATGCATAATATTGATAGGCTCATCAAACCAATCACCTTTTGGTGTAGATAATATGTATGCTCGTGAACTATATGCTTCTACCATGATAAAGGGACCCAACCAGTTTGGCTCAAATTTACCTTTCTTTTCTCGATCTTGTTGATTACGTGGATTTTCTCTTAGGAGTTTATCTCCAATCTGAAAAAATTCATGGCTTAACTCTATGGTTGTAGCTTCTCGTCATTCTCTGTTGTTATTTTTTTAAATGATGTGAAGCATTTTGGTGATGTTCCTGAATCAGCTCAAGTTCTTGAAGCCTAGAAACTTGTTGTTCTTCCTCTGGGATAAAACTTTTCAAGGACACCCGTAGAGAAGGTATCTCTACTTCTACTTGTAATATTTCTTCTGATCCATACAAGACAATATGGATTTTCCCCCATTGGTGTACGACTGCTAGTTGGGTATGCCCGTAGAGAAATATTTAGCTGAGTATGCTAGTCTTTAACAACTTCATTGATTGTTTTCTTCAAGATATTTAGGATTGTTTTATTCAATGCCTCAACTTGACAATTTCCTTGTGGATAATATGGTGTTGAGAACCTATGTTGGATATGGAATTGCTCACATAGTTCCTTCACATCTTGATTCTTAAATAGCCTCTCATTATAAGTGATGATGGTCATAGTGACTCCATAGAGACAGATTATGTAGTTCAAGATGAATGATGATATTTTCTTTCTTGCCACCTTTTTCAAAGGCTCTGCTTCAATCCATTTAGTAAAATACTCAGTAGGAGTCAAAATGAACTTATGTCCATTACAAGATGAAGGATTTATTTTACCCACTAGGTCAAGTCCCCATTGAGAGAATGGCCATGATACTACCATAGGATGCAGTTCTTGTGTTAATGCATGGATGAGGGATGATATTCCCATGGATCTGACATTGTTTTCATTTCTTTGCATGTGTAAATAAATCTCTCTCCATAGTAGGCCAATAATAATCCAATCGAATAAGTTTCTTATCTAGTATTAAGCCACTTGAGTGTATGCCACAAATATCTTCATGGACTTCATTGAGAAATTTCTCAAATTTTTCCTATTCGAGACACGTCACTAGAGTGTTATCTAAACCTCATCTATATAAAGTATCATCAATGATAGTATAGTGAGATGACTAACAGATTAAATTTATTTTTTGATTGCAAGATAGGTCTAGGGGAAGGATATTCTCCTTTAGGTATTGATAAGTTTGTCTATATAAGGATTGATCGGTTTTAGATATGTGGAAAATTATGTGGGTGTCTTGGGACTCAACAATAGGATGCAAGATATAACATTGTTGATTCTCTTGGTTTTGCAAAAGAGATTTTATTGTAGCCATTGCATCTGCTACTTTACTCTCATTCCTTGGGATCTGAGTGAATGATATTTCTTCAAAGTATTCTTTAAAATCTTCAACCAACTTTTTATAGGGCATCAACTTGTCATCCTTGGTTTGATAATTATCATTTATTTGGCTGATTATGAGATGTGAATCTCCATAAACATGTAGTTCCTTGATGCTCCATTCAATGGCCATTTTGATCCCAATGACTAATTCCTCATACTCTGTAGTGTTGTTTGTGCATGAGAATCGTAGTCTATATGATTTAGAATTGTGTGGCCTTGAGGTGTTATGAAAAAGATTCCTGCACTTGATCCATGTTGTGTATAAGAGCTTTTAAAGTGTCCCCAAAAAAATTATGCTAACTGTCAGAATGTCTATATCAGGAAATTCAATATGCAATGGTGTGTAGCCAATTGATTAGCAATTACCTGTCAATGTCGGTTTTCTTAGCAAATACTTCAATGGATCTATTTTTGCTATCAATTTTACATTATGAATCAGCATATAATTTCACAATTTATGAGTTACAAATACAACTGCTAAGCATGTATTCTCAACTAATGTGTAGTTCAATTCATAGCCTACAAGTGTTCTATTGATGTAATATACTACTCTTTATTTTCCTTCTTCATCATGTTGTGCTAAGAGAGCTCCTAGCGATACATTTGTCATTGAAATGTAATGCAATAATGGTTTCCCTTTGATTGGTGATACCAGTACTGGAGGATTTGCTAGATTTTTCTTAATTTGCATGAAAGATTCCTCACATTTATGATCGCATTTGAATGGAACATTCTTGTGTAATAAGTGAGTAAAGGGATGACATCTATCTACTAGCTGAGAAATGAATCTTCTGATTGACTCCAATCTCCCTTGTAGAGAATGCAATTGGATTATATTCTTAGGTGACTCCATCTCCATGATATCTTTTACATTTTCAAGGTCTATTTTGATTCCACACATTGATATAATGTACCCAGGAAGTTTTCTTGAGGTAACTTTGAATGCAAATTTCTTTGGGTTTAAAACATAACTGATATTGTTCAAGTTTGTCAAAGATCTTACCCAAGATATTCAAGTGTTCTTTCCTTGTATGAGATTTTGCAAGTATGCAATCCACATAGTCTTCCATTAATGTATGCATCATGTCATGGAAAATTGTTGTCATGGCTCTTTGATAAGTCGCTTCTGTAATTTTAAGGCCAAATGGAATGCCATTCCAACAGTAGGTACCCCATGTACAAGTGAATTTGTCTTCTGTTGATCTTTAGGGGTGATTTTTATTTGATTGTACCTTGAGAATCCATCCATTAAGAAAAAAGTCTCATGAACTGCTAATAAATCTACAATTATATCAATGTTTGGCAGTGGGGAGTCATCTTTGGGACATGCTTTGTTTAAATTTATGAAGTCAGTGTAGACTCTTATGCTTTTATCATGTTTTGACACTAGTACAATGCTTGAAACCCACTCTGGATAAGCAACAGGTCTTATGAAACCCACATCTAATAGTTTCTTTAGCTCTATTTTGACACAAAGAGTGATATGTGGATGCATCCTCCTTGGCTTTTCCTTAACTGGTTTTGCTTTTGGATCTACATTGAGATGGTGCATGATAAGATTTGGATCAAGTCCTGGCATGTCTGTATAGGACCAAGCAAAATTTATTTGTCTTTGTTTGAATAACTCTATACAATCTTTCTTTTCTTCATCTGATAATGATGCAGCGAGATGAAGTACCTTGGGATCCTTTGATGTGTCAATGCTTATTGCTTCTATTGGTTATATTAATATGGTAGATCTCTCCTAAAAATATGTAGGGAGGGTGTCAAAACTTCCATCCTTTTGCACCTCAAGGAGGTTTTCACCGTCAGATACGTCCTTTAGTTTTTCTCTTGACTGATGTAGTGTTGCCATGAAATGGTTTTCAACACTAGGTCTTTTTCCTTGTTTTATTTCAATTTTTGACTAAGTAGCTTGGCACCCTCCTGACCGCAAGAAGTGTTAATTGATTCATCAATGGAAGATATATTAGGTGTGATTGGTTCAATGGAATTAAGATATACAACTAAAGCATGATCATTGGAAAAGATATCTAATTCAAGGTTTTCAGTGTTTTCCCAATCAATCAGTTCTGGATGAAGCATAGGTAGGTCATAGTCTTCGTCATCATTGGGTATTTTAATATTCATGACATAATAGTCATAATTTGGTGTTGAGTAGGTGATGTGATAGATATAACTCTCTTGAGGATAATCTCTCCCAAGTGCTCTCCAATTAGCTCTAACAAAGTTGGGATGGGTATTTTGCGATTCGCTCTCAAGTGGCTCATCATCTAAGGTTTGTCCCTCAAATGAATGAATTGTATCAACACATACATCTTTAAAAATGTAGGTCCTCGCTAGATCAATTCTATCAGATTCATTTGTGGCTTGAAGTTGACATAATTGTGCACATGATGTAGAGGATTATGTTACTATTTTCTTTGCTAGCTTCTTCCTTCTCCCAAACTTAGCTTCCTTTAGACTAACAGTCATTTCTGCTTGACTTTCTATTAGTTCATCTAGAGTTCTTCCATATCTTGGTGTTACCGGCCTAATGTTTGATATAAATCTGATATTATGTTGATCTTCTGATGATGGATTAGTGACTGTTTGCATTCCATGTGTTGTTACTTCTTAATTCTTCTCATTCTCTTTTCTTTGTTGTCTTGCATATGCCTCTTTTCTCTGTATCCTAATTTCTTCTTGCCTTCTTTCCAACACTCTTCTCTATTTTATAGAAAGTGTGTCGTCACTTGTAATAGTGATTTGTTCCTCATCATTCTCTTTACTTGATACATTGGATAATGGATCTCGATGCCCTTCATATTTATTTGAATCTGTCTCTAAATCATTGTCTAGAATCACACCATTATATCTAACAGGAATTTTATATGGTGAGAATAGTTCCTTGATTTTTCTATCTACTCCTTTACTATTTCTGGAATATCTTGATTAGGTTCCATGCTTACTTGTATTCTTTGGACTTGTTTGTAATATTCATCTTCTCTTTTGATAGCAAGCTCTTCTTGTTGTCTCTCATATTCTTCTTGTTTCTGCTTTTTGTTACTATTTCTGCTACTTGATGTAGCCTTTCTTTCCATGGTTATCTTTAGGAGTCACTTTCTTTCTCCATTTTGGATGTTGATAATTGTGCTACTTTTGTTTTGATTTAGAATACCCAAGTCCTGATTTATCTTTCTTATTTTGTGTGTGAGGACAAATGGGTTCTAAAATACCTTCCTGGTGCCTACCAATTGGTCATTTTCCTTCATATCCCATCTATTGCATGATTTTGTAACCATTTCCATATTTCTCTATGGTAATAATGACTTTTGCAGCTATTGCTATAGTTTTGTTTTCATCTTTGTATTGCTAGCTAAGAATATCCTTATCTTCAATTTCCTTTGAAAGTGTTCTAGCTCTAACAAATGCTCCATCAAACATTTGAATTGATTTATGTTGGATCTGTGGTTGAGAATTTGTACGTTTTCCATATGATTTAGGAGAAAATTGTAAGTTATGCAAAGAGTACTTCCCCATTCCTTCATCATTTAATATGAGTTTTTTCTCAAAATTATTCCATAATATTTCTTGAGTTACCTTGGTGGGACAAACTGCTTCTCTATTATGTGGAACCCTTGCATCTTGCATTATTTTTAGATTATTGCAATATTGCCTGAAGTCTAATAATATAGTGATTTCTCATCCATTATGAGGAAACTTAACACACTAATGATATGTACAAGGAGTTGCTTGTATGTCATGAATCCATGGTGTTCCCACAAGAATGTTATAAGATAGATTCAAATCTAGAACTTGGCACTTTGTATCTCTTTCTACTAGTCCTATTTTGATTGGAAACACCACAATCCCTTTAGAAGAATGCTCTTCCTCATCATAAGCCTTGATAGTTATTTTCTTCTTTGGATCCACTGAATTCTCTAAATATCCCAAATCCTTTATTAAACTTAATGCACAAATATTCTAGCTAGCTCCACCATCTATGAGTATATGTTTGACATGGGTTGTATGAATGGTGACTTCTATATGTAGGGGAGCATTGTGAGGGTGTTGTAAAGATGCATCATCATTTTCAAAAGAAAAAAAAAAAAAGAAAAAAAAAAGATAAACAATGAGGGGCTATGAGGTGTCCCACTATGTTTTGGAATTGATCTACACCCAGGTCTTTTGAGACCATTGTTTCTGCTAGAGATCTCTCCAATATTTCCTCATGCATAGGTTAAACTTTTAGGAGCTTCAAAATTGATATTTGGGCTGGTATCTTTTGTAATTGTTCCACTAATTTGTATTGTCTCGAAGTGGATGTTAATTCATTCACTGTACCTAGAAATGTAACCTTTGCTTTGCTTCTAGTGATGGCATTAATCGGTTGTGAAGGTGTTTTGTCTTTGATAATGATGACATTTACCACATCATCATATGTGTAAGTATAGTTTACCTTGGCTTTGCCCTTGTCATCCTTTGGTATAGATTGTTCACCTTTTTTATAATTTGTGAGTGGAGTTTTGAATGCTAGATGCGATTCATTTGTGTTATGACCATCCACTGTGATAGCTCCATTATAAATTAAGTCTTGAATAAGATGTTCTAATTTTTGACAATCATTGGTTTGATGTCCTTTGTTTCGATGATAGCTGCAAAAATGATTATCATTCCACCAACTCGGTTTGATTTGAGGCTCATAGTTTCTTTCTTCTAGTAAGGTAATCAATTTATTCATAAGAAGAGTCTTTAAAGATGGTTCCAATGGTTCCCCAATGTTGGTGAATTTCCTGTGGGGATTGGAGAAGAAAGACTTGGGTTTACTATTCTCTTGATTGTTATTTGGTGCTTGGATTGATAAGTTAAAGATTAGTTGTTTTTTGGCACCATTGTTATCATCATTCCCTACATTGGTAACATTTCTATTCTTTGACCAGAATTTAGGTTTGTCATTGTTGTTGTTGTTGTGATTTTTGTTATAGGAATTGTTGTAGAGTTTAACTCTCCCTTATTTACCATTGTATCTTCTATCTTTAGACCCTTTTCAATAATTTTTGTGAAACTAGGAGGACACTACAATTTGAGTCTATGACTCATTTCACTCATAAGATTATCAATGAATATGTCCATTTTCTCTTGATTTGGTACATCTCTAGGATACTTATTAAACAATCGTCTCCATGGCTGTAAAAGACCATGAAAGGTTCAAGATTATTTTATTTGATATTGCATAGGTCTAGCATTATTATCTCATTTCTTATGTTGTAGGAGTATTGTGAGATGAATTTGTTCACAAGCTCTTCAAAAGATTTAATCCCCGATGGCAATCTTGAAAACCATTCCATTGATTGCCCGCTTAAACTTCTAGGAAATAGACACATCAGCTAAGTTTCATTGTGTGCAAACTCCATACTCATAGTGCAAAATTCTCTGATGTGATCTTGAGGATCATATTTCCCATCGTATTTATTGTATTTCAGGATTTCACAATGTTATGGGAATGGTATCATATTTAAATTCTTGTCAAGAGGATATGGACAGATGTCCCCCAATGAATATTTCTTGGAACTTGTTCCATTCTATATATCTTGTATTTGTTGTCGCAAAGTTTGCATTTGTTGAGTGAGAGTTAGTAGAGGATTATTAATGTGGGTTCTTCTTACATCTTTATAACTTCTTCTGCCACTTTGCTCCCTTCTTGTTTCATCTTGGTTCATTGTATCATTGTAATCTCTTCCACTCATTTCTTCTCTATGTCTTCTTGTTTATTTGTAGTTTACTCGGTTAAAGTCATCATCATTGTGATCACTAGTGTTCTGATTATGACTTGTTTCTGCATCTTTTTTCTGTAGTGCCATTAAATTGTGATCCTAACAATTTTTGACTACATTAGGGTCCTCACGCACATGAGATCGAATCCTCTATCCTGATCAGAGACTTGAGACTGTTCAATCCTTGGAATCTGCTTCTCCCTTGGCATCCACACCACCCTGTCTACACTCTGCCCTATAGAAAGGGGTAGGACAGGGGCGTGGAGCCCCTATCCTTACCCTATTTTGGAATAGGACCTTTCCTAGAGCATGCATTGTAGGTTGTGTAGTTAGCGAGAAACTTCTTCGATGTTGGCCTATGACAAAAATCAGTTTCATTGAACCTAATTGACATGTATGTAAGTTTCATTTGTCCTCTTATTTGCATAAGCTGGATGAGTGGGGAAGTTTACATGAGATGAAGCATTCAAGATAATTCCAGCATTCAAGCATTCTTTACTAGCATTGAGCATTCTCAAGTCTCCCTTCAAGGCTAGGTGTTGCATTCAAGTCAAGGATTCAACCATTGAAGAAGAGATTGATTCCAACATTCAAGTCCACACAAGTATTTCTATCAATATTACTACCACAACCTCCATTGAGGTGATTTATAATCCAGTCTTTCATTTACATCTACTTGCAAGTACTTTCTTTCATTACTTGGTTAATTCCAAAACTAGGGTTTGACCTAAAGGCAAACCCCTAATACCAACCCATTTTTCTCTCTTTTCTATGTGTAGGTTGCAGGTGCATAGCTATACTTTTGGATTTAGGCTCCATTTGCAGAAATGGAAAAACCCTTTTTGTTTTGTGGAATTTTTAGAGGACCGTGTACATTCCCACCACAGTCCAAGAAAATTTTCCTCTAATTCATAGGGCGACTTCATCTTGACATATTACTGCCAAATCCAGGTGCACAACTTCATCCCATATTCCAAGATTAAGTTATAATCGGTTCTTTGTCACTTTTGCACATAGTATCTCTACATAATTCAATCAATTCCTTTTCATTAGGAAGAGGGGATGATCTTATCATTCCCATTTCATTTGAAATTCTACCTTCATCTTTGGAGGTTGAATCTAGTGAATTCTCCTCTCCTCTTCCGATGTAGTTAGGTGAAAAGTGTTTGAAGGGAAACCTGTACTGAAACTCTCATCTGTCCTTGGAGGGAAAGGGTAGTTTTCCTTGTATTATATATGACCCTAGCGAGACCATTAGTGCACCTGATGACCCTTTATATATAGTTGTGAAGGTTAAGGATATCCCTTGTCGTGGTGCCCTTATTGATCCCTCTTGCATGGTTAATGGCATAACTGAAGAGTATCTTTTCACTTTACGATTGCATAAACTAATATACGATGCTTCTAATGTGGTTGTGAAGTAATTTGATGG
The DNA here is from genome assembly GCF_030272615.1 of Cryptomeria japonica. Taxonomy (NCBI): domain Eukaryota; kingdom Viridiplantae; phylum Streptophyta; class Pinopsida; order Cupressales; family Cupressaceae; genus Cryptomeria; species Cryptomeria japonica. The sequence continues at coordinate 612,651,513 of NC_081412.1, read as the reverse complement.
CTTCTCTTATCCTACCATTGGTTTTATTACCCATCCTATTGAAGTTCATACTAAATCCATTATTGTTGACTTTGTTATCATACCCTCTTCTAAGAAATTCCGTGTGAAGTTTGGCTATCCTTGTCTATCTTCCATGAAGGCTATTGCTTCTCCAATTCATAATTTTCCAGAATTTCCTCCCAATGCAGAAGTCATAACCATGAATCATAGATTATTTCGTCCATCTGAAAGAAGCCCCGATGTTCCTATTGATTTATTTTGGCCTAAACAATTTCAATCTCTTCTATCAAGGAGTGATGCTCTTTTTTAATCTTATATAAAATGGAAGAAATATATTATCTTATCCTTAAGTCAACCTAGATCTCTAACACTTGACATTCCTATTATTCTTCAAGATGAGGTTCTTCCCCTCACTAATAGAACTAATCTCCTTCCTAATGAAGATCGTCAACCTATTCCTATGGATGTGACTTTACCTTCTCTTAAGGAGAATAACAATATTCTTCCTAAGGTTAGACCTATACCTCCTTGTCATAATGGACCTGGTCTCCTTCCTACACCTAATATTCCTCCTTTCTATGGTGCAGTTCCACCTCCTTCCTCTTATCGAGAGAAGATACTTTCTTCTCATTTTGTTCAACTAAATAGACCTCAACCTAAACCTTCAACTATAAAGGAGAGAAACATTCGTATTTATGTTCCTACTCCTTCTCATCCTTCCACTAAGACTCAATGAAATCATTGTGTGAGAGCACCAATGAAGATTTGTGTTCGAGCTCGTGAAGCCATCCATTAAAATAATCAATCTCCTCAGACTCCGACAATTGAAATAATTCCCTTTTCTCCCAAGCAAGGTGTTCAACCTACATCTCCAAATCATAAATTGCACAAAACATGTGATGGTTTTACTCCTATTTGTATTCTTGCTCCTCTTTCTCTAAAATTAGATGAATAAATGAGTGAAAATGTTATTCATAATGGAAATACAACTCCTAATACTTTAGATAGTGAGTATGAATATGTTGATGTGGACAAGCATTTATCAGATGAGTTTTCACAAACCCTAATCCTAGCTCCTAGAATCAAACAAAGTGACTTACAACATGAGCATAGTCCTTGTTTGGATCTTTGATAGCTCCATCTATTGTGCTTGATGTCACTCCTCTGGCATGTTGCTCGCCTTCCCAAAATAGTGATCAGGAAGATCAAGAGGCGGATGTCATGCTAGATTAGCAATATTATCATTGTAGATATTCTCTCTCTCCTTTCTTGCTCTTTTCTGACCATTTTTCTATGTGTATCCCTCTTCTTCTATTCTTTCCTTAATCTCCACTTAGGGACAATACAAAGCATTGATATATTTTCTTGGTCTCTTTCATGTTGACTCAAAATACATTCTATTTTCGCTTTCTTCTAAGGTAGTGTCCTTCTTTGGGGATTGACAATTATTATATGCACATATACATACATGATATACATGAGTTATCATACTACATACTGACCCCAAGGAAAGTGATACTAACTCATGTTTTGTGTTCATTTTCTTTGGTTTTATTCCTCGATTGGGGGCTAAATCTTTGCGATAAAGTGCTCCATCCTTCTCTTTCTCTTGGGTGTATCCTACTTTAAAGAAAATTCTCCCGATAAGGAACATGTTATTGCTTTAACATGGGGGCATACACTCCACTCATATTCTCTTTCTTGATACTTACAATTACTTAGTGAACTTTGTTTTTCTTTGTAATCTTTGGTATCCTTGATTTAATGACTCATAGTGAAAGGAAGTTTGCTACTTCCAGTCATGGTTCTCCCCTTCTCAATCTTCCCTTTTACTTTGTCAATCAAAGTCGTAAGATCGTAAGTCCACTAAGCGATTGATGTATCTTTCCTCCTTGTCATGGTAAAAGTATTTCCATCTTGTTATCTTGTACTTTACCGACAGTATTGGCATATGCTCATACTCCCACTAAAGTGGGGCCTAAGTGTAGTGTCATAAAATTACAACCCTAGCAGTTTTCAACAACATTAGGGTCCTCATGCAAGCAAGATCAAATCATCTAGCCTGATCAGAGATCAGAGACTACTCAACCCCTGGAATATGCATCTCCCTTGGCCTCCGCACCATCCTATTTGCACTCTACCTTGGAGAAAGGGGTAGGATAGGGGCATGACACCCCTGTCCCCCATAGGATAGGGGCATTGTGCACTTGTCCTCCCAAGAAAAGGGTGTGGCTCCCCTATCCCCCCTAGGATTGGGGTTTGGTGTCGTTGTCCTCCTAGGACAAGGGTGTGGTGCCCCTATCCCTGCCCTATTTTAGGGTAGGACCTTTCCTAGAGCATGCATTGTAGGTTGTGCAGTGAGTGGGAAACTTCCCCGATGTCGGCCTGTGACAAAAAGTAGTTTCATTAACCCTAATTAACATGTATTTAAGTTGTATTTTTCATCTCATTTGCATTAGTTGGATGAGTGAGGAAGTTACATGAGATCAAGCATTCAAGAGAATTCAAGTACTCAAGCATTCTTTTCTAGCATTGAGCATTCTCAAGTCTCCCTTCAAGGCTAGGTGTTCCATTCAAGTCAAGGATTCAATCATTGAAGAGAGGATTGATTCCAACATTCAATTCCACACAAGCATTTCTATCAATATTTCTACCACAACTTCCCTTGAGGTGATTTACAATTCAGTCTTTCATTTATATCTACTTGTAAGTACTTTCTTTCATTACTTGGTTAATTCCAAAAATGGGGTTTTACCTGAAGGAAAAACCCCAATCCCAACCCATTTTCCTCTCTTTTCTATGTGTAGATTGCAGGTGCGCAACTATAATTTTATATTCAGGCTCCATTTGCAGAGGAAAAAAACCCTTTTCATTTCTCATATTTTTCGAAGGACCATGTACATTCTTGGCACGGTCCGAGCAACTTTTTCTCAAATTCATAGGGCGACTTCGTCTCGAGATATTACTGCCAAGTCTAGGTGCACAGCTTCATCCCATATTCTGATCTTAAGTTATAATAAGTTCTCTATCATTTTTGCACATAGTCTCTCTACATAATTCAATCAATTCCTTTCTATTTCAAATAGGAAGGGGGGATTAGCTTATCATTCCCATTTCATTCAGAATTATACCTTCATCTTTGGAGGTTGAATCTAGTGAATTCTCCTCTCCTCTTCTAATGTAATTAGGTGAAAAGTGTTTGAAGGGAAATATATAGTGAAACTCTCATCTCTCCTTGGAGGGAAAGGGTAGTTTTCCTCTTGATCTCTCATTCATATTTCACCACATTATAGTTTCAAACTTTTAATGTTAAAATCTTGTGGCAATTTTTCTCTTGAATTTGCCAATATTAGAATATACTTATGCTTTTGTTTTTTCAAGAGTTTTTCTATTAGTTTGTCAAATTTGCAATCTTATTCAAGGTCTCTAATAATATTATTAACTTCTTCTTCATCAACATCTCTGTATCCAAATTCATGAAACATTGGATTTTCCTCTTCCATTTGTTTTTGTTTGTCTTCTCAATTGTTCGTGTTGAGCTCTAGTCCAAACTGGCATATGATTGATTTTAAAATTCCCAAGTTTTGTTTTCTAGATGCATCTCAATAGGTGATCAGTGGTTTAGGAAGATAAGATAAGTTTATTTTACCACCCCTATTAGTGTGTTGGGATAAGGCGTCTCTTTGTTCAAAAGAGACGTTCTTGTAAGGTTTCTTTATCAAACTCTATTTCGTAACCACTTAGCTAGTTACAAAAATGGTGTAGGAATGTGTGATGCTTTAACAAAATCTTGTGGTTGATGTATAAGAATCTCCTCTTCTTCAAGATAGCCTTCTAACTAGGTTTCCTTTTCTTGAGAGGATATCAAAAAGTAATATATGCATATAATTATTTTCAAGTTGTTTGATTCTAAAGTGAGTGGAATTTTGATTTTGATATAACCTAGTTCCAAATAGGAATGATATACCTAAGATAATGAAAAAAGGTTGATATGATCTAGTTTCATGATAAAGGATTTGACGTATCCTGATAAGAAACTAATGATGACAATTTTGCACTTGAGATGGTTGATTCAATAACTTGTTGAATGTTTATGCTTATGAAAACCTCTAGAAATGACCTATTTGATTGATAAGCCTGATTGTTTGACTAATTTGAAAATCTATGCTAGTTGAAAATTAATCTCCTCGAAAAAAGGGTATCTAAACTAATGTTGAAATTTTGCTCTAAGATGGGAAAAGGGTCACTATTATAGATGCACTAGAACAAATGCGCTATCCTATTGAATAAAAGTGCTATCATGTGTAACAAATGCATTGTCCTATTGAATAAAAACGCTGCTCTATAGTTGTAAAATTGTGAACCTAGGTTTTAAATGCGTTATTTCTATTGCAAAAGTGATGTCCAGTTTGACAAATGTGTGATCCTATGAGTCAAATGCACTATATTGTTGAGTAGAAGCATTGTCGTAATGTAAAAAAGAGCTACTCTGCACTATAAAAGCATGATTCTCACTATTTTAATTGAATTTTCTAGTTTACTGGCAAGTTATCAGATTATTTACTCACTTTAAAAAGATGATTTTTCAAATTTTTGATCATTTTGAGAATATTTTGTAGACATAAAAGACACAATGTTTGGAGAATCAAAGTGCACAAGCAAGGATAAGTCCTATGGAAAGTCGAGACAATAATTGTTGAATCTCACATGGGGTTTCCTCCAAGGATACCTATTCAAAGCGGATATCTAGGTCCTTGACTCCACTAGCTCCACCCTCAACACTCACTTCTCTGGAGCAGCCAAGTACCAGTTTCCATGAAAAATCCCCATGGAAAACTACATATCTCTACTAGGAACCATATGTGTGTGAGACACTTCAGAGGTCCGACCTCCTACGCCAATAGTTAGAAAGATTTTGGCAACTCGACAAGATAGTTTTTAGTAAGGGCTTTCGGTCATGTGGACATACATGCAACACTTTACACTCTATAAATACATAAGGTTCCCATCCTATAGAGGTTACGCTCTATAGGGTTTATGGGGAAACATAGTGTCAGTATGAACTAATCAACACATTTTGCCCATGACTTTCGTCATAGACACAATTTATTTAAAGTGGATCAGAAGGACTCTGTATTAGCTCATTTCCACTTGGGTCATTCCCCTCTCATTGGCCCCCTTAGGGCATCTCAAGAAGGAAGGCCCTCTAAAGGTAACACATAGGATAAAACCAGGTCTAGCTTTTTGATAATCGTATTAGGGTGAAAGCATACTCACGTACTACTTTTAACAAAACACGGTAGAAAATGATTCTTTTTAACCTTTAGATTATCTATGTGCAACTACCTTACTGAAAACACACAATGAAAGTTTGCATGTTGTTCATTTACCCCTTATTTAAGCTAGATGAAAGATGTATGATCTTTTACTTTCTAAAAAAACTCCTAGTTAGACTATGTGAGAAAATGCATCAAAACTGCTCAAGATAAAACTTGCATGCACACAAGTTAATAGTTTGTAAAAATTGAGTCTTGGACAGTCGAACGTGCAAAGATCTGTTAGCTAGAAGATTATAAAATTTAAAATTTTGAAGATAATGAGAATAATAATGCTAAAACACTAAATGCGCTATCCTGCAAAACATAAGTGCTACCCTGCAAAACAAAAGCATTAACCTGTGTTATAAAAGTGTTGTCCTGTGTAACAAATGCATGATTTCACAAGAATAAGTGCTAACCTGAGCAATATAAGTGATACCCTGAGTAATAAAAGTGCTAACTTGAGTAAGAAAAGCATTAACCTAAGAAATAAATGTGGTAACCTAGGTAGTAAAAGCACTAACCTATGCAATAAATGTACTACCCAATTTCACATAGGCTTAGAAATGTGTTAATTTGAGAATTAGCCAGGATATTAGAAGAAGATGTGTGAGGCCTAAGCCCCATGGTGGGTGCAAAAAATGTATCGACTTAAGTTTTCACATCAAAAGTTAACCTACTACTTGTTAGTCCATCATGAAAATATAAAACTATAGGAGCTCAAGCTTCAACCAATGAAATAACATGAAATAAAGAAAATTAAATGATTATACCTTCATGGATTATGTCTCATTGTGTCCTAACCCCATTGTTCTTGGTTGCAAATGATTTTCTCTCAGATAAGCACTGGTAGCTTCCAAGATGGCAAGTGTGGAATGGACTAATAGACAAATGAACTCACGTATGCAAAGATTAAAACTCCTAGTTAACTACGATATTAGCTGTTAGTTTCAAACATGGCTTAGGAGACCTCTATTTAGATATTTTTGAGTGCATAAGCTTAGGTGGCATAGATCAATGATCATGATTAAATATTTATTTTTGGATGGCTATGAGAAAGAGGGTAAAGGTTGATAGAAAGGGGAAAGGAGACAAGTGTCACTCATCTCACCTTGACTAAGGAGAAGACTGAGAGAATCTAGGATTGGTTGGAGAATATTTAGGAATGGAGGGACAAGTGGATATGAACTAGGGTTAGGTGGACAAAACCTCCTCCAAGAATATAGGAGTGTTGGAGCAAAATAGGGAGGTTTGAAAGATTATGTGCACGTACAAATTTTATTCATGAATATGGAAGTTGGAGATAAGTGGCTCATAAATTATTTATTTTTATTTATTTTTATTGATTTAAATTAGCCACATGATGGATGAATTGGCAAAGGTGGAGATGATGTGGAGATGAGGTGAGTTGGAAAGTGGTAGTTAAATAATTGTGAAATTATTTAATAATGAAACTATAGGATAGTGAATAGTGCACAAAAATGTTAGGGAATGGTAATTAAATATTAAATATTTAATTATTGGCTTAAAAGAAAGAGGGATAATAAATTAATTATTAAATGTTTCAACTCAATTAATTAATAGAAGAATATTAAATAATAACGAATTAAATAAATTAATCTTTTCAAATTAATTATTTAATAGGAGAATAATTATTAAATAAATATAAAATATTTATTTAATTGCTCATAGCCAATTTTATGTATACACTTCCATCTTCAGCTTCCGCATCTCAAATTTCCATTAAATTTCTCCACCTCTATTTTCCTTGACGAACTTGCCATCTGAAAATTCCTGCAACAAAATAAAAAAGTGTCTTCTGCAAAATCTCCCACTCAAATCTAGATTAGTTAAAAAAAATTCAACAATGCACAACTGAAACCAAAGGTGATCAAGCTCTGATACTACTTGTAAGGAAGTTAAGTAGCGGAACAACTTCCTACACTAACCTTGAGAGGAGGGTAATGTAAAAACATTTACAGATCATCACAATAATTATAAAAAACAAAAATATATATAATAACATTCAAACCATAACACAGTGATTTACATGGGGAAAACCCTTACGGGAGAAAAAACCCACACTCCAAAAGCCACCCAATATATTATTCAGCAGTCAAAATAGATTACAATATACTTGTAGAGAAAGCTCTTTGTAGGAGTACCACTAATCAGAGATTCAGAGGTAACTAAATAGCCATAAGGTTTTTACACACAACCTCAACCTCTATCTCACACACCTCATATATAGGAGATACAGTACAAGAAACTGTCAAACAATATTACAAAACCATGGGCTGAAACCACCTAATAAGGTGTAGTTGACCTTATCTCCATTCTAGATGCCCTACAATGTGTCCCTCCCTTTTTATAGCTCTTTTATGTGTCCAATGTATTTTATATTTTCTATTTCAGGGGTACAAAATTTTAGAGGCCATAACTTGAGAACTGTGTGTCCTATTCATGAACCGTTTGAAGCATCAAAATTTTTGTGAAGTGCTCTATTGCCTCATAAACTGATACATGATTTACGCCCACTTTTCAGGGCATTTCGGGGCCTCTATATTCCACAAAATAAAATTTATACATTTCATTGGACCCCTCCAAAATAGAAAATTTAATATTTTCAAAACTAGTTGTGATCTGGCAATCTAACTTTACCATAATGCTTATCTAGCCAACCAGAAGCTTTGGGGAGAATTTCTCACTATTTCATGCTCAAACGAAAACTTAATAGAAATAGTAACCTCATATAAATGCAAGGTTGAGACACCATTTTCCCAACAATCTTTGGCTCAATAGGCTTTCTTATTCCTTGTTCATGTTTTCCTCATCCTTTACTTTTATAACCCATTCTTTTCATGATTATAAAACCAACATTCTTTTCATTATCTCTTATCAAGATTTGTAGATTTATTAACATGATCACCACAAACAAGTTTAGAAAAATTACACTTACCAAATGACAAAAACAAATCTCCAATGCCACATGAAGCATCACAAACTGATTTCTTTGATTTCAAACATTCATTGCTTTTTGCAATTGATTTTTCTTTCAACTTTATATTTTCTTCTTCTATAAATTATTTTATTCTTCTAATCTCTTCAAATTTCCTTCTAAATCTTCTTTCTTTTTCTTAACCTCATTAAAAAAATTTACTCCTTCCTTGAACTCTTCATTTTCATCTTTAGTTGTGTACAATTCTTTCCAAAATTTACAATTTTCTGATTGCCTCTCTTTTATGATTGTGGTCGTCTCTAATTTGAATTTCTTTACTTCCATTAATTCCTTTTTTCAAAAATCTATCTCAAAAGTTAAATACTAATTTTTTTTCACCTTCTTAGCTAGGGGAGAGGGGTCAAAACATTCTCATCCTAACTTCATGCTTCAACTATTCTATTCATCCACTTACATGAATCCAAACAAAACTGAACCTATAAATCAACAAGATAATCAATATCCATTACCAATAGACTCATGTTATGTTTGCAATTATGTGTGTGTGTGTGTGTGTGTGTGTGTGTGTGTGTGAGAGAGAGAGAGAGAGAGAGAGAGAGAGAGAGAGAGAGAGAGAGAGAGAGAGAGAGAGAGAGAGAGAGAGAGAGAGAGAGAGAGAGAGAGAGAGAGAGAGAGAGAGAGAAGGGGGGGGTGAAGGGGTGACAAGAGGGGGCTATGAGGGAAGCAAGAGATAAAGGAAGGAGATAGAGATAGAGAGGAAGATAGAGATGGAGATAGAGAAGTAGAGGGATATGGAGAGGATAGAGAGGAGAGGGGATAGATATAGATGAAAGAGAAATATAATGAGAGAGATAGAAAGACAATGATAGTGGTAGAAAGTGATATATAAAGACATAGGTTGAAAGATGGAGAGATAACAACTAGAGAGATGGAGAGGTAAAAAAATAGACTAATAGCGATAGAGGGATAATTAAATAAAGATGGAGAGATAGAGACAGATTAAAATAGATATGGATATAGATGTCTAGGACGAGAAAGAGGGAGAGTAAGGGAGACATGTCAACAAATAGTGGGAAAGAGAGGAAGATAGAGTGAGCGAATAAGAGGGAGACAAATACATACAGAGATATATAAAGAGAAAGTGGGAGTGGTAAAGATAGATAGAGAGATATATATGAAGAACGAGGGGAAGATAGAAATATATATGGTGAGATAAAGTGAGAGGGAGATAGAGATATAAGGAGATATAAAGGGGGAGATTGAGAGAGTGATAGGGTGATAGATAAACAAGGAGAAGTAGAGATATAAATAGAGGGGAGAGATAGAGAGATGGAGAGATAAAGAGAGAGAGCTAGTGTGTGTGTGTGAGAGAGAGAGAGAGAGAGAGAGATTCTAAAGTTTTGTCAAAATCAAAATTTCTATTTTAATATATATTATTTTGTCAATTATTTAATTTCATCCTTAATTAATGAATCTAAGTTCATTTTAATTTAAAATTACTCAACTTGAAAGGAAAGGTATGCATTCTTACGTAATTTAAGAGTAATGTAAAATCCTATATTATTCACATGTATGACAAAGTTCCATTGGAATACTAATCAAGAAAGGTGAGAGATGTGCAAAGCTTGGACCATTTTTATTGTCAATTTGGATATCTTATGTCATACTAATTATTTTACTAGATGTTGACATGGTCCACTGTAATTAGGATGAGAGACATATTACACCCAGAGAATGAATTGAGGAACCTATATCGATAAAAACTCCATGTGATTTAAGTTGCCACTTATCCCAATACTATTGCATTCAATGAAGTTGCTTTATTCAATTAGTTTGAACCAATCAAAAGTGATTAATGTTTTTCTTGAAATAAAAACTTGGTTTTTGTAAAGTTAAAATTTATATTTTTAAATTTAAGATATTGCAAAAATTAATTATCTAAACTATGAATGGTGTAAAAAAATTGGTGTTATAGGAGCAAATTTTTAGTGATGATAGATTTTTTAGGTTTTTTTGGATTTCTTTGTATTTTAAATAGTTTTTTTTCATTTTTTATCATCTATAATATTGTAAACAAAATTATTTTTCTAAATAAACATATAAATTTTAATAATTATTTTTAATCTCAAAATATAGATAATAAAACCAATTATAAGAATTTCATTTAGTTTAAATGAAATTAAATACAAATATTTCTATTAAAAAATAAACCTAATTATTAAATGTATTCTTTATAATTATATTTTATATATTTTTTGAAATCATTCTATTTTTTAATACTTTTTGAAAATCATAAATATTTTAATCATTTTCATTTATACAAAAGAATTTATTAACTTTTAGTCATAAATTTAAATATTTTTCTTTGAGTTATTTAACAAATATATATTTTCACTTTAATTATTATTAATAGTTATTTAATTAAAACTAATTATAACTAATATTATATATATTAAAATAATAATATAATATTATACTACAAATCATTAATTATATTTGAGATTAATTTAATTATTATAATTATAATTTTTTTTAATCATTTTAATATATACAAAATAATTTAATAACTTTTAGTCATAAATTTAAATATTTTTCATTGATTTATTTAAGAAATGTCTATTTTCACTTTTATAATTATTAATAGTTATTTTATTAAAACTAATTATAATTAATATTACATATATAAAAAATAATACAATATTATACTACAAATTAGTAATTATATTTGAAATTAATTTAATTATTATAATTATAATTATGTAAAGTTTTAAATTAAATTAGGATTATGCTTTTAATAAAAATATATATTATGACTATTGAAAACTTGAAGGAGGTGGTTTTGGTCGATGGCGCTCTGCAAGTGGGGTCTACAACTAGGGTTGACGTGGACCCCTAGCGATCCTACGGGTGGGGGAGGCATAAGACATCATCCACGGTGGTAAGATTTGTTTCCTTCTTCCTTTCATTTCCTGACCATTTGTCGAGATGTGTGCAGTTATTGCAAGTACAAGGCAGGGCAGAAACAGTTAATGCTCAATGGAGGTGGGGGTTAATGGGGCAGACACGACCTATGTGCCCTTTATTAAACCATCGAGGAAGAATCCTTGGCAAGTCCTTCTGATACGCAATCGCTGGTGTCATAGTGCAGGTCTCGCAAGAGCCTAAATTCTCTCTGGTAAGTGCTTCATCTGCAGACTGCAATGGCAGAAATGGAGGACGAGTTAAGGACCCTGCTTTGGCTCCTTGTACTTTCTCTATCTCTCCTAACAATGCCATGGTTGATGACCTAGAGATTGAAAATAAAAGACTAGAAGATATTTCTATTTTCTTTGCTGTAACTAATGTGGATAAATGTCCAGCGAGGAAATTTCTTGATGATTGGATTAAAAATCTAGGTTTCAATTTTTCTTTCTGTAGAATGATTCGGAAAGATATTTTTGTTATATTCTTTAAAGATAATAAATCACAGGTAGAGGTTTTGCATAAACAATTTTGGGCCGTTGGCCAAACCACTTTCAGGGCCCTCAAATCATCTTTTGATGTGATTAATGAAGAAACTATGGCTATATCTTGCCCTCAGTGGCTACTAATTAATAATTTACCTCCCATTTTTTGGAATTTTATTCTGCAATTGGTTGATCCGATAGGACAAGTAGTTAGAGTAGATCATTCGATGAATCTTGTCCCCAATCTTGATGCCAGAGTCTTGATATCTATCAATCTAGGAGTAGACATTCTCAGATTTCTTGACATTAATCTATAGGATGAATCCTTCACCTTCATTCTGGAAACCCTAGGGGATCTGAATTCATGCTTCCTTTGTAGAAGGGAAGGACACGTCAGGTGCTCTTTCCCTATTCTATCTAATAGGTCTAAACCTATCGCTAACCCGCATGGGTCTGGCCAAAATAAAGGTGGCCCTCCTCCACCCAATTCTTTAGTTAAGCCTTCGAATGAACCGTTTGTTAAAGATAAATTGGATTTGTTAACTAAAGCCATTAATAATATAGTGGCTAGCTTCCCTGAGACTCAACCTGTTGATCCCCCTAACTTTGATAGAAATTCTAACTTCGGCCCCTTTAATGCAGAAACCCCCCCCACTCAACCGCTTCTGCAGCCATCTCCCAGATGGAAAATATTAATCACTCTAGCTTCCAGGTGGTCTCATGGAAAAAAAAAGGTCTAAAAAAAATAATACTGAACAACTAGCCTTGGAAAATATTAGGGCCAAAGGACATGAGAATTTTCAATCGGCCAAACCAGGCATAGTGCAAGAGGGGTCTAATACCCCTCTGAAGGAGCTGGTAAAGACCAGCCCCCAAAAGGACTGTCATGTCAAGACAATTGTTAGGACTTGTGAAGGTATTGATCATGGAGATGATGCTAGTATGAGTAGGGTTGCATCCCCCCTGCCCTTGACGATCCTCAATCTTCTCTCACAACATGTCAATCCCAAGCAGAGGATAATCCATCTGACTTGATACTTGTGCAGAACGATTCGTTGGACCCTCTAGGGCATGAGGATTGCTCCCCTCATCCTATCCTTATCACGTCCCCAACCCCTACTCCTGTAAAAGATAATGTCTTGATTAATGATGATAATGTCCTTTATGTGATTATCTCGGCTGCTCCAATAGTTGTCAACACTATAATCCATTACACTCCTGAGATAGGAATGTTGGAAGAGGATTCCCAAGAAGATGCCTCCTTAGTAGACATTCATGAGTTTGAGGTGGAAACTAATTTAAGATACAACTTGTCGACCATTAATGGTGAGGAACTAAAGGATTTAGATATCACAAATGAGGAAATATCTGAGGGTGAAGTACTCACTAGAAGGAAAATAGGGAGACCGCTAGGCTCTAAAAATAAAAGATCTCCTGCACACAAAAAATCTAACTGAAAGGCAAGAATCCCTAAGTGCTTTAACAACTTCAACGCTGACAAGAATGATAAATAATTATCTGTTCTCCATAAAATGTCTATCCTAGAATATCCGGGGGTTAGAATCCCCTGACCGGAAATATATGGTGAGAAAAATACTAAGTAGTCATAAGGATTTGGAATTTGTCCTTCCTCAAGAAGTTAAAGCTATTAACTTCACCTTAGGGATAAATCTAAAATTCATATGGAAGGACTCCTTCAAATTATTCACTAAACATGAGAAAGGAAAAGGAGGGGCTGCCATTCTTATTAACCCTAATTGGCAAAACTCTATCCTTTGCTCCAGAGTCTCCCCTTGTAATAGAGCTACTTGGGTTACTTTCCAACATGGAGATTCTTCATTTGGGTTGTGCAACATATACACCCCCAATGACTATAGAGATAGATATGAGCTCTGGATGTGGTTTGCTTCTCTTCCTAACATCCCATGGATCCTGGGGGGTGACTTCAATATGGTCAAACATAAGGATGACAAATTAGTAGGTGTTGCAAATGAGTGGAAAGGTGGAGAAACCTTTCACTAGGATAGAATGAAAAGAATGAAGAGATTGTTTGAGCCATTAGAAGTATTAAAACATGTTCATTAGGGCATATGGTATACATGGTGCAATTTCTAGAAAGCTGGTAATAGAATCTACTCCAGACTGGATAGATTCTATACCAATAAGGACTTCTTCTCCTTTATCCTGGACCACCAAGGTTGCTCGATGGTGGTCAGACCCTCCTCCCTCTTGGACCATCACCCCATCTTTGTTGAAATTATTACTAGGAGTGCAAATGAACCTCATAGTAAGACTAGAGGTAAATTTATCCTCAACAACAATCTCCTCAAAGACCAAGATGTTCTTGTGGCTATTCATATAGTAATAATGTTTAATAAGTGGAATCCCTCTAGTGGCTCCTATATCAACAATTGGGATACCTCAGTCAGAAGTCGGCAGAAGATACTTGGCACCATTCATAAAAAGAAGGTAAAAGATGCCAAATAGGTTGAGCTGGCTCTATCCTCTAATCTACTCAATGCAGAGCAAGCCCTTCAAAATGACCCTAGCAACTCTCATCTTAATCTCCAAGTGGCAATAGCTAGAGATGAACTCAGGAAAAGGCAGCATCATGAAGCACTAGGTGCCCGAACCAAAGCCAGGATGCTCTGGCTCACTAAAGGAGACAAAGGCTCTAAGTTATTTTTCAACATTTTGAAGCAAAAACAATATAAGGAAAAGATTAATAAACTATGGGTGGATGGCAAGGAAATTTTCATTGACGAGGAAATCCTGAGTGAGTTCCTCAACTTCTACAAGTAGTTGTTCTCCTCCGAGGACTCTCCTGCTTCAAGGACTGCAAGGATCAAATGTGGGGATGTTATACCTAAGATTGAATCTCCTGATGAGGCTATCTCTCTTAGTAGACCCTTTTCATCGGAGGAGATTATTAAAGCCATAAGTTCCCTTCATGATGACAAAGCCCCAGGACCAGACAAGCTTACTAGAGAGTTTTATAAGGCTAATATTGCATGGGTCACTAATGATCTTCTTGAGGTCTATAATGAAGCCATCAAGACTGGGACTCTGGGAATTAACATTAATAAAGGATTGATCAAGCTTATTCCCAAAGAAGAGGATAAGGCTCTAATCAGGAACTGGCGACCTATTAGTCTACTCAATGTCTCTTACAAGATTCTTGCTAAAATGCTCACCTTAAGGATTGAAAATATCCTCCCCAAGTTTATATGCCCCACCCAAACTGGCTTCATTAAAGGGAGATACATCTTCAAAAATTTGATTACAATTTGGGAGGCCATGGAATGGGCTAGAGTTTCGGATCAAAAGATGGCCATTTTTTGGTTAGACTTTTAAAAAGCCTATGACAGGATTGAATGGGGTTTCATCACCACTATTCTCTAAGCCTTTGGGTTTCCTGAGATCTTTTTGCCAGTTTGTTAAGGTCCTTCTTAGGGATTCTCATGCCCAGGTAGAAGTGAATGGTCTAATTTCACAACCCTTAAAGCTCAGTAGATCTATTTGGCAGGGCTGCACTCTTTCCCCTACTCTTTTTGTGATTGCCTTTGATGCTCTTTTTT
Organism: Cryptomeria japonica; assembly: GCF_030272615.1. NCBI lineage: Eukaryota > Viridiplantae > Streptophyta > Pinopsida > Cupressales > Cupressaceae > Cryptomeria > Cryptomeria japonica. Next base: position 612,636,212 of record NC_081412.1, on the reverse strand, counting down.
ATCTACTCAGGGATAACTCTCACTCCCATAAGGTTAAGGGAATCTCCCTCCCAGAAGACTCAGAGTTGATCAACAACCAATTTGTAGATGATACTGCTCTTTTTTTAGAATTATGAAAAGAGAATTTGGATGCTCTATCATTCGATATTTCCTTGTTTTGTGATGCTATAGGGGCTAAGATCTCTTAGCCCAAATCTACCTTGCTTGGATGGACTGAGAAACCTCCAGACTGACTCTCTACCTATGGGTATCAGTGGGGAGGGCCGAACACAATTGTCAGATATTTGGGGATCCCTTTTGTGATCTCTCCTTGCCTTAAGGACATGTGGTCATGGAGTAAGGGTAAGATTTAATCCAAGCTCTCCAAATTGAAAAATCACTATTTATCATTGGCAAGAAGAATGCAAGTGTGCCAAAATATCCTCTCATCCTATAGTATTTACTATGTATCTGTATGGATGTTAAATAACTATCAGATCAATGAAATTCAGAAAATCATCTAGGACTTTCTATGGTTGGGTGGAAGAGGTCACAGAAAATCTCACTCAATCAAATGGGATTGGTGTTGCATGGATAAATCTATTGGTGGTCTGGGTCTTAAGGATCTGAAAACCCAAGGGATTGCATTGGCTGCCAAATGGATTTTTCATGCTCTGGAAGGTAATGAACCATGGAAAGTGCTCATTCATAATAATATTAGAATGGGGGTTCCTAAGAAAGCTAAATCTTGGAAGTTCTTCCCCATTAGTGATCTACTAGCTGGATCCTTTCTAGTTTTTACTGCTAGCTCTCTTAGTTTTAAAACCATATGGAAAGCATGGGAAGTTATTAGATCTAATGTTGGTAATGGTTGGAACAGCCGCTTTAATCATGTTTTTGGGGAAAGGTCAATGTGGTGGAACTTAACCCATAAAGATAAGCCTCTCGCCCTTACTCAAGGGTGTTCAGCCAAAAAATGGGCCAGCAAAGGTATTTGCTGTTTGAAAGACATCATAGAAAATGAAACTTTGATCCCTTGGGACGTGCTCTCTGCTAAATTTAAGTTGCCTCTTTTTAATAAGAGGACGTATAACATCTTGTGCAATGCATGTAATTTCCTCCAGCCTCCCATTGCTTGTGATGATAGCCATCCTCTCTCCTTCACTTGGTCCAATGGAAGCCCAATTGGGAACCTTAAACCTGTAGTTATTTATAAAACCCTCTCCTCTGACTGCAACATCCTCAACCATCTCAATTCAATCTGGTATTCTGACCTATCGCATGCCCAATGGGGTAATATTTTTAAAACTCTCTGGGGGTCTCCACTGGCTCCGAGGAAGAAAACATTCAGATGGTTGTTACTTCTTGAGAAACTCCCTACCAGATCAGACTATACAAAAGAGGACATATGTTCTATTTGTAAAGTCAAGGAAACCAGTAGACACATCTTTTTCGACTATATTATTGCTAAGAAAATTTGGCTTATGTTTGGATTTACCCTTCCTGTGCATTGTAATATTCTTGATGTTGTTATAGGGGTCATTAAAGGACTTAGGAAAGATACTAATGTGTTCTGGAATTTACTTTACAGTGATATCCTTTGGTATTTATGGAAAGTTAGGAATTTAGAAAAATATCAAGGGAAAGTAAGGGTCCTTACTAAGTCTTTTCGAAGTCTTACCCTCCATTCTATCTACTCGTAGGTCACCATTTTGTTCAGACTTAACAAAGAGAATTTCTGGAGGTTCCTTTCAGATGCACATGCCACAGTATTCATCTTCGAGCTATCCCATGGCTACACTTGGGGAAGAACCAATGTCATGAGAACTCCTTTTGTGAACACCCTCGATGCTCTCATGGAAGAAATTAGGGGCAATGGCCACCAGGTTAGATAACAGATGATCCAATCTGCCAAGATGCTGGATGATCATGAGCTTTTTTGGATGGAAGGACCTACAGGATGGATCACTTAGATTTAATCCAGGCTTACACCATGGACAAGATTTTGTTTTTCTAACACTATTGTAATTAGCTTGATGTATAGCATGTACTGTCAAATCACTTACTCACAATTTTGTACAGTTACTAAGTAACAGGTTGTTCCTATTTTGTACAGTTATAATGAATGGCTAAAATAGTTACACCTGTGTTTGTAATCCAATTTATTAACCATATCAATACAAATATATATATTATCACTATTAAATTTGTCTTGTATTATAATTATTATGTTGAACAATTCCATATATGAATTGAACCACTTACTTATTGAAATCAATGATTTAAAATTGGGGAGAAGAATGAAGACTATAGAATTAATCACTAAAATTTATATTAGTTTTAAAAAAGAGATCTTTTATAATAAAAAATATAAAATATACATTTTGATATTATTTATTAGGAGTCAATTTTTCGTTAAATTTAAAATTTATTATAATTATTTGTATTTTTTATAATAATTAAAATTATTTTAATTAATTTAATCTATAATTATTTCTTATTAAAATTTTAATTATGATAGAATAATTATATTTTGAATGAAATTTTATATTTCTTACTTTTTTTTTTATATTATCTTCTTTTATTAGATATTCTACTATTTATTTATTTATTTTAATTCTTCTACTTCTTTTAAGGGTTAATTTTTAATTAAGTTAAAATTGTATTCTATTTTTTTGTGTTTTTTAATGGTATTAGAAATAAATAATTAAAATATATTAGAATTTATACATTTTATGTTCTTTAAACATTATTTATTATAGAATAATTATATTTGAATATTATTCTAGTTTATATAATAGAATAAATTTCAACTTAACAAGTAAATTAGATGTTTAGAGTGAGAGAGAAAGAAAGAGTAACTTACTATTGATTACTCATTTCATGCCAATAATTTAAGGATTTCATATGTCCTTGGGGAGTTATGTTGATGGTAGTGTGTAATTTGATTATTATCTCCATCTCCATCCCTCTCCTTTATCTATATCTCCTTACCTCTCCCTATATCTCTCTCTTTTACCCTTATATCCTTCCCACTCTATCTATCTCTCTACCTCTCCCACTCTCTATCCATCTCTCTATATGTCCTTCTCACTCCCTCTTTATATATCTCTCTACTTCTATATCTTTATCTCTATCACTCACACAAAAACACACTCCAACCTATTTCTTCCTCCCAATCTCTATTCTATCTCAAGTTATCTCTATATATTATACACTTCTCTTCCTTCATCTCTCTCACTCTTTCCATATCCCTCTCTACCTCTCCATATATCACTTCCTATATCTTTATATTTCTATCTCTCTATCTCCCACTCTCTAATTGTCACCATCTTTCTATATCTATTTCTTCCTCTCTCCCTTTTTCTCTCCTTCCATCTCTCCCTCTTTCTCACCCCCTCTATAGTTTACAAGTTATATTTATGCTCTAGATCCTTTCTATCCCTTTATATATATCTTTATATCCTTGATGCTCTGCAAAATGGACAATGTTAGACAAAAACCTAAGGTCGTATAACACACAAAAAAGACAAGAAACAAAGACAAACGTTAGTGTTAATCAACCAAAAACAAGTCTAAGCAGGCATACCAAAAGAGACACTAAAAACATGATGAAATATTTAACTATGGAAGCAACTATAACAAGACATCTCCAAATGCCTTCTACCATGCTTTTAGCTCCTTCTCCCTTGTTCCTCTCCTCTCTAAGTTCCAAATTAGTGTAGCTCTCAACATCTTTTTGCACTATGGATGTCTTATGGAGATTCAAGATTGAAAATGCTTTTAAACTTATGCTATGCAAGTGTAAAAATAAGATAAATATGAGATGCTATGAAATGAAGTAAGATTTATTTTAGTCCAAAATGACAGTATATTAGTGATTTTATGCTAAAATATTCTCTAAAATTTACTATAGATTAAATGCATACAAGTTTTTAGGATCTAGATTATGAAGAAATGAGCTCTATTTATAGGAAAAATGGAACAATGGATGGTTGAGATTGAGTAATCTCAATAAGGGTCAGGATTGAATGACATTCAATCCATGTGAGGGCTTTCAACCCAATCCCAGGATGACAAGTGTCAATATGAGATAGGTTGAGAGGAGAGGGAAGAAGCATTAAATGCTTGACATGACCTAAGAGTTAACTTGAGAGTTAAGGTCAAGATTTGGGTTGAGTGAATAAATTCATTACTCAAAGAATAATGCTTTTATCCTATGGATAAATTCTTGTGCAAAGGTTAAAGGGATAACCATGGTCAAAGCAATAAATGCTTGAGAAGACACATGGGTCACATGAGGGTTGAGTTAGGGGTTAAAGTCCCTAACCATGGGTGCAAGTGGATTTAACCATTAATGGTCATGTAAGAGCCATAAATGGTTTGGAAGACTTTAGAGGTTAAATTGTTGAACACACAAAACACTTAATATTTTTCAAAGACTTTGAAGTCTTTGAGAAGTGACTCCAAGTTGCTTAGGAATATGACAATAATTAGGGGATGGATTAGGCTAATTAGGAAGGGGTTTAGAAGAATCTAGAAGGGGGTTAGGATTACAAGTGGATTTGGTGGGTGAGGGAAATAGGATTTTAATTAAAATAAAATTAATTTATTTCAACTTGTGGTTGCAACTTGCATTTGTAGTAAAATGCAAGTGGGGGGAGGGAATGATTTAAATAAATATTTTTAATTATTTATTTAAAAGAGGAAAGGGGGATTTAAATTGAATAAATAGGATTTATTCATTTAATTGATTTGTAAATTTTGTTTAATAAATTCATTAAAATAAATTGAATAATTTATTTAATTAATAGGAGAATGTTTGAAGATTAATTAATTAAATATTAATTTAATTAACTGATGGCTAGTGAGTTTTTAATCAAATAAATAGCAAATATTCATTTAATTAAAATGGACAGATTTCTGTGACTACATTTGCCCCTCTTTGAGACGGTGCAGTTTATCGCATCATGTAAAAGAAAGAGAAATAGGTGCGAAAAAATATGCCCCATAAAATTTTGATTTAATGGGTGGTATGCCCCCTCGAAAGATGGGCCAAAAAATTTCAAAAAATCGGGCGATCGCTCGAAAAAGAATGAAAATTGGCAGGGTGGTATAAGAGAAGATTTTAGCAATACTGGTGAATAATAGAAGAAATCGGAGATAAAATGGAGAAATGGGAGGCTCGTGAAGTTCATGGGGACCATGACGGTTAGTGGGGGAAAATTAGGGTTATGGTGAAGGGTATATATGGGGCGAAAGGGGTGAAAACAGGTTCATTTGCATTCGCATCCATAGTGAAATTTGAGATCTAGGAATGACCTTTTGGAAGAGAAAGGAGTAGTTAGGATGTCGGTTCCCATAGAAGAGCACTATTTAGAGTGAGTCTGTCAATTCCAGCAGCTAGACGACTACGGACCATCGGTATGTGAATTTGAATTTTTGAATTTCATGCATTTTTGGTATGTTTTTTGCTTAGTTCAAGTAGAGTCAACACAATAATGCTAAAACTGTGTTTTGGCACTATTGTCAACTAAATTAGTGCTATTGTGCCACTATAGCGCTATTGCATAATGGTTTTAGCACTTTTGTCAAGTCTAGCATTATGGTATATCTGTTTTAACGCTTTTATTTGTGTAGCGCTATTGAGTAGTTGATTGAGCGATGTTGTTGTGAGGTGGCGCTATTGTATAGTCAATGTAGTGCTATTGTTGATTTAGCACTATTGCATGGTGGATTTAGTGCTTTTGTGAGGATATTAGCATTGTTGTGTTTAGAATAGCGCTTTTGTGTAGGAAAATAGATGCTCAATGTGTTTAAAAAAGAATCTCCTGATGCCAATGATGGATGGATGGAGATGTGAGGTGAGAGTTGTTTTGAACCATAGCAGCCCTAATGAGACTTAGGTTACTAGGATAAATGCCTGTTGTAGTCTAGGTGTGCCATGATTGCTTACCTGTTGAGACCCAAAGATACTTGATCAAAGTATCTATTCATAGTCTAGGTTTAAACTTAAGAAAGTTTGAAACAAAACAATTAATGATGATGGTCGATGCACGTGTGTAGGAGGATCTTCACATCTTACAGATGCATGAGAGGCATCCTGCCACACAAGTGCTGCATGATTGATTGACAGAGGCTAAGGTGGATTGCATTGAAGCGACAAGCCTGTATGATGTTATGTATATGCCTGTGATTCAGACGAATCGAGGGTTGACCATAGCATTGGCAAAGCGATGGCATAGTAAGACATGCACATTTCACTTAGCGCAGGGGGAGATGACAGTGACACTGGAGGATGTATGACGCATCCTGCAGATTCCTATTCGAGGAGAGTTGGTGACATATGACCAAGCGTGGGGGACAACAACAGTATACAGATTTTTTGATGAGGATTTCTTCATTGATGACGGATCAATAGCCTAGGAGGATATAGTAGCCTTGTATGAGCCATTACTAGTAGTGCTATCAGGGATTGTTGGGGGACTACTATGTCCAGATCGACGATCACATGGACTTGTCATTGGGTGGGGTCAAGTGATCAAGTAGATGATTACAAAGGGGACCTGGTTTGCATGGGGACCGTGCGTGCTATCACACTTATATCGAGATCTTCATGAGGTAGCATACCGAGGGGTGGGCTCATTGGGAGTGGGGATCACATTGCTACATATTTGCGTGTGGGAGCACTTACTAGTTACCCAACCAGTTAGTCTGAGATTCTGAGCAATGGACCAGCTGTATGTATACATGTATGGAGGTATGATGAGTCAGCCCTACCTAGGGAAGTTAGAGTGGTGGCGGCGGGCACTGGATGATTTGGATACAGTGATTTGGAGGCCATATATTGAGTGTGAGCCCTGGGAGGATGATGTAGAGGCATTTCCGTATGTGTTCATGACATGATACCTCATTGATAGGACAACCTACAATGTGGAGAGACAACTTCTTGGCAGAGTTTTGAGATAGTTTGTGCAACGGCAGGGATTGCCTAGTGGTTCTGGATAGTATGCACGAGTGGTATGAGAGAGGTACTTATGGGGGCCAGTGTTACCTTATGATTAGGCATTGGAAGAGTTCTACACCTTACAGGAAAGACCATGGTAGATGAGACCAGGGGTAGCAAATGCATGGGTGTTAGATGAGTACACTTAGTACATTGTAGCACATCTAATTCCTCAGATATCAGATACATCAGAGTTGATTCTAGATTTTGAGGATGATAGGGGACAGAGACGAAGGAGGAGAGGAGGTCACTAAGTGGTAGGTGGATGAGGGAGAGGGGATGGTGGTGGTGGGGATGGAGGAGGTGGTGATGGAGGAGGAGAAGGAGGGGGTGGGGGTTTTGGAGGAGGTGGTGGATTCGGAGGTGGAGGGGGGTGGTGGATGATTACAGTGGAGAGGGAGAGGTGGGTAGCCTTTGCAGCTATCTCAGGGACCTTTATTGCAAGGAGGCATGAGATTGGGTGGCAGGGATGCAGGTGAGGGACATGAACCTATGGATATAGGAGAGGGAGCTACAAGAGAGGGAGCCACTGGAGAGGCACCTATGGATATGGGGGAGGGAACTACAAGTGGAAATTTGCGAGACCATATGATATTATTCTTGCAGACTCAGCTCGAGGATATGGAGGCAGAGGTAGTAGCTAGAGATGTGTAGCTGTTTGCATGAGAGTTGGAGCTGATGGTAGTGCTGCGAGAGAGAGATCAGGTTGTGGAGAGATTTACGCCATTCCAGGAGAGAGTACAGGTGGGAGCAGGCTTAGGAGCATAGGGTCCTACTGGGGATGCGATGAGGGAGATGCGACGAGCATAGGAGGAGATAGTTTATTGATGGAGGTTATATGAGTAGGTGGTGCCAGCTAGTCAACAAGCACTTAGCTATTCACAGATGCAACGGGCGAGATTAGAGCGATCTCAGAGGATGCAGAGCAGTGGTGGTGTGATGGGTCCTCCATGGAGAGAAAAATTAGGTGGTGCAGGGTCTAGTGGGGGAGAAGGTGGTGATGATGTTGTAGCATCCAGTCAGAGTGGTATCTGAGAGGACATTCTTATATGCTTTTACATTGTCATTTTGGACTATGTCTTGGATGGCTCTTGGTAGCCGATATTTTTGACTTCATTGTACTCTAATACATGTATGTTTTTGGTGATATGAGATGATATATGAGGAGATCCCATATGTTTTTGTTGATATGCATTTTGATGATATGTATGGATGCTTATGCAGGATGATGATCTTATGATTTATGCTTAGATGGATGCTTGTACTTACTATATGATGATCTTATGTTTATGCATGTTTCATGATGATTTATTCTTACATGATGTCTATATTCATATTTGATGATGTGATGCTAACATGTGGATGCAGGTTGATGTACATGATTTGTTGATGTCAATGCTTCATGTATGTAAATGCTACGATGATTATATGCATAATAAAATGATGATTATGATGGTACTTTGGATTTTATGTTGATGAGACAATGAGATAATGATATGCAGTGATGTTATGATATAATGTGTTAAATTAATAATTTATTTATGTAAATGTATCTAGATGGTTGTTAGATGAGTGTGATATGGATAAACAAATGTAAAGTACAAATGTTTAAATGATGATTTCTAAATGAATGCATATGTATAATGTATGAACCTATGTGGAAACAAATGGTTTTGTTATGTTTCTAAATGGCAAAAAATATGATGAAGTGAAATGATAATGCAACTCATGGGTAACTAATAGCTGCACCTTAATGAAATTAAAAGGATAATGAATGCATTGTAATGAATCCTAAATGAAATGAAATGAAGGAGTATAAAAATATACTAAATAGATAAATGAATGTACTTAACTAATGGATAGATAAATAAATGCATGCAACTATGGGAATCTAAACAAATGTATGGTACACACGTGTTTAAATGATGATAAATGATGGTCGGTAGCTGATACTAAATGAATGCATAGTAATGGCTAATAATGATAGTAAATGCAATGATGAGGAATGTATAAATGATTCTAAATGTCATGATTTGTGTAATGATAAAATGATATAACAATGAATGATAATGAACTATATGTATTTAAATGCAAATAAATTATTTGAAATACATGCTAATGAAGTTTTTAAGCTTTTAATAAACCTATATGTAAGCAAATGAACTGGGTTTATGCAAATGCAACTAAATGTAATGATGATGTGAATTATGATAATGAATACAAGGTTGTTGAAACTTTTGCATGATGCACTGATGATGTATCAGAGAACTCTGTCGTAATTGTATCCAAGACCAACTTAATTTTCACATAACTACCCATATTAACTTTGTTCACACTTGCATACAAAACCATGCATATGAATAATGAATGAGTAAATGGATGGGTGACATGCAACGCAATGCAATATAAATAGATGAGATGGAATGATGATCCATAGTGCTTTATTTTCATCGTTGAGCATGATAATATTGAACTTGTATGAGGTAGTAGGAACCAAGGATGGAGCATCGTACCTGCAAACAAACAACATAGATAAAGAATAAAGAATATGGACCCTCAATAATGGTTCATGCTCATATCATCAAGGTATACGTTGTAGTTAGCAGGCCATAGTGATCCATGACTATATTTTTCATATGATCACATAGCTTAGTGAACTTCCCACGTAGACACCATTAAGACATGCCCCAGTACTTCATCGGAATAATTCGTAGAAGACATACAAACAATGCATAGGAACCATCCCGGCCACTCTAAACACTTGTGGATATCTCGAAGTAGCATAGGAACCTAATATAAATGAATAAATAACCCACAAATCTAACCAAGTACTTGATAGCTTAAATATAATTTTCTTGTCAAAGAAAATGTCATTATGTCTTTGTTTTCGTAAGGAAGGATGCATCCTTGCTAAGACAGTTTGTGTGTCGATTGTTTGGTCTATGTGAGAAGTGATCATCATTTGAGTATTTCACAATGTTTGTTTGGTATCTGCTTGGATGTGTACATACAATGCGTTGCCATGTTTTTGATTGATTTTGGATGTTTTATCATGTTTTTGGATTTTATGAGATAGTTTTCCAATGTTTTTTTTGTTCTTTGTGAGACAGTTATGAATGAAGAACTCAATGAATCATAGGTAATGCAGAATCCACTTCCATCAATAGGTTAAGGGCATTGCCCCCAGTTATATGTCACTATGAAAAAGCGAGATGCAAGACACATGAAGTACTATCCCTGATTGCAAATCAATAACAAGCCATGGTTTTTGATAGATGGATGTGTGCATGTAATGAATGTGGTCACAAAAAGTCTGAAAGACAATGGAGCCATAGCCTTTACGAGTGGTGCATGTTTGCTAGGTTTTCACCATCGCACTTACCCAAGGTGCCACCGGAATGGTTGTTCACCATTTGGATGCATGATTTTTCTTTACTATTTTGATGTTTTTATATTTTCTTTAGGACATTTATCTGAATTTTTTTGGTGTTTTTCCTGATATGTATGGGAGCCTAATGCTCTACGCAACTTAGGTATAAAACTGTTTGAGGTGCATGCGGTTGATCAGATCTGCTAGCGGTTCTCCTTCTAAAGTAGCCAACTGATATGCCCTAGACCCCAATATCGCAATGATAACATATGGACCCAGCCAGTTTGATTCAAACTTTCCTTGATGTTCTCTGTTTGGTTGGTTATGAGGATTCTCTCGAAGAACAAGATCACCTACCTCAAATGTATGAGGTCTAACTCGATGATTATAGCTTCTGCTCATGCACTGCTGATAGGCTTTGAGGTGATTGTATGCAGCTTATCATTTCCCATCAAGTAGCTCTAAGTCCTAAAGACGCAATACACTATATGCTTTGTCATCTATGAGGTTATGCAAGGAAATCTGTAGTGATGATATTTCAACCTCAATAGGTAAGATACCTTACGCACCGTAGACCAGTGAGTAGGGAGTTGCGCCTTTAGGGGTTCAAATGCTAGTTCGATACGCCCATAGTGTTGGATTCAATTGAACATGCCAATCATGACTGGCATCATTAACTGTCTTCTTGAGGATTCTCAATATGTTCTTGTTTGTTGCTTCAGCCTGACCATTTCCTTGTGGGTAATAGGGAGTGGAAAAGAGGTGTTGGATGTGAAACTTCTCAGAGAGCTCATGGACATCTTGATTTTTGAAACAAAGACTATTATCTATGATGATGGACATGGGTACACCATACCGGTAGATGATGTAATTAAGGATGAATGAGGTGATCTGCTTAACGGTGACCTGGGTAAGTGGAACAACTTCGATCCACTTTGTGAAGTATTTAGTAGCAGTAATGATGAACTTATGGCCATTGGATGAACATGGATGGATTTTACCAACAAGGTCAAGTCCCCATTGACAAAAAGGCCATGGTGTTGTGATTGGTTGCAATTCCTATGCTAGTTCATGTATAAAGTCTCCATGAACTTGGCATTTCTTGCATTTTCTGACAAAGTAGTAGGAGTCTTTTTCTATGGATGGCCAATAGTATCCAGTTCGCATGAGTTTCTTGGCTAATGAGGGACCTCTTTCATGAGTTCCACAAATTTCTTCATGTAATTCTTCCAAGACCTTTGTTATGTCATCATGTTCTAGACATCGAAGGAGAGTACCATCAAGACTGTGTCAGTATAGGGTTTTAGCAATAATGGTATATCGAGCGGTTTGGCAAATGAAGGTTTTACGTTGGTTATTTGATTGGTTAGGAGGAAGTGTGTGATTGCGTAGATAGGTGTAGAACTCACTGTACTATGGGGATTCGAAACCGACAAGGTGACATATCATCTCAGATTCGAGGATATCATAAGCAAGAATCCAAAGTTGTTCGACCAAGAACTCGTAGCGTGTTGAATTTTGTGGAAGATCTAGGAGAGATGAAATGGTAGCCATAGTGTCAGTAGCTCGATTTTGATCTCTGGTATCTGCTCAAAGGTGATAGTAGTGAATGATGTTTTTAATTTGTCCACCATTTGTTTGTACGGCATGAATTTGTCATCCTTGATCTGATATTCATCTGTTGCTTGTCGAATGACCAGTTGGGAGTCGCCATATACTTGTAGTTCTTGTAACTTCCATTGTATGGCTAGCCTGAGTCCTATGATCAATGCCTCATATTCAGCTATATTGTTTGTGCATGGAAATGTGAGCCTATAAGACTTTGGGATGTTGTCACCTTGAGGTGTGATAAATAGAATGTCTTCCCTCGAGCCATGCCTAGTTTATGAACCATCAAAGTACAATTTCCATGGTTGTGCTACCATGATCATGAATATCTCTTCATCTAGAAAATTGGAAATGAGAGGATGATCGCTTATGAGAGGAGCATTGACCAACTGATTTGCAATTACTTGACCCTTAATAACCTTACAGTCCACATACTTGATGTCAAATTCACTTAGAATCATCACCCATTTGGCCAAGCGCCCTATCAATGTTACTTTTCTAAGTAAGTACTTTAGTGGATTAATCTTTGCAATGAGTTGTACTGTATGTGTTAATAGATAATGCCTCAGTTTAGTGGCTACCAATATTACTACTAGGCAAGCTCACTCAATAGGTGTGTAATTGAGTTTATAGCCAACTAGTATGCGAGAGATGTAGTAAACAGCACACTCTTTCCCTTTTGCATTGTGTTGTGCCAATAGTACACCCAATGTTGTATTTTTTGCTGATATATAGAGTAGTAGAGGCTTACTCAGATTTGGTGGGATCAGCAATGGTGCATTCATGAGATAGTCTTTAAGCATCTGGAATGCTTGCTGGCATCTAGTATCCCATTAAAAGTGGATGTTCTTGTGTAACAGGTGTGTAAATGGGTGAGACTTATCTGCCAGTTCTGCAATGAATCTTCGGATGGATTGTAGCCATCCTTGTAATGTCCTTAACTGACTGATGTTCTTTGGTGGTGGCATGTCCATGATTGCTCTGACCTTTGCAGGATCAACCTCAATACCTTTGCTTGAGACAGTGTATCCTAGAAGCTTCCCTGAGGTTACTCAAAAGACACCTTGCTTTGGGTTGAGTCGAACATGATATTGTTCCAGTCTGTTAAAGCTTATCTCTAATATTTATAGATGACCTTCTCTTGTTAGTGATTTTGCTAGTAAGTCATCAACATAATCTTCCATTATAGTATGCATCATGTTATGAAAGATGGTGGTCATTTCTCTTTGATAGGTCGCTCCTGCATTCTTTAGACCAAAAGGCATTACATTCCAGCAGTATGTTCCCCATGGACATGTGAAGGTCATCTTATGTTGATCCTCTGGTGCGATCTTTATTTGATTGTACCCTGAAAATCCATCCATGAGAGAAAGCATGGCATGTCCTGTTGTTAGGTCCACTATTATGTTGATGTTTGGTAGGGGGGAGTCATCTTTAGGACACGCCTTGTTCAGATCTCTGAAGTCAGTACAAATACAGATGCCCCATTTGGTTTGCTGATACCTCAAAATAAGTGTATCTAAGAGAACATTCTACTGATGAAGTTTTGCCATCAAACTAACGATACAATAGGAGAAAACTGAAGAAACTTCAAAATACCTGATGACTATGCCCTAATGCTATATGACATTATATGAGTCACACAGTAATGAAAACATCAAATTGCAAATGCATGCACAGATAATTACACCTTGAAAATAGTTTCTCATTCCTTAAAATAACTTAAAGGCATTCTCCACAATTGATGGAACTCATAGCTGTAGGGAAATTCACTGTACTTAGTATGTTATTTCTACTATCTTATATACTAATTTAGCTATAAATCTAACATTCCAAAAATTAGCTTTACTCAAAAGACTTTCACTTCCTAAAAAATGAAATACAAAATAGAATAACTCAACCCACTTAAACCTTTCCACATGTTTAAACTGAACTTGCATGGAAGTTCCTATCCAAGCCAAAAACTCATCAAAAACACAGCAAAAGTAAGGACAAAAACATTTCCCTTGAAACTCATATTTCTCTTTTAAGACAAAGTTTCAAGGTTTGAAATAGTTATCAACAGAAAGATGTTAACGAGAACTTTGTATCAATAACAATTTACTTCTTGTTAAGCAGAAGAGGGGAGATAAAACCAACATCTAGGAGCTTCTTGAGTTCTCCTTTGACGAGTACTGCAATCTCGGGATGCATCTTACGAAGCTTCTGCTTGATAGGTTCGGCTCCTTCTGCTACGGTAAGGTGATGCATGACTAAATCAGGATCAAGCCCAGGCATGTCTACATATGACCATGCAAAGTTGATCTGATGCTTTTGGAAGAACTCTATAAACTTAGGTTGTTCATCTGGAGTTAAAAGAGATGCCAGATGTATGTGGTGAGGAGTTTCAGGAGTCCCCATATTGTATTCTTTTATTTCCTCGATGAGAATTGTTGATCGTTCCTGCTGTGTACTAGAAGGTAGAATGTCAAACCTTTCATACTCCGGTGCCTCAAAGAGGTTTTCACCATTGGATACTCTCTTTCTTTTTACTTTTGTGGGATCAAACAATGCCATAGTGTGGTTTTCATTGGAAGATCCATGTTTTATTGTTATATTTTTGCAGCTGAAAGGTTTGGCATCTACCCCAAAGTATGTTGCACTATTACGTTAAATGGCAAATCCAGCTTTGTGATCCTCGCTTGGTATGTTATCCCGTAGTTACAAAAAGTCAATGATCACCTCGTCGTTTTGGAAATGGTCAAGACATGGGGGATTAGGTTGGCTCCATTTGATGAGTTCAAGATGGATAACGGGCATTACCTCATTGATTAGGTGAAGTTCGTTAGAGGTGTCAGTGAGGGTTAAGATGTTGTGGTGAAGGTCATTGATGGTACTCTCCCTGTCAGAATCATGTGTAGGATTTGATGTAGGGTTTGTGGAAGAAGTTTCCAGCTCAGGAACCCAAGAGGTATTTATCTGTGCTTCTCCATAAACAATGATGTCTTTGCGGGGTGGAGGTAGTGATGTGTCTTCCTCATCTAAAGTATTAAGCTGGATGGAATCAAATTCCCACTCATGTGAGTCAGTCTCTGAGTTGCTTTCTAGTATCCAATTACTATACCATACTGGGATGTCCTTTGAGTTAAACACTACAGGTGTGACTGGTTGACGTACCTTTGTAGATGAAATGATTGGTGCTGCAGGAAGGATTATGGGGATTGATGAATCTGATACGAGGAGTATCGATAGTGTTGAATCTACTACTTCTATTGGAATTGTTGGTATTGTTGATACTACTAGGGGTTCTGATAGTATTAGTGGTGTTGTTGATGCGGTTGTTGTGGTTGATGGGATCACTGGTTTGATTGGTGGGATGATTAGTGTTGTGGATGGTTTTGCTAGGATTTTTAGCATCAATGGGGCAATTGTTATGACGTGTGGTGCTGCTGATATAATCAAAGGTGACCTCTTTAGGTTTTTAGGCTGATATAGAGGTTTGCTGGGTTTTCCTTTGAATCAGAGTTTAGGAAGGATCTCCTTTTGAAATCCTAAGCCTGTGTTATCTTTGGGTTTTAATTCTGGCTGCAGTGGTTCATGTTGTCCTTGCTTGCAAGGCCCCAAAGCACTCTGACCATAATAACCTATTCTTTGAATAATGAGAAGGCCTTTTCCATACTGATCTGTCGGAAGCTTAGCTTGTGGAATGTCTGTGGTGATTGGGTCTTTATAGATCCATTATGCCAAGTCTTCATCTCTGGTTTCTTCTTCTTCACTCTTTCCAAGGATGAAAGGTATCAAAGTGCATGTTGGCTTGAACAGTGGTGTTTGAAGTAACCGTTGAGGTTTACCATGAGTTCTAGGAGAAGTGGGCGTTTGTTCAACACAAAAGAGTTGGCTAAGATTGTATTTTCTAGGACCTTCCTCTGTTATTTTCATCTTGAGATTCTCTTGCTTGGGTATAGTAGTGTTTGAATTGGAAAGAGAGGCTGGACTTACATATGATGTGGATGACATGACTTCTCTATTGTTGGGAATGGTAATCTCTGGTTGATGACTTATATTATGACAATATGCAAAGGGGTTTGCATCACCCAGGGTTGTGATTTCTACACCATTATGTGGTAACTTGATACATTGATGGTAGGTGGATGGAATGACTTACATGGCGTGTATCCAAGGTCTTCCTAACAAAAAATTATATGGCAGAGGAAGCTCCAAAACTTGACAGATGATGTGTTTCACCACTAGGCCTACTCGGATTCATAGCACAATAGCTCCTTTGGATGAACGCTCTGCATCATCATAGGCTTTGATTGTTATCTTCTTGCAGGGATCCACTTATTTAATTGCATATCCCTAAGCTGTGACTAATTGTAGTGTATAGATATCCAGGCCTGCTCCACTATCGATCAAGACTCGCTTGATCCTATGTTGGTTGATAAACCCTTCAATGTGGAGTGAGGTGTTGTGAGGTTACTGGAAGGATGATTTGTCACTTTTAGAGAAAGTGAGACAAGTTGATGATCTTAGGTTTCCACCCATAGCTTGGAATTGATCTGTATTTAGGTTTGTAGGGACTAATGCTTCTTGGAGAGCTTGATCCAAGATTGTTTAGTGGGATGGAGATAGGCGCAATAGCTCTAAGATAGATATTAGTGCTGGCATTTTTTCTAGTTGTTCCACAAGGTTATACTACTTTGGGATAGATGGGGTGCCTTGTGGAGCTACTTTTATGGTAATCTTATCACGACATGTAACAATATTGCAAGTGGAGCTGGGATTTTTTATGGTAATAGTTGCAATTTGTTCACTAGCATTATAGAGGTGATTCACAGTGTAATTATACGTGGCTTGCGTATAATTAGTGGTATCTATGTTTCTCCCTGAAGTTGAAGGACCCCTTTGATCTTGGGATGGAAGTGGATTTTTGAACATAAGATGATCATTGTTTGTTGTTTTTGGGTCATGTCCTTCGATTTTGATTTCACCTCGGTCAATAAGATCTTGAATAAGATCTTTCAATCTATGACAATTGCTTGTCTTATGCCCTTTCCCTTGATGGAAATCACAATGTTCAGTATCCCTCCACCATGAAGGTTTGACTTGAGGTTCACAATTTGATGTTTTGGGTAAGGTCACCAGATTTTGAGGAACCAACTGATGTAACACTGTTTCGATGGGTTCCCCTAAGGGAGTGTATGTTCATTTTGTTTTAAAATTTTGTTGACGTTGTTTGGGTTCCTCTTGAGATGTATTGCATCCTTGATTTGGAGGAGCAACTGCTATATTCTTGGATGGGGGGTTTTATCCTGCAAATCAAACCACAGGTTGTGTACTTTTGATAGATCTTGCATCCGCAACCCCATCATTGACAATGTTTTTGTTTTTGTTCCAAAAGTTAGGCTTGTCACTATTGAAACATGGGCAAGGGCCATCCTTTGGCTCATTATATATCTTGATAAGCCCTTTTTTGATGAGAGCCCGCTCACATTTTAAGTCTTTGGTGATCATGTCATTGAAAGAGTCTGTGTCTTTTATGTCTAGGTGAAATTCCATTTCACCATTTAAGTTGAAAATAAATATTTCCACTAATTCTTGTTCAGGTGACTGAAGAGAACATCTACTAGACATTTGATGCCATCATTGCAAAAAGACTGGAAATAGCTCACCCGGTTTTTGTTTAGTGTTACATAGATCAGCCATGGTGATATCTCTTTCAATGTTGTGTGAGCAATGTGCCAGGAACTTCTGGACGAGTTCTTCAAATGTCCTAATGCCACCTGGTAATTGAGAAAATCATGATGTGTTTTTTCCTTCCAAGCTTTGGGGAAAAATTCGCATTAGGTATGTGTCCTTGTATGCCACTTCGAGGCAAGCTGAATGGAATTCTCTAACATGATCACGGGGGTCTCCTTTTCCTCGGTACTTTTCAAACATGGGTGTTTCAAACCCTGGTGGAAAAGGTGGCATATGAAGATTCCTATCAAAGGGATAGGTACAAATGTCATTGAGTGAAAATTGATTAGTTTTTACCCCACTATGAAGTTGTTGGGTGATATTTTTGACTTGTTGCCGCAACATGTCTATTTCATTTTGAGGAGGAGGAGGTGGGCGAGATTTTTGACTTGTTGCCGCTATAAGTAACCTTTCAAAAAGCTATGTTTCTACTCAAGGAAATATGTATGGTGAGTATCTTGGGAGCAAAACATTCTATGCTCTTGCACTAAATTTATCACAAATATCCTTAATCAATAGAATGGGTGGGCTACTACTTAAAGGTGTTTAGTAATTTTTGAAAGATATTTAGTAATTTTCAATATTTTTGGACATAAGTTCATTCTGCAGTGGCTCACTTAAGAGCCTTGTAACTTGTGGTGGGGCTCATTTATCCTTTCGACAAGTTACACTGTAGGAATAGCTATACCCAAGGCTACATCTTTCACTCTCACCTGATTTCTATAGTGGCTCGAAGGATTTACCACGCGAGGCCATTCCCAAGAGTGATGTGTCTTTTAGCAGTCCTCTCTTAAAAAGATAAAATTTGAGTGTTACTAACACTTTTCTCTTGCACCTAGGATCACGAAAGCCAAGGGAGAGGATAGTGTGTGTTAGAAGTAGGACCACTCGACAAACTCTTTTGCACAAGTGTACCAAACACAAAATACACTTGTTCTTTTTAAATTGTCATTGCAATGATATTCTATCTAATTGGAGATGTTGCTCCAACAACCATGATATTCTTTTTAACTTCAAAGGCAATATGTTTGAGTAAACTAGGAATTTGAAATCCTGGTCAACTGAAATTGAAACACGTATGCATGAAGTAAATCATTTTGCAAAATGAGACAAGTTGATTGTTCTTTTTATTTGGACAAAAATTGAAGTGTTGATTGTCAATTTTCTTAAATTTGATGCAAAAAATGAGATTTGCCTTGTCTTGTTTTAAGCACCAAATAAAAGTGAATCCTAACTTGCAAGAAATAAAGTTGTGTTGTGAATTTTGGAGCACCAAATGAAGATTTGTTTCCTAACTTGCAAGTAAATAAAATTGTGTTGTCAATTTTAGAGCACCAAATGAAGATTTTGATTGATTTTAAGCACCAAAATGGAGTGTTTGAGTTTTGTTTTTAACTTGCGTGAAAAACAAAAATTTGTTTTGTAAGTTTTAAAACCACCAAATAAAAATTTTGATCTTAAGTAACAAAAAGGGTTAGTTTTTTAAAACCTACACACGAAATGAAAAGTTAGTAAAATCCGAACATATGGTGGGCTTCCACAAGCCTAAGAAAAATTATTTCATTGGTTACAAGGCCTTTTTTACAATGTTCTATTACAATAGCGCTACTCTGTGTGAAAACAAAAGCGCTAAAACAGAATATTTATGCAGCAATACAAACATGCTAATTCAAAAACAAATGCACTAACTAATGAACAATAGCACTATAATATTAACAAAAGCGCTAATTATTTGACAATAGTGTTATTTTAAAAAAAAAGCACTAAAAGACCAAAAATAATAGTGCTAAAGTGCGAACAAAAGCGTCGAAGCGCGACCTGTGTGTCAAGTAAAATAGTCAAAAAGTTAGTTTGTCTAGGAAAAAGTTGTTTGGTTTCACATCAGGTTCACCAAATGATGCTCAACAAAATGGACAATGTTAGACAAAAGTCTGAGGTCGTATAACACACAAAAATACAAGAAACAAAGACAAACGTTAGTGTTAATCAACCAAAAACAAGTCTAAGTAGGCATAGCAAAAGAGACACTAAAAACATGATGAAATATTTAACTATGGAAGCTAATACAACAAGGCATCTCCAAATGCCTTCTACCATGCTCTTAGCTCGTTCTCCCTTGTTCCTCTCCTCTCCAAGTTCCAAATTAGTGTAGCTCTCAGCAGCTTTTTGCACTATGGATGTCTTATGGAGATTCAAGATTGAAAATTCTTTTATACTTATGCTATGCAAGTGTAAAAATAAGCTAAATATGAGATGCTATAAAATCAACTAGGATTTATTTTAGTCCAAAATGACAATAATTAGTAACTTTATGCTAAAATGCTCTCTAAAATTGACGATAGATTAAATGCATACAAGTTTTCAGGATCTGGATTATGAAGAAATGAGCTCTATTTATAGGGAAATGGAGCAATGGATGGTTGAGATAGAGTAATCTCAACAAGGGTTAGGAATGAATGATATTCAATGCATGTGAGGGCTTTCAACCCAATTCCAGGATGACAAGTGTCAATACGAGATAGGTTGAGAGGAGAGAGAAGAAGCATTAAATGCTTGACATGACCTGAGAGTTAACTTGGGAGTTAAGGTCAAGGTTGGGCCGAGTGAAAAAAATCACTATTCAAAGAATAATGATTTTATCCAATGTATAAATTCTTGTGCAAAGGTGAAAGGGATAACCATGGTGAAAGAAATCAATGCTTGAGAAGACACATGGGTCACATGAGGGTTGAGTTAAGGGTTAAAATCCCTAACCATGGGCGCAAGTGGATTTAACCATTAATGGTCATGTAAGAGCCATAAGTGGTTTGGAAGATTTTAGAGGTTAAATTGTTGAACACACAAAGCATTTAATGCTTTTCAAAGACTTTGAAGTCTTTGAGAAGTGACTCCAAGTTGCTTAGGAATGTTACAATAATTAGGGGATGGATTAGGCTAATTTGCAAGGGGTTTAGAAGAATCTAGAAGGGGGTTAGGATTGCAAGTGGATTTGGTGGGTGAGGGGAAATAGGATTTTAATTAAAATAAAATTAATTTATTTCAACTTGTGGTTGCAACTTGCATTTTTAGGAAAATGCAAGTGGGGAGATGGAATGATTTAAATAAATGTATTTAATTATTTATTTAAAAGATGAAAGGGGGATTTAAATTGAATAAATAGGATTTATTCATTTAATTGATTTGTGAATTTAGTTTAATGAATTAATTAAAATAAATTGAATAATTTATTTAATTAATAGGAGAATGTTTGAAGATTAATTAATTAAATATTTAATTTAATTAACTGATGGCTAGTGGGTTTTTAATCAAATAAATAGAAAATATTCATTTAATTAAAATAGATAGATTTATGTGACTACAATCCCTATATATTGCTTCTCTCCCTCTTTCTATCTTATCTCTCCTTATCTCTAAATTAATCCCTCCTTTTGTATTTCTCTACTTCTTCTCTCTAATATATATACACGCACTCAATTTCTCTCCCTCTCTCTATCTCTCTATATCTATATTTCCCCTTTTTATCTCTCTCCCTCTCTCTAAAATCTAAACCGTTCTCTTCCTATTACTTAACCCTCTTTATCTCTCTCCCTCCCTCTTTATCTCTCTAGCTCTTTCCTCTCACTCTTGGCCCCCTCTCTCTCATTTTCTCCATATCTCTTGCACAATATATATTTTTTTATATTTCTCTTCATCTCTTTTTGGCTTGTTTATCTATCTCTTTCTATACATATATCTCTATCTCTCTCTATCCTTCTCTATCTATCTATATCAATTTCCCCCCACTCTCTCTCTGGTCCATCCCTCTCTTTATATTTCTCCCCATTAATCCCTCCCTCATTCCCTCCATATCCCCCTATTTATCTCTTTATCTCTACCTCTCTCCCTTTTTCTTCCTGTATATCTCTATATCTGTTTCTTTCTCTTCCAGTATATATCTATGTTCTGCATTTCTCTCACCCTCTCTCCAACTCTTTAAATTATTGTCTCCCCATCTCCCTTTCTATTTTAAATAATCAAAAGTTACTCTTTAAATTATTGGCATGAAATGAGTAATCAAAAGGTAGTTACTCTTTCTTTTTCTCTTGCTCTAAACATTTAATTTAGGTGTTAAGTTGAACTTTATTTTATTATATAAATTATAATAAAATTCAAATATAATTATTCTATAATAAAAAAATTTAAATAAGACAAAATGTATAAATTCTAATATCTTTTAATTATTATTTGTAATTCCATTAAAAAACACAAATAATTAGAATATAATTTTAACTTAATTAAAAATTAACCCTTAAAAGAAGTGGAAGAATTAGAATAAATAAATTAATAATAGAATATCTAATAAAAAAGATAATAATAAAATTAAATAGTTAGAAAAGAAAGATTTTAATTCAAAATATAATTATTCTATCATAATTAAAATTTTAATAGGACAAATAATTATAGATTAAATTAGAATAATTTTAAATTATTATAAAAAGACATAAATAATGAAAATACATTCTAAAATTAATGAAAAATTAACTCCTAATAAATAATATCTATCTATATATATCTTTTACTCACACATTTTGTCTTACTCCCTCTTTATCTGTATATCTATATCCCTCTCACTCACACAAACACACACTCCAACCTATTTCTCCCTCCCTATCTCTATTCTATCTAACTATCTCTAGATATTATACACTCCTCTTCATCTCTCTCACTCTCTCCATATTCATCTCTACCTCTCCATATATCACTTCCTATATCTTTATTTTTCTCTCTCTCTATCTCTCCCTCTCTAATTCTCACCATTTTTCTATCTTTATTTCTTCCTCTCCCCCATTTTCACTCCTATATCTATCTCTTTCTCACTCCCTCTATATTGTATAGGCTATATTTACTCTCTAGATCCTTTCTATCCCTATATCTATCTCTTTATATCCTTATATATCACTTGACTCCCTCTTTCTATCTTATCTCTTCCTATCTCCCCATCACTCCCTCTTTTTGTATTTATCTACTTCTTCTCTCTAATGTGTATACACACACTCCATATTTCTCCCTCTCTTTATATATATGTCTATCTCTATCTTTCCCCCTCGTTATCTCTCTCCCTCTCTCTAAATTCTAAACCTTTCACTCACTCTTGCCCCTCTCTCTCTCATTTGCTCCATATCTCTTGCACGATATGTATTTTTCTATTTTTCTCTCCATCTCTTTTCAGCTCATCTATCTATCACTTTCTATGCATATATCTCTCTATCTCTATCCCTCTTTATCAATCTATATTTTCCTCTATCTATATCAATTTCCCCCCACTCTCTCTCTCTCTAGGACATCCCTCTCTTTATCTTACTCTCCTCTCTATTTCTACCTATCTCTCCCTCTCACATTCCCTCCCTATCCCCCTATTTATCTCTTTATCTCTACCTCTCTCCCTATTTCTTCTTGTATATCTCTATATCTCTCTTTCTCTTCCAATATATATCTGTCTCTTATTTCTCTCACCCTCTCTCTAGCTCTATTTGTCCATTTATTTACCTCTCCCCCTCTTCCCCTCTCTCTATATCTCTAACTCTTTAGTTCTATCTCACTATATATACACAAACACACACACACACACACATATATATATATATCATCTCTCCCTCTTCCTTTATATCTCTCTCTATCTATTTCTCTTTGTCTCTCCCTATCTATCTCCTCTCTTTATAGCTTTATATCCCCCTCTCCCTTTCTCTCTTTTTTCCATCCTCTTTTTCTCTATCTTCATCTCTACCTCTATCTTCATCTCCCCCCCTAATCTCTAGACATGCCTTCTTCTATCCATCCATCTCGCTCTCATTCTCCCTCTTTTTGGACCTCTATATCTATATTTCTTTTCCTCTTTATATTTTTCTCTCCCTATCACTTCTTTCATCTATCCCTTTATATCTATCTCTTTGTACCACTATATATCTCCCTCTCTCTATATCACTTCTTATCTCTATCTTTATCTTTCTATACCTTCATCTCTCTCCAACTATTTATTTTTATCTTCCACATCTATATATTCATCTCCCCTCTCTATTTGTCTCTCTCATATCCATCTACTTCTCTCCATCTTCCTCTCTACATTCTCTATCTCTATCTTCAACTCCAACTATATATTTATCTTCTTCTTTATCTCTATGTCTATCTCTTTACCAATCTCTCCCTCACTCTTACCCCTCTTTATATCTCTACCTCAACCTCACTCTTGTGCTCACCCTATTGCAAATAAAATATGAGCCAATTTCTAATAAAGCTTTATTATCTTCTCAATTTCAAGGTTTCATTTCATTTATTCTTGAATCCTTGTAAGTGGATGCATAGTTGATTTTAAGCTATCACCTCTCAATTAAGTCATTTGTTGTACAAACAACATCATGGCCACAAATTAACCTCAAGAACTACACAAATTTATCTAAATAATGGACCATTTTTTTCCCAATTAACCTTCCACACCTCTTTAGCATACCCATTGCACACCAAAGTGAAATTACTAGTTTATATTATTTTATTAAAATAAGAGTTGTATTTAATATTATATAAATATAATTATTCTAATATAATTTTAAAATAACAATGAAAAAAATTATAATAATTAAAAATTTAAATACTTTTATTACAATTCAAAATTATAATAATTAAAAATTAGAACAATATTTTTATTACAATATTAGGATGGCAAGTACTCGACACTACGTGGCTCTTGTTTTTATATATAAATAATTTTAGTCATTTTTTACTTTAAATTAAATTATTAATTTTTAAATTATAAGTATTTTACCAATATTTAAAAAAATATGTTATATTATTTTATCAATATTAAAAATTATGTTATATTAAGAAACTATAATAATGATATGGATAAAGTTGACAGTTTGAGTAGCAAATTAAATTCTTGATAAATAAATTTTTAAGATAATTCAAATAAAGAAAAATAGAACTTCTAATATGTTTAAAATCCAATTAGAAGTAATTAATTAAAAAAAATTGATTGCAATAATATTATTTTATGAAAACTACAATAATAATAAAATTGATTAAAAAATAAAAAATCTAATAATAAAAGATTATGTCATTCACAACTTCAAAAAAGCTACTTGAACAAAAATTAAAAATACAAATTGACATCTACATTTTACATTTAAATAATTTTAGTCATCTTTTTATTTTAAATTAATTTTTTTAATTTTTAAAGTATAAATATTTTAGCAATATAAAAAAACTATGCTATATTAAAAAAGACATAACAATGGAATAAATAAATCTTACAATCTAAGTAGAAAATCAAATTTTTAACAAATAATTTTAACATAATTCAAATACACAAAAAATGATCTTCCAATTTGTTAGTTCTTGTCATAGGCATAGAACTATTGGCAAGGGTTATTATTTAACTAGTTATTAATAAAAATAAAATTAACAAATAAAAATTGAGAATTTTTTCTACCAAAAAAACTATTAATCCTTATTAAAGTACACACTGTAGGCAATGTGGGAGAAATTTATATTTTGAATCTTTTTTAAAGATTGCATAATCATTTTATGCTTTCTTCCCTGTTGGCTCAAATGGCTAAATTGAATAATTTCCAATTTTAATCAAGAAAAATGTTTTTTTTTTAAAATAATAAAACAATGAGTATTAATTGTTTGGAAAAATATTAATAATTTTTTTCCAATTTGTTAGTTTTTGCCATAGGCATAGTACTATTGGAAAGGGATATTCTTTAAATGGTTATTAATGAAAAACAAATTAACAAATCAAAATTGAAATTTTTTTCTACCAAAAAAATATTAATCTTTATTAAAGTATAGATGCAAATTTTTTAATTAAGAATATTAATAAAGTTAATTATCTTAAATTTAAATGGCGCTTAAACTTTAGGTCATATGGGAGAACTTTCTATTTTGAATCTTTTTTAAAGATTGCATAATCGTTTTATGCTTTCTTCCGTGTTGGATCAAATGGCTAAATTGAATAACTTCCAATTTTAATCAAGAAAAATGATTTTTACAAAAAATACTAAAATAATGAGTATTAATTGTTTGGAAAATATTAATAATTTTTTCCACTTATTTATAATATTTAAATACTTATATTTTTAAAAAATATTTCATAGTAAATTATTTTTAATATCATTTTAGACATAAATTTTTTATTACGTAAAATATGATTTTTAGATATCATTAATATTTTGAATAATTTAATTTCTAAATTGTTGTGTAGAAAATGATTTTTTGGATTATTTAATGTGTAAAAAAGATTTAACTGATATATATATTGTTGCATTATACATAAAAAAATGTTATTTAGAGCTATCTTGTCTATTAGTTTTTATTTATTATTAATTAGTGTGATATCATTTTTATTGATTTTTATTCATTATTAATTAGTGTGACTTGTATAGAGACAAAAAGGTTTTGGTATAAATGTATTTTAAAATAGTTCAAGTTACATATCTTAATATGTTTTAACTGTTAAAAACTTACAAATGTTGGATTTAATTTGAGTTTTATCAATATGAATAATTCCAAAGTACCTTTATTTAAATATTAAGTAAATTAGCTATATCACAATGGTAAACAAATATGACCTAGGTCAAACAATATTGAATGGTCAATAAATTTAAATAAATACTTATAAAATTTCAATATAGATGGAAGAATATGATAAAAAAAAAATTGAAACTGGCATCCAAGTAAACTTTGTGTAAAAGTGTAAAAGTAAATTGTCTTATGGAAATGAAAAGTAAAAAAAATCTAAACCATTAAGCACAACTAAACCTTCAAATTTTTTCCAAATATCAACTCCATGACTTCTTTCTTTTCTTTCTTTCCATAAAGAAAGAAACAAACCTACAACTAACCTTAATAATCTTATATTGTTGCTTATACATATCTCTGTAATTATTTGAATTGCAAACTTGTTTAAAATCTAATTATTAGTAATTAATTAAGTAAAAGTATATTACAATACTATTACTTAATGAAAAATGCAATAATAATAAAATAGATATGAGATAGAAAAATCTATTGACAACTTCAAAAAAGTTGCTCAAACAAAAATTAAAATTACAAGGTAATAATGTACTTTCTACTTAATAGAGAAATTTTGTATTTATGTTTTCTTGTCATTTTATTATATTTATTAGAGAAGTAAGTACTAATTTATAATATTTAATACCAACTTTGAAATATATTATAAAAATGATCCAATGGCTCTATACATTGCATTCATCTTGCAAGTCTCTCCTTAAACTTGGATGGTCAAACATAGAAGTTAGTGGATTGAGATCATATAGAGAATGCCTTCGGCATAATAAATGTTGAGTTCCATCAACAATAATCATCAATAAATAATTCAATAATTTAATTATATATAAAAGGTTGTAAATTGATAACTTAAGACTTTAATTTAATCTTGATTATAAATTCAATCAATTTTCAAAGCTTTTTCTCCTTTGAATGTATAGTTTTTTCTTAACAACATTTATAAGATCAATTTTACATGTGGATATTTTAATACTTTAATGATGGAAATATAACACACATGCTCTCTTCCTTTATTTTTGGAATTATTTTTTATTAGTGTTATAAATATTATGATAAGTTTATAAGTGGTACACATATGTAAATGAAATTGGTTCGTGGCATTGTATATCTTGACTCTTTCTATCATTGTTCCATTTATTTTTATTCTTTATTCATAGAACTATTTTTTCATTATTGTAGGTTAGACTCCTAAGTTGGACTTGACCTAGATCATTTTCATAATTGTGGATCCCTTGACTTTAGAATTCAAAATTGAAATTTATCTATCCTTCACTTCACTAGCTATTGTGAGTTAAATTAGTACATAATTGTATTTATTTTTTTGCTTGATTTTTATATTCAAGTATATTTATTCACTCATTTTAAATTTATCTAGGACGACTTAAGGCTTATTGCACACATGTGGATTTTAATGTTTAAAATCTATTCATATGTTGCATCAAAGCACACCTCCTAATTATATGGAAAAAATCACTAACATAAACCTTGAAGTAAAACATCGAAACTAAAAGCATTTAAAGCCTATGGAATAATTCAAATTATTAAACTTCAAAGATTGACCAACCAAAACCAAACGATGAAGAAATATCACTTTCCCTCTATGTAACAATTCAAGCCACAAATTGTCACATATTGAATGAAGAAATAAAATGTACAAACCAAATTTTTTTAATGAAATAATTAAAATTAAATTTATTGAGTCATTAACAAACCAAAACTATTGACAGTATATCAAACAATCCAAAATGTTAATTTTAAAAAGTCCAAACAACAAAATCAAAAACAAAAAATCACAAGAGTTCTAAAATGTGCAATGAATTTATTTGCACTTTTAAAAAACCCATAAAGAATTTTTAAAATCTTCTTTATAAATTTACAATTTATTTGCATCATAGGTTGTTTTGAGATTTATTTGTATACAATATATATAATTTCATAGGATTAATTTGATATTGAATGCATACTATGAATCAATCCATCTTCCCACATTCAATCATTGTAATGAGATTGATAGCTAATAAATAGATGTTGGAAGAACTTATATCAAAAGGAGGTGTAAATTGTTGCATCAACTATGTTTTATGGAAAATTTAATGGGTGTTGAACGTGGCATGTCCTAAGCTAAGAACAAGATTTTCTATGGCAATGG
Organism: Cryptomeria japonica; assembly: GCF_030272615.1. Lineage (NCBI taxonomy): Eukaryota > Viridiplantae > Streptophyta > Pinopsida > Cupressales > Cupressaceae > Cryptomeria > Cryptomeria japonica. The sequence goes on along the minus strand of NC_081412.1, from coordinate 612,607,817 downwards.
TTATTCTTTCTATTTGTCCATTGATGTTTAAATGATTTCAAAATCAATTTGACTTGGAATTTGCCTCTCGATTGCATTTTTCAGATAGTAAGGCATAAACCTAGCTATAGTAAATAATATTTAGCAAGTGAATTTTGGTGATGGGAGGATATCGAGTTGAATCTCAATATTTAATATCATAAAAACTTAGTTATTAATGTTGATGCAAAATCCAACAAGCTTGAGTAGTGGGACTCTTCACAAGCTACATTGCCACCTCGAAATTAACATAATTATACCAAAAAGTGTTGTGGGTTTCATAAAATCAAAATAGGTGACTAGTGTAGTTCACATCATTAGTCAAGGATCATTTGACCATTATAGAACATGACCTTGAATGAACTATAGGTGCATGTCTAGATACAAGTATTCATAAAGACTAAAATCAATCTCCAAGACCTAAAGAACCTTCAACTATCCATCTCAAGTATTCATAAATTTTGAAAGGAAAGTGAAGCCTAAACTAATTTAACACCTAAAGAATAGAGCATGAATTCTAACTGATTCCATTGATCACATTATTACAGATTGTATGTACAAATTATATAAACGATAAAGAATATGCCTCCTGTAGTACCCCTACCGTAATCTACTTCTAACCTTGGTTTAATCTGGATTATTTTATCGTAATATTATGATTAGTGTCAGATGTTGGATTTAACGCATAGCTATTGATGTGGTTCTCACACTAGTTGTATGCAGGTTATTCAGTGTACCTATTTCGTGATTTTAGTATTGGACTAACGCTTTCATTAGATTTTATAAATGTATGCATGTATGATCTTTTGTTGCAGGAGATTTTAGGTGCGAAGTCGCATGAGTGCGAGGTTCGTCGTCACCTGGTTTTGCAGGTTTGAGCATACCTTTTAATCCTTAGAGTTGGATTAGGTGGTCGTAAGACCTTAGTCGACCTTAGTCGTGCTCTAGTGAGCATCACCAGTCGTCGTCGGTAATCCCTTCTTGCTTGGGTTTGCGAGTTGTCCGTTTGGTTGTCTTCCTCGGTTTGCGTGCCTGGTGTGTTTGGTAAATTGATTAATTAGTGCTTAGCATTATTTTGAGTATTTATGCGTTTGAGCAGTGAAGATTAATGGATTAAATTGATTGAGAATTCGTTATGCGTTTTTTTTTCGTTGTTAATGAACTGCTCGTTTTAGATTGGAAGTAAATTTGAATTTAATGGCTGATTTCGATTATTAAATGCATTATATATATTTATGCTGTTGAAAAGAACGTTTTAGATTTTATCGCCATAGAGTTAATTGTGTTCTGTTGGATTATTAAATTAGAAAGATTAAATTTGATTGATGAGGAATCGATTTTTAATTGATTAAGCAAGTTATTTTGTTGATAGTTAAAAAGAAATAATTTTTGAGAGTTATTTTGTAAATAAAGAATCTTTATTCCAAAAATAGAAAATTTTGGGTCAACTCCTCCATATAACCCAATTTGGGAAATTTGGAGAGGAGGGACATTTTTGGAAGGTTTTGGATTGGAGATGGAAAATTGGAGGCTTTGGCAGCTGAGATTGAGATTCTTCAACCGATCTTGCCAGGATTGCGAGATCAGGTAGGATCCAACTCCTTTTTTTTTTAGTTTTTGGTTTAAAATGAAAATGAAGATTTTACCTTGGATTTAAATTTTCCTTTGAATGCCATGTTTATGGATCGATTTGGTAAATTACAAGCTTGGCTGGAAGGGATTTAGAGGTGCTGTCAATCCCTCTTGTTTTTGGGCGTTTTAGTATGGAATTTCGGACTGTGTGTTCAAAAAAAAAGAAAATTTAAAATGCTTTGTTATCCCTGGGCGTTTTTGGCTAATTACAAACTGTGTGTTCTAATTATACTTTAAAATGCATTTGTTTATACCCCCCCCGTGTGTTTTTACCCTTTGGCCGGACTGTGTGTTCGAACTAGGTTTCAAAACGTATTGTTTTATCATTTTGGGCCGGGCGTTTTTAATTGTTTAAGCGGACTGTGGGAATTGGGGTTTGGGAGAGCGGGGAGCGGAGCTCCACCCGCTCCCCTCCCCTTCCCCACTCTTCCTCCCTATCGCCCATGCGTCCTCTGTGTTTCCGCCCCCATTCGCCGGTGCTCGACCCTGGCCGCGGCACACTGCGGTGGCCGCAGGGCGCCGCGGGCCTGCGGGCACCGCAGGGCGCCGCCGCCTGGCCGCCTGCAACCGCCGCCGCGTGCCCTAGCCGCATTCTCAAACGCGTGGCTATTATTCTAAACATAGTATATTCAATGTGTTTTTAAAAAAAAAAAATAAAAAATAAGAACAAGTTCATTTAAATGCGTTTTGATTTAAAACGTAGTTGGTTTTAAATGTTATTTTAATTGCGTTTTGATGTTTTAAATTAGTTTATAAAAATGATTTTTATATTATTTTTAGAGAGAGTTGTGTTTAAATGTTTAGTTTAATTAGACGCTTAATTACGATGGGAGGGCATATCACGATAAATGATAACTTGATTTTGATGGGGTATATAATGGAATTTATAGGTGAATTAGTCATTCAAGTTTATTTCATGATTTGTGCACCTCGTCTAATTGAGTTCTAATATTGATAATTTCATCATCAAATGTTATTTGGCTATGCTTGGGTCCAATCTTAGATTTATAAGTTTATATCATGTGCGTTGGAAACGAGTATCTACAACTGAATTTCTTTTATCTTTATTTCCGTAATCCGTATTACGTAACTGGAATTGAAATTATGAATCTGTAGAGACTGATTTTAGACCAGTATGTAATGACGTTTTGATTGGGAGATTAAGTACCTTATTTGAGTTGATTAACGGTTGTCTGAGATTTAATAATACGAATTGGTTTAAAAACTCTTTACGGCTTTATATGTCTGGATATGCTTTGAATTTTAACGAGTTATAAAACCAAGAACAAATTATCCCTTGATGAGGTAGATAACTGTAACCTGTTTTTAGATCATGTAGAAAACTGGATCGATTTTAATGTTTAAATCAATTTGAGGAAATATTGCCTTGTCGGATTATTGCCTTGCGAGTTTAATTACTGTATTCGCTTTAATTATGAAATGGAATGTTTTGCTTTGTGTAAAAGGACCCTGTCGTATGGATGATTTGGTGTTCCTGTTTTAGTCCTCGATTTCTGAGTTGACTGTTGTATTGTGATGTTGTCATAATTGGTCATATCCTCTTTGAGTGAGTCGAATAATGATTCGTGGTTAACCTTAGTTGTCAGGTCTCTAGTTAGAGTGCCGTCAGTAAGTGATTACCCTTGAGTCGTGTTTGACCTGATGTTTGTATCTTCTTGAACTCCGTTCGTCTTACCATGTGTATTCCTTGGGTTGAGTTCGTCTGAGTTAGTCTAGTGTCGTATGGGAAAGTGGCTTTCGATTGGGGGCCGCGCCCAAAGTGGCTGCTGGATAACCCGTCGGAAGTGAGTCTAATAAGTGATAACCTAAGTAGATTAGAAAATAAACTCTAAATAAGACAATGTGCCTCACACGTGGGATGAATGCTATCATAGATTCGGCATGCTGTGAGAAGGCCTGAAATGGCAAACCATCTTCCTTGTCTTCACGAGAGGATGTGTGGGTCCACATGAGGCTTGGATGGGCCGGAAGTTCGGATTAGGTTACCAGGGTTACCAGTGTATGGGCCGGGACCTATGAAGACTTGCCATGGTATCCATACCAGGTTGTGTGATGACACTTGTCCCTACGTTCGCTAGTGTGTTGTCGTCTTGTCCTGTTTTGAGTACCCTTGTGAGTCGTCCTTTGTCTCTGCCCTTGTGAGAGTCGGTTCCATGTTAGACCCTTGGGTGGTGATGGTTCAGTTTTATGGATGTTCTCTTGGTCCTCTTGTATTAGCTTGGATTATGTTCAGCTGGATCCTGTTCCTTGTAAGGATCGTTTATGTAATTGTGGACCGGTGTGGTCATTTGTATATTGCTTATGTATCGCCTTGATGGCTGGATTGTAATTGGTGTAACCTCTTGTATTCTTAACCTTATTATCTATCAGAGGGGGTCTTGCAGTTGAGCAGACCCGGAGATGTAGCCCTTTAGGGGTGAACTCCGAGATCATTATGGTGTTATGTGGTGTATTCTCTTATGTTTCCTTTATTCAGCTTTATCATGTATGATTAATTTATGTTAGAATGGTTAAGTGGATAATGGAATTAACTCTAAATGCTTATATTCAGTTCTATCTTGAATGCCATGTGGATCGAATGCATATTTGGTTGAGATGCGATTTATCGTAATGCATGTGTGAAATCGTCCTTTGAAATGCAATGAATTGAGTTATGGAATAATGTATCTTAGAGTAACGAATTATACTCAGTTGTTGTTAACGAATTTAGATATGCTTGGAAAGATCTCTTATGTTATGATGAAATCCTAGTGTATTAGAAAATGTAGATGTATGGTTTGTAATTTTAAATTGAAAAGCTTGAATGAGATTATGAATGGAACTTAACGATGCAACTTGCTTGTGATTTATGTTTCCATCATTTTAAAGAAATTATCCTGATTGTGAATTATCCTGTTATAAGATATTTAGCTTATTGGATTAATGGTGTGAGTTAAATGAATTTTGAATTTAAGTAATCTCGTTGGGAAACTCTTTAGGAGATCATTGTTAATGTCTTCCGCTATGTAATCTGAATCTTGTTTATCTTGTTGCATCTTATGTGTTGTAACTTTTAAAAAAAAATAAAAAATTTTGCACTCTATTCTTGTAATTTTGACTTATCCCTTCGGGGTTTCCTGGCGGGGCATTACATTTGGTATCAGAGCCCATGTTGCAAACATTGGGATCTCTGGTGTCGCGTGTGCCCTCTATTTGTGGTAGGTGTATCGACCTTATGCGTTTTCTTGTCCTCCTTTTGCATGTGAGTGATTGAGCAGACCTTGTCAGGTGTGTAACGTGTGTGTTCACACCTTGTTTTCGCCTTCTTGATGTTGGTATTTGAGTGCTTATATGTGCATTGTGTTTATTGATGTCTTGGTCTACGATTACTCTAATTTTGATAGAGATTCATATGTACCTTCCCTTCTTGAGTGTTGTACTCTTTAGACTAATCCGTTTGGATTGGTCCGTGCTTGTCTTGAATCGGAAAGTGCGAATTGTGTTTGTTTAAAGATTATGATTTAGCTTAATGTTGTCCACTTGAGAGACTAGTATGGCAATTAATGAATGCTTATTTTGAAGAAAAGTAAATGATCATCACCATTCCTCTCTTCTTTCTGGAAATTAAATGATTAAGATATGTGTAATTATCTTTGATTCGAGTTTTCTTGATTGCGAAAGAGAAAAGGTTGTGATTTCTTGTACCCTTGTGTGAGCCTTATGTCATCTATGCTTTTAGATCATTAAAGGGCTATGGGTTTAAAAAAATTTATTTTGGGTGATTGGGAGAAAACTGTACGTGTATGTTTAAAGAATTCTCCATATGTATGTTGTAGGAGTAGCATGATTAAATTCTACCTTAGTAAGGCGCATTTTTATGCAAATAGATGAATTATGTGATATTGCTTGGTTTGTAGAAGAAGTACTAAAAAGAGCATGTTATTGTAGCTTCGAGAAAGTATTAGGTATTTTCCGAAAGATTGTTTTATGTGTTTTATTAACCAGATTGATTGAAGATTATTTTAGCAAATGCTCCATTGAACTCGCTTTTGGGTATGTGGAATTACCTTAATGTGTTGAGAAAGTGCGAATGGAAAAAGCTTGTTTGATGTGCATGCATTAATATGTGCTATTTGGGTAATAGCTCTTTGCTTATCTTTGATCGTAATGTGATCTTCTCTAGTAGGTTGCAATTATGACAGGTGTCTATATTGTATTATTTATGTGAGTGTTCTTATGAGGTCTTGCATTATCGAAAGATTGCTTCCATTGATCTCTGCTTTGTTTGGAAAACTAGAACCTTCTGTTGCAACCATAAATTAATGGAAATGTTTGTTAGGTTGATTGTCATCCTTCTAAACGGTAGCGAAATGAAAACCGTGTAATTGTAATGATAGGCTTGTAGTGAGAAATTTAATATTATAGCGTGATCTTGATTGATCTTGCGTTTTGTAGGAAATGGTTTGGTTATCAAACTCTCTTTCCCTTCTCTTTGCCTAATCATAAGATTTTTTTTTGGAATGATATTAAAGAGTGCATTGATTAAAATAGAATGTTATAAAACATGTGAAATCGTATGTTGCTTTTGGCTTCATAGTGATAGATGAGAGTCTTAAGCTTTAGAAATGTATTTGCTTAGCTAGTAATTTAATTATGAATGCTTAGTAAGATTCGAGAAAGATATAGGAATGATGTTATTTCCTTATATAATTGTGAATTGTAATAATTTCAGTACTTGAATCTAGAGTAAACTTGATCCAGTTAATTATGTAAAAAGCGTAATTGGAATCTTCCTTGTATAGATGTTAGCGTACTGAAAAGTACTCCCCGTAAATGTGAATAAACCAGTATTGGTGTAATTGTGTGTATTGTAAGAAACCAGTGCTTATTTTATGTGCCCATGGATTGGTGAAGTAATCAACCATGGAGAATATGTTGTTTATGAGTATGGGAAACCATACTGTTTATGTGATGTTGCTTATTTGTTCCCTACTGAGTACCAAACCTCGGGTTGTGGGTAACTCGGTATGTTAAGGGGTAGTATTCGAAGCGACCGTTCCTTGAATAGTATGGATTGGCGTGCGAGTAATGTCGACGCGAAGCGACTTTAGCTTCTCTACTTCGAGGAATGATATAGTTGTACTACTAAACTGTATCAAGGTGTACTCAATACTTTCCCTTTGATGAATCTATTTATAGGTTTATGTGTGTTAGCCTATTCTCTTCCTTATCTGAGCATATAGATGGTAGTTTTTGTGCATATTGTTGGATTCTATTGGAGTATCTGTTGCCTTGTCTTCTTGAGAGGCGTGTTATTATTCTTACATAAGTTGCCAACTGGCCTGTGTTGGTAGACTTGTGGGTGGACCAGAGTCATGTATACCTCTGACTTACGGCGAGTATCCTTCTAGATACGTCGCTATGCGGGATGTGACCTGTGCGTGCTTTTTCCGCGAGGTGCACTACCATGCGGGATACGTCCATTGTGTGTTTTCTCCACTTGGGGTATTGCCATGCCACGTGACGACGTGATGCGGGGTGATGTCGAGGTGCACACCGCCATGCCATGTGGATAGTGTGACTATGTCGCACCACATGATGAGCTACTGCAATAGCTAGTCAGTTGTTCCTTCCTTCCTCGTTGGTGGCTAGATGCTAGTCACACAGTGCTGTTATGTGCAGTTGTGATATTCTTTATATTTCTTTGGGGATCAGCAATTTATTTTACTTTGATTGTGAAGGTTTAGCCATGATCTTGTGATCTTTTACACTTTGATTTGGTGTTGAAATTCCGGATTATTTTCTTGCCTTACTGTTGGAATTGATGATTTATTATCTTTATTCATCTGTACTTTGGTGGCTAAACTGGTTTATCCTTATTGTTTCCGGATGCTGATCTTGTGTCGAAATGTGAAATTCCTCTCCAAGGACGTATGATACGAATTTGGTAGAGTGTGTACGAGGAAGTTTGTTGTAGGGAACCGTGAGGATAGGGGGTATGTGAGGCTGTGACGCAGCTAGTACCCACTACCTACCTATGTGTGGTGACTATCTCTTGGAGGCTAACCACCTTGCACAACAAGGGATATTCACAAAGGTCTTGTATGGAAGGTAGCACCGCTAAGGTGTGCCTAGCACCATCGAGCCCTTGAGTGAGATATTGGATATTTATGATCATATTGTGGTTCTGAGATCAGGCATAGAGATGCTGATCGTGCATGTTACCTTTGACCGAGCATTAGACATGCTCACATGTGGCCTTTTGTGTTATGCATTCCAGTTATGTGGATGGTTATTAATTGTATCATGGAGTAAATTGTGTTAGCTTGCCGCTATGTTATGGGGCATAGTCATTGGAAAGGTTTTCTTATGCCTGGCAAGTGTAAACAATTGAGTTATTTTGTTGCTCTTATTTCATGAAAGTTAATATGGTTGTAGAAATTGATGTTTTGAGTTAGTTCTATTTGATAAAATTTTATGATAAAAATGGATTGGTAAAGGAAATTGATCTTATGGCATGTTTTCTGTCATTTTTGATCGATGATTATGGTAATTGTTGGTTACCTCCTTGTAATGTTTTAATTTGGTGTAATGAATGGAAGAAAATTCCTGTTTTCTCTGCTATGATTGCGGATAATTCCTAGAATATTGTAAGGAATGTATGGTTTTAGATGTATCTTGCCAAATGGATAATGGCATTTGTAAAGGATTTTGCAATAATATTTCATTTATTTATGGAAAGATTTCTATGTGCAATTTGATCCTTGTTGAATGAGTTTCAGGGCTAATGCGTACGACATGTTCTCCATCTAGCCTTACGACTTCCAGGAGTAAGTCGGAACCTAGGGGGGGAGAATGTAGTACCCCTACCGTAATCTACTTCTAACCTTGGTTTAATCTGGATTAGTTTATCGTAATATTATGATTAGTGTCAGATGTTGGATTTAACGCATAGCTATTGATGTGGTTCTCACACTAGTTGTATGCAGGTTATTCAGTGTACCTATTTCGTGATTTTAGTATCGGACTAACGCTTTCATTAGATTTTATAAATGTATGCATGTATGATCTTTTGTTGCAGGAGATTTCAGGTGCGAAGTCGCATGAGTGCGAGGTTCGTCGTCACCTGGTTTTGCAGGTTTGAGCATACCTTTTAATCCTTAGAGTTGGATTAGGTGGTCGTAAGACCTTAGTCGACCTTAGTCGTGCTCTAGTGAGCATCGCCAGTCATCGTCGGTAATCCCTTCTTGCTTGGGTTTGCGAGTCGTCCGTTTGGTTGTCTTCCTTGGTTTGCATGCCTGGTGTGTTTGGTAAATTGATTAATTAGTCCTTAGCATTATTTTGAGTATTTATGCGTTTGAGCAGTGAAGATTAATGGATTAAATTGATTGAGAATTCGTTATGCGTTTTTTTTTCGTTGTTAATGAACTGCTCGTTTTAGATTGGAAGTAAATTTGAATTTAATGGCTGATTTCGATTATTAAATGCATTATATATATTTATGCTGTTGAAAAGAACGTTTTAGATTTTATCGCCATAGAGTTAATTGTGTTCTGTTGGATTATTAAATTAGAAAGATTAAATTTGATTGATGAGGAATCGATTTTTAATTGATTAAGCAAGTTATTTTGTTGATAGTTAAAAAGAAATAATTTTTGAGAGTTATTTTGTAAATAAAGAATCTTTATTCCAAAAATAGAAAATTTTGGGTCAACTCCTCCATATAACCCAATTTGGGAAATTTGGAGAGGAGGGACATTTTTGGAAGGTTTTGGATTGGAGATGGAAAATTGGAGGCTTTGGCAGCTGAGATTGAGATTCTTCAACCGATCTTGCCAGGATTGCGAGATCAGGTAGGATCCAACTCCTTTTTTTTTTAGTTTTTGGTTTAAAATGAAAATGAAGATTTTACCTTGGATTTAAATTTTCCTTCGAATGCCATGTTTATGGATCGATTTGGTAAATTACCAGCTTGGCTGGAAGGGATTTAGAGGTGCTGTCAATCCCTCTTGTTTTTGGGCGTTTTAGTATGGAATTTTGGACTGTGTGTTCAAAAAAAAAGAAAATTTAAAATGCTTTGTTATCCCTGGGCGTTTTTGGCTAATTACAAACTGTGTGTTCTAATTATACTTTAAAATGCATTTGTTTATACCCCCCCCGTGTGTTTTTATCCTTTGGCCGGACTGTGTGTTCGAACTAGGTTTCAAAACGTATTGTTTTATCATTTTGGGCCGGGCGTTTTTAATTGTTTAAGCGGACTGTGGGAATTGGGGTTTGGGAGAGCGGGGAGCGGAGCTCCACCCGCTCCCCTCCCCTTCCCCACTCTTCCTCCCTATCACCCGTGCGTCCTCTGTGTTTCCGCCCCCATTCGCCGGTGCTCGACCCTGGCCGCGGCACACTGCGGTGGCCGCAGGGCGCCGCGGGCCTGCGGGCACCGCAGGGCGCCGCCGCCTGGCCGCCTGCAACCGCCGCCGCGTGCCCTAGCCGCGTTCTCAAACGCGTGGCTATTATTCTAAACATAGTATATTCAATGTGTTTTTTTTAAAAAAAAAAATAAAATAAGAACAAGTTCATTTAAATGCGTTTTGATTTAAAACGTAGTTGGTTTTAAATGTTATTTTAATTGCGTTTTGATGTTTTAAATTAGTTTATAAAAATGATTTTTATATTATTTTTAGAGAGAGTTGTGTTTAAATGTTTAGTTTAATTAGACGCTTAATTACGATGGGAGGGCATATCACGATAAATGATAACTTGATTTTGATGGAGTATATAATGGAATTTATAGGTGAATTAGTCATTCAAGTTTATTTCATGATTTGTGCACCTCGTCTAATTGAGTTCTAATATTGATAATTTCATCATCAAATGTTATTTGGCTATGCTTGGGTCCAATCTTAGATTAATAAGTTTATATCATGTGCGTTGGAAACGAGTATCTACAACTGAATTTCTTTTATCTTTATTTCTGTAATCCGTATTACGTAACTGGAATTGAAATTATGAATCTGTATAGACTGATTTTAGACCAGTATGTAATGACGTTTTGATTGGGAGATTAAGTACCTTATTTGAGTTGATTAACGGTTGTCTGAGATTTAATAATACGAATTGGTTTAAAAACTCTTTACGGCTTTATATGTCTGGATATGCTTTGAATTTTAACGAGTTATAAAACCAAGAACAAATTATCCCTTGATGAGGTAGATAACTGTAACCTGTTTTTAGATCATGTAGAAAACTGGATCGATTTTAATGTTTAAATCAATTTGAGGAAATATTGCCTTGTCGGATTATTGCCTTGCGAGTTTAATTACTGTATTCGCTTTAATTATGAAATGGCATGTTTTGCTTTGTGTAAAAGGACCCTGTCGTATGGATGATTTGGTGTTCCTGTTTTAGTCCTCGATTTCCGAGTTGACTGTTGTATTGTGATGTTGTCATAATTGGTCATATCCTCTTTGAGTGAGTCGAATAATGATTCGTGGTTAACCTTAGTTGTCAGGTCTCTAGTTAGAGTGCCGTTAGTAAGTGATTACCCTTGAGTCGTGTTTGGCCTGATGTTTGTATCTTCTTGAACTCCGTTCGTCTTACCATGTGTATTCCTTGGGTTGAGTTCGTCCGAGTTAGTCTAGTGTCGTATGGGAAAGTGGCTTTCGATTGGGGGCCGCGCCCAAAGTGGCTGCTGGATAACCCGTCGGAAGTGAGTCTAATAAGTGATAACCTAAGTAGATTAGAAAATAAACTCTAAATAAGACAATGTGCCTCACACGTGGGACGAATGCTATCATAGATTCGGCATGCTGTGAGAAGGCCTGAAATGGCAAACCATCTTCCTTGTCTTCACGAGAGGATGTGTGGGTCCACATGAGGCTTGGATGGGCCGGAAGTTCGGATTAGGTTACCAGGGTTACCAGTGTATGGGCCGGGACCTATGAAGACTTGCCATGGTATCCATACCAGGTTGTGTGATGACACTTGTCCCTACGTTCGCTAGTGTGTTGTCGTCTTGTCCTGTTTTGAGTACCCTTGTGAGTCGTCCTTTGTCTCTGCCCTTGTGAGAGTCGGTTCCATGTTAGACCCTTGGGTGGTGATGGTTCAGTTTTATGGATGTTCTCTTGGTCCTCTTGTATTAGCTTGGATTATGTTCAGCTGGATCCTGTTCCTTGTAAGGATCGTTTATGTAATTGTGGACCGGTGTGGTCATTTGTATATTGCTTATGTATCGCCTTGATGGCTGGATTGTAATTGGTGTAACCTCTTGTATTCTTAACCTTATTATCTATCAGAGGGGGTCTTGCAGTTGAGCAGACCCGGAGATGTAGCCCTTTAGGGGTGAACTCCGAGATCATTATGGTGTTATGTGGTGTATTCTCTTATGTTTCCTTTATTCAGCTTTATCATGTATGATTAATTTATGTTAGAATGGTTAAGTGGATAATGGAATTAACTCTAAATGCTTATATTCAGTTCTATCTTGAATGCCATGTGGATCGAATGCATATTTGGTTGAGATGCGATTTATCGTAATGCATGTGTGAAATCGTCCTTTGAAATGCAATGAATTGAGTTATGGAGTAATGTATCTTAGAGTAACGAATTATACTCAGTTGTTGTTAACGAATTTAGATATGCTTGGAAAGATCTCTTATGTTATGATGAAATCCTAGTGTATTAGAAAATGTAGATGTATGGTTTGTAATTTTAAATTGAAAAGCTTGAATGAGATTATGAATGGAACTTAACGATGCAACTTGCTTGTGATTTATGTTTCCATCATTTTAAAGAAATTATCCTGATTGTGAATTATCCCGTTATAAGATATTTAGCTTATTGGATTAATGGTGTGAGTTAAATGAATTTTGAATTTAAGTAATCTCGTTGGGAAACTCTTTAGGAGATCGTTGTTAATGTCTTCCGCTATGTAATCTGAATCTTGTTTATCTTGTTGCATCTTATGTGTTGTAACTTTTAAAAAATAAAATAAAATTTTGCACTCTATTCTTGTAATTTTGACTTATCCCTTCGGGGTTTCCTGGCAGGGCATTACACCTCCATCGCATTTTAACTAAAAAGTACAATTCTATTGGCAGAACCCTTTTACGTCATTTTCGGTACAAGTGTTAAGCTTTTAGTTATATTGAACATTGAATTTAGAAACTGCTACTCTAATAGATATAAACTATTAAGAATCAAATATTTAGATTTGTATATTTTAAAATATATAAATAGTTCTTTCATTATGCAATAAAATTAATTTATATTAGTGGAAAATGATACAGGATGAAGTTAAAAACATCTTTATGTTACTTAACTTGATTAGAAGGTTAGAAGGTTAGAAGGATTGATCTTTTCCGTAAACTCTTTATAATGGTCTATGCAAGGAGATTTGTCTAGTATCAACGTGGACATCTCTCACCCGAGTTTCGAAACTTTCTCTGGTCCTACAAGTTCAGTGAAACGAGTTCAGATCTTAAGCACGCGTTGTGTCATTGTAACCGTTCAATCCACGTCCTTGCTTTTTAGTTCCTGTAGGCAGGCAGAATTAATATTTGTTAGATTATTTTTTCAAAATTTTGATTCTTCTATATTTATGAAATTTATACAAATTTCATTTATTTCCAATAGTAACAGTCATTTTTTCATGATATCAACCTCAAATTCTTTTGTCCAACTTTTTATTCATCTTCATATTACTATTGCAATTATATTAAGATGTGGATCTTCATATTACTATTGCAATTATATTAAGATGTGGACAATCATGCTACAACAATAATTCACATAACTATTTCAAATACCAATCCAAGCAAAAGAAGCCAAAATGTTATAATATGTCTACATTCATTACTATTAATTTTAGTTAACTTCAATTTTGATAGCTTATTTCAAAAATTTAAATTTTATTTGAACAATTTAACTTTATTATAATGAACTAACTTTAATTTTTAATTCATATTTTATATTTAATAAGATAAAATTAATTTCCCTTTTAACTCTCATTTTCATAGCTTCTTTAATAAGTTTAAATTTTGTTTGACCAATTCACCTTTATAATAATAATTGTAAAATTTGACTAATCTCATATTTTTTAATTAATTAATTTTTGAAAGTCATTTTTACTTATATAAATTAATATTCATATTTAATATAATATTTTCATAATTTAATTTCATATTAGACTTTAATTATCTCATAATATTTATTCATTCAATAATTCATTCAATTAACTTATATGAATATTCCAATCAATTGATTTTCCTATTAGAATTGCCTATCATATGAACGTTAATATCAACATCAAATAGAGATATTGAATATTTCAAATGAAGGATGGTGAATAAAGTAATGACCTCAATTGATAGTTGGCTTTCCATAAAGTACTTGCATGAAGTATTCTTTTTGAAATACTAGTTCAAGTGTAAGAGCCAAAAGACATTTATACCCTCTTTTGCATGATGTTTTTTAATTTCTAGAGTCTCCTCTTTCAAGTTGGCGTGGGAAATTTATACCCCTGAACATGGGGGACAAATAATTATTTTTGTCTGTTGCAATTAAATCTGAAACATAATAGACATGACAATATTCTTTGTAATGTAATTTTTTGACAATTTATAACAATATTGTGAATTAGTCATCCATGCACTATTTGAATAACTTTAGGTGCATTATTGTTGTCGTCCATGCACTATATAAGTCACTTTTCTACATTATTGTGATAGTTGTTACAATTATTTAAATGTTTCTATTGCATTATTGTGACCATTTCAAGGAAAAGCTATGTGAGGAGATTAGTCGAGCCCTTAATTTCATTTGCAATAGGAAGGTGAGCAGTCACAAACCTTACTCTTCTTATATTTTTATTTTGTTATTATATTTTCTTTGTGTTAGAATAGGAGCAGTGATAAAACCTAGTTTTTTCCTCTCTTGATATACCCTAGTTTTATCCTCTATGTTGAAATTTTTCTTGACAGAATGACATTTTTGTTTTGATTTTTACAAGTTGTTTTACATTGTCTTAACACTTTATCATTTCTTGATGATCTAAATATGAGACTTTGTTATGAACCCATGGAAAACTTTGTGTTCCTTAGTAGTGATCTTTGCAAGGTTTAATCCAGTTTTTAAGTAGATTAGTTTAAAGTTGTGAGTCACTGATGGATATTTTTTTATTCCTCAGTAATTATCATTTCTAGGCTTAATCTAGTTTTGAAGCAGATTACTTTAAAGTTTTGAATCAGGGACTTTTCAATTGACATGAGATGGAATGCTATGAGATCTTCATAGTTTGGTAAGTTTTTTTGGTGATAGGCAACTAATCTGTAAACTGTTACAGATACTCCTTATCAGTTTGCCACTTATGTTTTTTTTACTCTTCTTTCTCAGTGCAATCACTAAACTTAATATTCTATATTGTTATTTCTTTGTGGTTTATATTGTACTATTTTTATACTACATTTGAAGAAAGGGAAAACTCATACCTAATCCTCAAACTTTCCGTGTCATTTTACTTGTCCAATGTTATTTCTGTATGATTTATAGTGTACTATTTATATCTTAAATTTAAAGAAAGGGAAAACTCATACCTAATCCTCAAATATTTTGTGCCATTTTATCTATCCACTCTCGTTGGATCCATTGACACACATCTATTATTCTTCGTTGTGAAGATTATATTTTCAATGTTCAATTTAATATTATAGCTTATAATATATCTTTATCATATGGATCTTTTATTCTTTTGGTGTCATGCCGTTGGAAAAGCTTATTAACGATTTGATTCGGTGCAATATATATTGTTGGAATTTATTTGAACATTGCACAAGCAGGAATTTAAAGCTTATCACATCCAGGATACGAGAACCATATCCAAAGTGTATAAATTTTACGGCTTTTAAAGCTTATAAATATTGGTTATGAAGAGCGTAAACCAAAAAATCATTAGGAATAATAATTTTGTTTGAAAATGTATAGATATTCAGAAAAAACATCTCATATAGTTGCAACATACATATTTCGTACAGAGCTTGAACTGTATAAATTCCATATGACTCATATACTGTTGTCCTAAACACATTCCACAAAATGTTAACATAAAAATCTAACCATAAAAATTCCTGAGTATAGATTTACCTTGCTTAAGG
Source organism: Cryptomeria japonica (assembly GCF_030272615.1). Classification (NCBI taxonomy): domain Eukaryota; kingdom Viridiplantae; phylum Streptophyta; class Pinopsida; order Cupressales; family Cupressaceae; genus Cryptomeria; species Cryptomeria japonica. The sequence continues at coordinate 612,592,023 of NC_081412.1, read as the reverse complement.
CACAATGAAAGATGAGAGTATCTGGGATTTGCTCATAGAATGTTTCATTTGCATAGTGAAGGGAGCTTGCTATATGGCCGTCAAATTTCCTCTCCTCGTCCCTTTAACAAAATAGAAAATGCTTACAGTTACTGTGACAATCAAACTAGGTTTGTATTGAACACTATGAACTTGAGTGGGTTATCACTGGTAATTTATTTAGCAGAGACCCATAATCAAATCCCCATCAAATATTTTCAGTTGAAATGAGAAAAAGACCACACACTAGTTACAACTACCCAAAGATTCAAGCCTAAATGAAAGTAATGGTTTGACATTACATCCCAAAATGTATGAGGTTAGGGTCCAACAAGTGTTGAGCATACCAAACAATTAAGCTCTTCTATTGTTTATAACTAGCTTACATATATTTGATTTTAATCACATATATATAATACACTGAGACATATCCTTCTAAAGGCTCCTATTAGAGTTTAGGGTACATGATAAAAATAGGTGCCTCGAGAAGGATATCTCTCGGCGTATTATATATATATGTGATTAAAATCAAATATATGTAAGCTAGTAGCAGTAGCGGCGCAACATAAGAAACAATAAAAAAATTCAAAATAGAACTATATAATATTATATTGTTGCAATAATATGTAATATTATTATTACAATTATTATTATTATTTTCTATTCATTTGTGTAATAATATTATAATATACTATTATTATTAATTTATATTGTTTTGATTATTATGATATTATTTTATAATTGATTGAAAATAATATTCGTAATATTTATTTGAAATATTTTAAATTTATTATATTATTATTTTAAATTATTTTTATAGGTTTACTAACTATATTATATTAATATAGTGCTATATGATAAGTATAATACTATTATATTCTTATTTTGAAACTCTAATATTGTTTTATAGTTATTAACTGTCTAATATCAGGGTCAGAGTTTAAATCTTGGTTAGAGTTAGGGTTAGGATTATGGTTAGGGGTGGGACTATGGTTATAGATAAGATTATGATCATGATAGAATAACAATTATGATGGGCTTTAGTTGAAGATTAGGGTTAGGGTTAGGGCTAATATCATAGTCAGGATTATACCTAGGATTAGATTTTGCATTAGAGATATAATTATAATGAGGGTTAGGGTTATAATTATAATGAGGGTTAGTATTATACTTAGGATTAGGGATAGGTTTGGGGTAAGGGTTAGGATTCGGGTTAATCTTAGTAATTGTAATTATGGTTAAGGTTAAAGATTATGATTATTAATTATAAATAAAATTAGGGTTAGGGTTAGCATTAGAATTATAATTAAGATTAGGGTTACGGTTATGGTTAAGATTACAATTAAAGATAGTACATGATGATAGCTATAAGAGTTAGGGTTTGGGTTAGGATTAGGGTTGGGGATAGAATAGGGTTAGGATCACAGTTAGAATTATAATTAGGGTTATAATTATAATTAACATTACATTTAAAGATTATAATTAGAATTAGGTTTAGGGATAGGGTTAGGGTTAGAATTAGGGTTAGGGTTTTAGTTAGGATTATAATGTTATATATAATTAATAATTAGATATAAAGTTAGGTTTTGGGTCATTATCAGGTTAGGGTTAGGCTTAGGGTCTAGATTAGAGGAAGTTATAGTATTATAGATAGAATAATAGTTATATTTGGTTTTAGTTAACTATTAGGGTTGTTATTGTAGGATAATGCTTGAGGTAAGGGTTGAGATTCAATTAGAATCAGTATTAGGGTTAGGGATAGAGTTTAATAATTAGGATTAGGGTTAGCATTACAACTAAATTAAGGTTAGAGTTAGTGTTATGGCTAAGGAAGGGTAAGGATTTAAGGATAAATCATGTTGTTAGGTTTTTTTAATGTAATAGAGCTTCATTTGAAGGTTAGCATGAGAATTTAATTAGGGTCAGGGTTAGAATTATAATTGGGGTTAGATATATAGTTAGTTTTAGGGTTAAAGATTATAATTATTAATTATGAATAAAAGTAGGGTTAGTATAAGGGTTAAGATTATAATTATTATTAGGGTTAATGATATAATTACGTTAAGAGTTATAGTTATAGTTAGGGTTGGGGTTAGGACTAGGGTCAATCTTAGTAATTATAATCAGGGTTAGGGTTATAGATTATAATTATTAATTATAAATAATAATAGGGTTTGAGGTGGGGGTAGTATTAGGGTTAAGTTTAGAATTATAATTAGGGTTAGAGTGTGGATCATAATTAGGGTCAGGATTAGGTTTTGGGTTAGCCCTAGGGTCATTATTAGGCCAGCATTAGTATTAAGATTATAGGGAGTCATAGGGTTTCATAGTATTAGAGATAAAATATTTTTTATAATTCGTATTAGTTAATTATTAGGGTTATGGTTAGTGTGATAGTTAGTATAATAATTATGGTAATGCTATGATTAAAGTTAGAGCAATAAATTATGGTTAGGGTTTGAGATAAGATTTGTAGAAGGGTAAAGACTACAAACATTGTCAGGGTTAATGAGTATGAATTATAATTATAATTATAATTATAATTATAATTATAATTATAATATGGGTTTTGATTAGGGTTAGGGCTTTATTTAGGGTTACGATAAGGGATTTGGTTTAGGTTATGATTAAAATTATGACAATATTAGGGTTACAAATATAATAAAATGTTAGAGTAAGGAAAAAATGTTATGGTTGCAATTACAGTTGCACTTACAATAATGATTAATATTAAGGTTTTGATTATGGAAATTTTTATAATGTGAGTGGATAAAAATCAAACATTATATCTATTTGATTTATATTAGCATTATTACAACAACAATTTTCAAGTCATTTGAAATTTGATTTTAGCATTAGTTAAAATGTGTAAAAATTGTAAAGTTTTGCAAAATATTGAATAATTAATATTAGAAATAAATTCTTATCTATTGTGACAATTATTATTATATACATGAGACTTATCAATACAACACTTTTTGAATCATTTGAAAATTAAATTTATTGGTGGATAAAATGGATAAAAAATTTATAAACATTTTGAGAATTATATTTTTTATATTTACAACACATTCGCTTGTAAAATATACTTAATGTGACACATTTTAGAAAACCACATGTATAAAAAATAATATTAAAAAATATATTTTCAATGAAAGCTAATTAATAATACAAACTTTTGTTTTCAAATATACATCCATGTCCTTTGAACTACATAAAACTTCAATATTTAAGAAGTATTAAAGGTTGACCAAGAAGTAACTAAATGAACAAAAATTCATTGTAATGATGTAAATACATAACAAATTCTTCACTGATGAGGATGGTATTCCAACCCTTGTTCTCATAATGATCACGAAATACTTCTTTTAAAGAATCTGAAAATTTTGATGCTTCATATTCTTTGACAATTTTGTTGTAGTACTCCAAAATTGTTCTTGCACAATTGTCCATATGGCTCTCAATGAATTCATTTGAGTTAAAAAATACATCTAGGCTTGCAACAACAGTTTTTGATGTATTTTCATAAACATCCATGGTTTCAATTGTTTGCTAAATATAAATAACATAAAATGGAAATTAGTATTTTAGAATTATGAGAATGAAAATATCTTTAAATAGTTACAACATAAAATCAAAAAATATTCACATTTAGTAGTAAAAAATATGCATAAAATAAACCATCAAACACTTAATAGTCATAGTAAAGTATGAATAGTAATTGAGAAAAAAAATAAATATAATTTATTAAAACATTTCATAGGCATTGAAGCAAATTCGAACGTAATTCATTAAAAAACTAGAGTTTTCAATCCAAAAGTTATATAAGAGAAGCTTATGCATATAATGTATTAATTTTTATATATAATATTAATTTTAAATCATTATGATGTCAAACATTCATAAAGTTAAAGCTAAATAAAATTAGTATTGTTAGCCAAAAAAAATTGCTCACATAGTTCAAGTTTTGAAAAACTTATCCATATATAATGAGATATAACATTCTAAGAAATAAATTATACCATTTTCAACCTCAAATGATGACTTGTAATGCAACTAACAATGGCTCATAGTAGAAACATAGTAAAGTACAAAATTTTGCAAATACAATAGTAAACCATTAACATTGAAAGAAATAAGTTGTACCATTTTAAAAATATGATGTACGCAATCGACAAAAATATATTCATAGTAGCAAACATAGGAAAAGTACATAGTTTAAAAAATATGATAGTAAACCACTAACATAAATAAAATATAAACGCACAGTTGCAAATTAGGAAGAGCTTGTAGAGGAACGGGATGAAGCATTAACCTTTTCTGTTAGAGGTTCTTCTTGTAAGGTTGAAGTGGCTACTGAAGATATAACAGTTGGCTGAGAAGGAATATGTATATACAAAAACATCAGTGCTTTGAAGACATTTGAAAGTCTAGTTGTTAGATAATGGCCCAACTAGGCACTATGTGTTGTTAGCGAATGTGTAAAAACCAATGGACAATTATTGTTCAAGACCACTTGTAGAGATTTGTAAATGCAAGAAGCTACATCACTTTCTTTCAACATGTCATGAGGGAATAGACCCCCTAGAGGACCATCTTGGTTGGTTGTATCATAAGCACCAATAGCTTCATTATAACCAACTGATGGAAAAAAATAATCTTTAATGTATTCATATGCTAACTTCTACATGAATTCTTCTTTGTTGACCAAGTCCATGCAGTTAGATAAGAAGCATGACACCACATCAGAGTACTAGATTGTGTTACAATAATTTTGAAGAAAGTCTTCACCCTATATGAACCTGAAGCATTGTTCAACACACGGACAATGATTAATGAAAATGTGTGACAATGTAGTGGAATCAATTGGCCCTAGGATCGATCAATCCCATTTTGGTGGTGGAATGTAAATGCGTTTATTTGTCAGCACCTTGCACATTCTGATAGGGTATAAAAATGAAAAAGGTAAAAACATTAAATCTATCTTGGCATATAATAGGAAGATATAATGTTTAACATAGAAGACAAAAATATTTCCAATCGATTATAGTTCTAAATTGACTATACCCTTTGATTGATTAGGTAATGGAATCATAAGAATGTTCAAATCCGATTTGAATGCATCTTAAAAATAAAATAATAGTATTTTATTAATTCATCAACAATAATCAAGTTTTTAATCTTGATATTTTTATAAATTACTATAAAAATTCTTCATAATTATGTTGTGCATAAAATTTTTGGCTAATTTTTAGTCTTTACATTTTTATAAATTAGTATAAACTTCTTCATAAATATGTTGTGCATAAAATTTTTAACTAATTTTTCCTCTAGATTTTGGACAACATTTCTTAAAAACCATAATAAGAAAGAACATTTTCCACAAAACACATTTAGGAAAATAATTATTTTTCTCTAATTGAAGCATATGATGGTAGAGAAAAGGTAAAGAATTATAATGTTGACTATAAGCTAGAAAACTAAGAAATTAGTCTATTTATTTTGCTTTCATGTATTTATTTATAAAGTTGAAATCACATTAATTTGGCGGCATTTACTTCCAGATTGAAAATAAACATTTACATCCATTTGGTATTTATTTACATACATCTGACGACATTGCCTTCCATATAAGAAATAAGCATTTATATATTTATACATACATCTAGTGGAATTGCCTTCCATAGAAGAAATAAGCATTATAGATACATTTGGAAGCATTGCAGTCGAGATAAGAAATAAGCATTTATATATACATTTGACGGCATTTCCATCCATATAAGAAATAAGCATTATATTTCCATTTGGCGGCATTACCTTTCAGATATGAAAAAAACATGCATTTCCCTACTGATAAAAACCGTAATAATACATATACAATTTGACACCTTGAAGAAATTTATTTATTTCTAAGTAAGAAAAATTGTTAATTAGAAATGCAAACAAAAAAATACTAATTAATAATTTTAAAAAATTTGTAAAAAAATAAAATAAATTAAAAACTAATAAATTCCTTTTAATTAATTATTACATCAGAAATATAAATACAAGTTAAAAAATTATAGTATACCCTTATATTTCTATTAATAAATATTATAATTTATTTTAAAGCTAATAAATTCTCTTAAAATATAATTGTAATGATATTAAATATCATTTAATAAATATTCTAATGTTGAATTCATTAAAAAGTAATAATTCCTTTCAAGTTATATTAGAAGGAAAAAATAAGTTATATAATAAGTAATTTGTAATATAATTTGAAAAAAAATAAAAATAAATGAAAAATTAATAAATATTATACTTATACATATTCATTCATTCTATAAGAATTGTCATTGCCTTTAATGTTATAGTTCTTCACATCTTTTAATGTTATATAAATTTAGTTATTTTACTTTTAAAAAGTTATATATGAATTTATTTTAATTATTAAGTCTAATTATGAAACTATAGAATAGACCAAGTTTTTAACTGCTCATTATATTTTTATACTTCAGATCAATCAAAATAATTCATCAAATTTCTTTTCTTCAAACCTAAATTTTATCTCCAATAAAGATATTTAATATGAAACTCTAAAAGTAGACAGCTAAAATTACACTTGGCAATTTTCAATCACAATAATTTTATGTTGGGCAAATCATTGTGATTAAAACAATAAACATAACAATTACAAAGACAACACATAAGCAATCTAATCATAGTTATATCTAAGCAATCAATGTAAACAAGACGTAAGACAACAAAGACATAGTGAGATAAACATCTAAGATATGTTGCATTTATTTTTTTATTTCCCAAAAAATGGCAATACTAAATTACTTTTCATTATGTCATACAAGTGAGATAAGAAGATGTAAGCTTTTAAATATTTTTATATAGTTTTTGTCTTATAAGAAATATACTGAAAAGCCTTTTTTTTTTCTTTAAATTGCATGCTAAAGAAATTGGTAGATAATAGGCTACATTAATGACAAATCTTAAGTAATATTAATTCCTCTATTGAATATGTTTTGAAATGCAACAACAGGGAGAAGGTTGGGCTTATAGCTATTGACGGAGCAATGGATGCACTATATGATTTCTTAATGCAAGAAAATAAGCATCTAGAACTTGTCTTTTGCAAGATATGTATCGTAAGAATTCAAGCGAAGCGAGGTGCATTTGAATCAAAAAAATTTTACTATTTATTTGAATCTACTATCACTTTATTAATAATTATTGCATATTTGTATAAACATGTTGATATGCACTTTACAGTGATTTGAACATTCCATTGCGAAATGAACATAATTTTACTAATCTTACTAAGCTTATGAAAATAGAAAAATGCTCAATGTTTCGATAAAGGAAGCATGGATGATTGTGTACCTATGATTGATAGCTTTATAGGAATTGATCTAGATAATGTTACAAGTGGCGAAGGGTCTGAAATTAAGAAGCGATTCAGCCTGCAACCATTTAACAATTACAAAAAGAATGGTGTAAAATAGAAGCTATAAAAAATAATGTCGCAAACAAACTCATTTTACAGAAATAAAATGATAGAATACCAACCACAACACAATCTGAGGGACGAATGCCGTGGGACTATTCACCTCCACAATCTGAGGGATGTTGAGCAGGAAAATACGTCCTTCACCAATAATATGAACATGCTACAACACTGAAAAAATTGATGGATTCAACCCATGCAAAAGGAAGACAATTAGGTGATTGTCGAGATATTGTGAGCAACTACATAGATATGGCATAATCAATAGATATCTGAAGCCTGATATCAATGGTCGATTCAGTCATTATGAGGGGTGGAGACTTCACATGGCTAAAATATATTGGCATGTTAACCTTATTGGTCTATCAGATTACATAAGGCACTATACAAAGAAATATAATGCACTTCAAAACAGATCTAGACATGCATAGAAAAGCTTTTGTTGTAGAATACGAACAAAATATACCTAATGCATAGCCAAACTGTAGCTATTGGCACGTTAAAAACTGATCCAGAAATCATAAATAGCATTCAATGATGACGAATAAGAAAGTTAATAGAATAGAATCGATCTTACCAATAATGGTGCACCCCAGGATTCGATCACAGAACCACAAAGCCAAGTCCTGCTCAGGCGTCAAAGCACAAGCGTGATTAAATTTGCTTAGGAAAAAGTCTGGTAAATATGCAGGGGATTGGCAGAGACTTACTTCAGAAGTATAATGTAAGAATTTAATAGATATAGCTCAAAATCAAAATTAAAGCAAGTCCTCGGAGGATGTATATGTAGCATTCGTACACCAATTGCTTCAGTCATTTCATCTTCAACATTAATGTTCTTCATTAGCCAGTCAATTCAGTCGCTTCATCTATAGTTACGTTCTTAATGAGCCAGGCAATCCAACATTGAATTGTAATGGCAGGAGCATCTTGTGTTGAATATACGATTGTAACTACTAGAGCATCCATTGGATTGTAACTGAAAGAGCATCCAGCCTTGAATGTGCAATTGTAATTACCAGACTGCACGATTGTAACTGCGAGTTATTATGTACACGCATAGGCAATCTCCACCCCGCTGCCACTGTAGGGACGCCTCTCAGCATAATGATATTCAACGTACTTGAAACGTATAAGAGCATTTGACCGATGACAAATCCTACAATTTACCAGAGATTTAAGCTCTTATGTTAATTATGATCATATTAAACATATTTGAAACGTATGAGAATATTTGAACGGTACTAGTCTTACTCAATTTGTTGTTTAGCAAAATTTCATTAAATAATTACTCTCATCAACATTTGAGCTAAAATTTTCTTTATTTGTATAAATTTGAAAGTTAGTATTTCTCTTTGAGGCCTCGTTGTTGGCTTTATAGCCTGGGAAGGATCGAATTTGGTGGTGGAAAATGGGCGAGTCAGGGAAATACGACAACGTGGGTGGATTGCCCGCATATGTGTTGAGGTGAACGTGGCTTCTACACAGTACTCGCTGAATGTAAAAAATCTACCGATTAATCGCCCACTCAACGTGGACATCTCTCATCCGAGTTTTACTACGATACTCTTTTGAAACTCACTTTGGTACTACAACTTTTCAGTGAAATGAGTTCCGATCGATATTTTTGTGTTTTGAGATGTTATTGTGAACTTTTGTCAGGAAGTTTGATTAAAACACGCGGTGCGTCATTGCAACCGTTCAATTCACTTCTAGCTTTTTTCCTTTTCCTATTTTGTTTGGTTGTTGTATGGGTTTTCTTTCGAATGAAAAAGATATATACCATGTTATCTTATGAAAATAATGATATATTGTTCAGTTTTACATATTTTCAAGGACAAAGGTTAAATAAAAAATAAAATTACAAAAAATGAGAGTAGATAGTTTATGAAAATAATATTTTTATAAAACAATAATGTGGATTGCTTTCATTTAGAGTTGGACCATCTATAAATTACTATAATGCAAGTGATCTCTTGTGTTGTAGATAAGTACTTTAAGTTCTTGCATAATTGAATAATGCATACAACCCTCTAGTAGATTCTAATCTCTATAATGCAAGTGATCCTTTTTGTTTTCAATTAGGATAAAACAGGTTTTGAAGGGGCCCCGAAACCCTTAAAACCAGAGAACTATCATCGAATAATGATCAAGACTACTTGACAATGAAACAAATATTTTAGAAAGGATCTGAAACCATCTAGACTCGCAGGCATCTAGAGACCAAGACACAACAGCTGCAACAAAAATTAAACATCAATCAACGCAGCCATGACTAGCTGACACCAACCAACCATCATAGTAAAGACATTATAGAATAGGTCGGAGCAAGGAATAGATTTGGGTCAGCAAATGATCAACCTTAGAAAAATAGAAAATAAGGGTTTTTCAGGCACCCTCAGCCAACAAGGGTTTTCTCAAGCTCCCATAACCTATAACAAAATCTTCAGGCAACAAAACACCACAAAGACCCATACCTAACCAGAAACAAACATTGGCCAAACTGGGCCCTTGAAAATTGTTAGCATCCAACAAGCCCCTAAAAGAAACAAAGACAATAAGGATTTTCCAAGCTCCCTCAACCATGAATGTGGATTTTACAAGGCTCACACAACCAGACAAGGCCCAGACCACAACAATACAACCTGAAAGTACAATCTGGGGCATAGGGTTTTGAAAAGGCACCCAAAAATTTTTACATAAGAAATCAAGAGAGGTTTTACATACTTCCTTAACCCATAAAACAAACTGAGAAACTGGGTTTTGACAGGGAACCCAAACCCTTATGTGAACATCACCATGAGAGTATTGATAGGAAACCTAAACAAACAGCACAAACAACAGTTATCGAAATACTCCCTCACCCCTTCTCTCCACCTTAATAGGAGAAATTTTCACCTCAATAAAATAAGGAGGAAAGCTTACCAACAGCCCAGAAATCTCTCTTGCGACTAGCATAAGTCAAACAACTCCCTCACACCTAGTCTCCACCTCAATAGGAGAAAGGGCCACCTCAATAAGACAAAGACTTGAGAGAAATCTCACTACCTAGACAACCCTCCCACAACCCAACATAAAAGAATCCTCTCCACCTCTATAGGAGAGAAAACAACCACCGACAGAGATCCAAGAAAACAAGGAGAAAGAGAAGAAGAAACCCTCATCAATGATAAAATGAGGAAAGCACAAAGGGTCTGCTCACACCCATAACTAAGGGCTCCCACTAAAACAACTACACAAACCCGAAACCGAGTAATGCCCTGTTCCTAGCATACAAAGACCTAAAAAGGAACCCAATTCCAACCATGGATAGCAAGGAAGAGGGGAGAAGAAAGGGAGAATCCACAAGAGCCACCCTCAACATTGCCAAACTCAATCTCAGTAGGAACAAAAAATCATCTCTCCCCTCCACACCCAACCTTGGCCTCTCCCACACCATCAATCATGTATAACATGGCAAGGAGCACAGGATCAAAGTTTGCACAGAACAAAGCATAGAATAGGGCCTCTGATGTAGAGAGTCTTGGAGCTTGTTCTATTCACCTTCTTGGTTTCTTGTCTTACTCAATCCTCTAACTCCTCAAGCCCATCCAATGGCACTTGGTAGGGGTTTTTCTATCTAGAACTCCAATGTCTGATCCAATTTTTTTTTCCTCAAGGTATAGCCATTGATCTTTGACAACCAACACCTCCTATTGATGCTTCCACCTCAATCCCCAACACTACTCCTAAGGCTCCAACAACCTTTTCAAAGGATCACAACAAACCAACTTGTTATAGGTAGGAAAAATAAATTTAAATAGTGTCTTTGATGTCTTTAAGGGGTTTGGGCATCTTCAAACCCATCATTAATATTTCCTAACCTCTCTTTGGCTCCACCGAGCTCAAATAGGCCTAATTCAATTAGCCCTCCATTAGCGGTTTTCAGGGCTTAGTTTAAAAACATTTCATACAATTCCACAAAAAAATTGCAGATTCAAGTACCCTTTTCAGAGTTGCATACAATATTGAAGAATTGCATCTGGGTTCTCTATACACGTCTAGGAGCCAAAACTTTCCTATTTTCAAGGGTTTTGGCCTACCCGGGTGACTTGGAAAGATGGCTTTGGAAAGTTTCACCAATCAAATCACCTACACAAATCAATTAAGGATTATTTAAGGAGATTCATAGGGCTACCCAACCATGTCTCTTTTTTGGCTCCACCAATCCATATGTACTCTTAAAACGCACATCTCTTGTTGTCCTAACTCACTAACTCCTAGTAGTGAGCCTAGGGCTTCATTTCACAATCACCACAAAGACTTGGAAAGAAAAAATAACCTATTCTAATGATATGTACAGACCCTAACCTATAATTCCACTTTATTTCAATAGGTACCATCAATGGATGCTCAGGTTAGAGCCATTTTTCTCTTAAACCCTACTTTGCAAGGGTTTTACACCTAGTTACAGAGAATGAAAGAGATCTCTGCAACCAAACATAAACAACTTACTAATATACCTTGCTGGAAAGTACATTGAACAAACACTCATTCCCTGCAATGAGATTTCTCTGATAGGACCATACTAGGACCATACAATGCAATGAAAATAAGGAAAAACTATCAAAAATGGTGAAAAGACAAGATTTATTGAAAACACAAAACTTGCTCTTACATTCTAGATTCTCCAACCTATACAATGAAAGTTATTTTGGCTTATATTCTCATATTTTAGTTGGTTCAACCAACTTTTCAATGCCAATCATAAAAAATGCAACTTTTGCAACAAGTTACAAAATGTTGCTCAGCAACTTTTACATCTTTTTGACACCTGAGATGCAAATTTTCATTCTAGTGCATTCCAAGGCTCCCAAAGGCCCTCAAGCATCCTAGAAGACCTAAAAAAAAAACAATAAACCCCTAGTACATGATGACAATGATCTAGAGTACTAGTCCTATGATCAACATTATCATTACAACTTCCGAGGTTGATAGCATCCTGAATACAAATGACACAACCAAAAGCTTGGATAGCTCAATCATGGCTCTACTGAGTCCCAAATGGTTGGTCCATTATTGCATCATGAAAGACAACACAAAAAATTAGGAAAACACCAAAATTTGCATGCTTCGAGTGTTAGGTGTCTTGCACTAGCCTCCCACACTGTATGTAACTCCATTGTCCTCCCCTTCACTTGCATCATCGCTCACTGAAACCCTAGTTCGTTCGCTCCCCCCTATTCACCCATTCTAGTTCCCACTCATCACATTGGTTTTTCAACTCTCTGAACATCTTGAAGCATAAGTCATTACTGTAATTGGGAAGACAAAAGTATTTTCTTGACCCAAGCGATCCTTTATGTTTTTATTAAAGGGGAAACTTGGTTTTACAGGGACCAAAAACCCAAAGTTAACAGAAAAAAAGAAAGAAATGAAACAAATAGGACCCAGCCACAAAAAAGACACCAACCAGTCCAACAAAATAGCACAACAAAGACCAAACGACAAACAAAACAAAACAACTAAACAAAATTACAGAAGGTTTCCTATTTTCTCATTTTTCATAATGGCCTCTTTGTTAATCAACAAAAATTTCTTACTGACATTATAAGTAGGGGTCATACCCTTGTCTTTTATATAAAGCCTTATCATAGGACCTGACTGAGGCTCCTCAATGTCCTCCTTTTCCTCATCCACGCTCTTCGAAGGCACCCTGAGAATATTGCTTATCCTTGCATTCATTGCCTTAGACTTCTTCTCCATCTTCATGTCGCCTAAAGGGGAATTACCCTACGAAATGTCATGCAATACTTCATCCTGCTCATTCAGCTTGCGAAGACCTTCATTACTGTTATCCATTGTCACCTTCCTAATTGCCACCACTACAGTCAAACTCTGCTCGAGTTTTAGACAATCATGATCCTTCAAAGATTTGATTCGCATTTCATAGTACTTGAGGACTTCTGAATCTCCCTTTGGCTGATCAACCCCTTCCTTCAAATAATTAATATCTTGTAAAATCTCAAAAAATAGGGCATGTTGGTAAATTTTGTAGGCTGGAAACCATAATCTCCAGGATAGAGGAACCCATCTCCTTTGGTGTAGCCCTACCCCCATCACCAGGTGTAAAGAGATTAGCATGTTGTTCTTTCTCATGCCCACTCAAATCCATATGGGGTTCCTTTCTCTTGTTTGTAGGCACAAAAGAAGCATTAGCATTTGTGGACCCAAAAAATCTTAGACTTCCCCTTCGCACTGGTAACAAAAGCCCCAAACCCCTTGTTCCCCTTCACATCAATACTAGGGTTCATAGAATCAAGAACAAAATTGGGCTCATCATCCTCGTCTAAGAGAATGATCTTCCTACCAATGGGATTAGGTTTTTTAACAAAGGACGACATTGGGTCCTAGTTTTTATGGATAGGAAAGGCCTCTTCCTTGTCAAAATCCTCGTCCTCATCAGAGGACATATCCCCGTAATGCCCCCGAACATTCTTCTGAAATTTAGTTCTCATCTTAGCCTTAGGGTTCCACTCTACATGATGGGATTTAGCATATTCTATGATCAGAAGGATCAATCCCTCATGAAGAGCAGGAAACGAAACCCTCTTCGTATGAGCCCGAATACCATGATTCAGGTAGGATGCCAGGTAAAAGGGCAAAGAGATACACTTGTCACACCAAAAATGATTGAAAATGACAAAATGGTAAGTGAAGAGACCACAAAATTTCCATCCATTGTGAGATATCATATGATGACCTCCGAGATCACCTTCCAGGGATTAGGGAGCGAAGTTCTATCACAACCACATCCATTTTTTTCCTCCTTTTCTCCCTCTCCTTCAGCATGAGGAAGGTGTTAAAAGCAGCAGTGGCACATTTGTTTTCTCTATAGAGTTTGGTTCCTTCAATTAAGGTATTGGAAACCTTGGCCACCAGTTCCTCATTCATTTCCACCTCAATACTAAAGATGTAGAGCACACCATCCCTCCATCCTTGAATGAAGGAATTAGTAACAAGGGCATCCAACTCATGAAGAATCTCCATATACCCTATCAACCCACCTGCAATAAGCTCCTTCCAAACATCTTCCTTATTATGCCACTCCTCATACACTTTCATGGGCTACAAATAGTTTCTATCCCCTCCCATCGAGAAAAAAAATCCAAACCCCACAGTCTGCAACACAATAGCGATAGAACTCAACTAGAGAATGAAGAAAAGGAAAGCCTCCAAAAAGTTTGGCTTAGTCATAATAAAAATTGTCCCTCCCATGACACATTGAATCCCTTTCACCTTCATTATTTCCAAGAACCGCCTACACTTTATACGCATTACATTCATTACTAAAGAGGTTGTGAAGATCCATAGGGATACGATCATTAATAACCCATACTCTTATGCTAGATAAACCAACCCCCATATTGGCCAAATTATCAACCACCTTATTTCCTTCCTGAAACATGCAAGAGACTTAAAAGTCTTCAAAATCTCTAAGGTGCGTAAGACAATCTTCAATGATATGTTTGATCATCCAACTAGGGGAAGAGGACCTCTTAAGAAAATTAATAATGTTTAGGAGTCACACTCAAGTCAAACCCTTCTCATGCCTTTCTCTTTATGTTGTTATAGCCATCTATTCATAATTACTATTCAAATATGAAAATATATTTTATTTAAAAAAATATATTATAGATTAGATAACTTATTGAAAAACATTAAATGTCTTCAAATTAGGATCATAGGTGAACCAATAAATCCTTTCATAATCATCTACAAATCAAGAAAATTTGGTGGAAACCTTAACTCTACAATAACTCCCTTAACCATAGTGAAGCAGTTAATATTGATATCTTGTTCTACACAGTAGTTGTGAAGATAAGGCAACAATAAATAACAAAGAAATATCTAGAATGTTGGCTAGGAAAGACATCTAGAATGCAGTGTGTAAGCTTCTGCTTTAAAGCCTGAGTTTGATGGTTGGCATATATTTGGTAGTAGAAATTAATGCCTACCAACATAGGAAGCTAAATTTAGAATACTTATTGAATGGTAAAATACAACAAGAAAGCATGTTGATCCAAGAGGATATGAGTCGCTAGATTGTGCAACAAATATTGAGTGTTCCTTGACAACCCTTATAGTTTTTCTAGCTAGAATATCATAATTCTTAACACCCACGTTAAAAATTGTAAGCATGGGATTAATGTAATACCATACCTATCTATGTATCCTCCAATGTAAAATGCAAATTGATACTATTATACCAACATAAATTATAATTGTATGTTTGATAACTAAGATATATTGTATGCCATGGGATGCATAATTATCTACAACCGAAAAATTACACCATTGTCATGGATATTAAGTTGTCAGTAATGCTAATTATTATATTGCAACATGTCTTTCTTGAATTACACATATTTTATTAAACATTATCTTCCTCAAACATAATTCATCATCTATGTGTGTAGGTTTCAAAAGATCATTGTTCATTATTAAGTTCTTCATAATTTTGAGGTTTTCACTTCCTATAATATTGCTTCAACAAACTTTCTTCTTTACCTTATGTCATATTAATTGTTGGCATTCTACACTCTAATGAGAATATGGTTGATGTTTTCATTGATGGCAACCAACCGATAATAGGTTTCTACATGCACCGACATCACAGACATCATCACCGGCAGGCATCGACACCGACAGACATATTCACTGGCATCTAGATTACATCGGCAATGAAGTATACCAGCACTCAAGCCGACATGAGACAAGTTTTTTTTATGTGAATTGTATTGTAAATAGAATTAATTTTTGTAAGTCTACTTGGTATATTGTAAAAGGCTCATATATGTATGAGATCTTATAGATCATTTTGAAGTAAGAAATATAAGGAGAGGATATTTTTGTAATAGCATGATATAGAAGGATATTATGTAAAGACAGTGAAAGGTTTTTGGTTAAGGTATCTGACTGAGCCTAAACTAGTACTGAACCACACATTAGATATGCTATTTTGAGAAGTACATTATATTGGATTTAATTATCCATATTGTAGTCAGTGAGACTATACTATTGAGCAATGAACTCTAGGTTGTTGGCCTTCCTACATGTGCATGCCCCTATTGTAAGTAATATTTATTCATATTGGTCAGTGAGTAAATATTGTGGGTCACAAATCCCACCAAGGTCTTTCCCACATCGGGTTTCCTCGTTAAAATATCTTGTGTTATGGTGTGCATTTATGTTGTCTCTGTTATTTCTATTTGTTGCATTATTTCTTGTTTACTGGTACATTAATTGGGGTTGCAAAGTTATAAATAGGTTCAATTACTCCACAAACCGGTTAGACACTGATTCACCCCCCCCCCTCTCAATGTATTTGGGACTGTCATTTCATCTAACAATTGGTATCAGAGCCTGGTCCTCTATTTGCAAAAGCCTAATAGCTTGAGGAAGATTTTGAAACCGATACCAATGGAGAGTTTGAGAAAACAATTGGAAGGAGCTCTTGAAGATTTTGATGCAACAAAATTGAAGAAGCTCATGTTTCATCAGTTGTCACTTATTTGGATAGAAATAGTGAAAAAGCAACTAAGTTCATTAGAGTAGAGAGGAAGAAGAGAAAATCTTCACTGGTGCTTTCTCCTTCTCCTAAAAAGGTAAGGACATTAAGGAAGAAGCAGCAACATGTAAGGGAGCCTAAAAAAAAGCTAACACCAAAGAAGAAACAAACTAAGACACCAGATACCCTTACACGGGAGGAACTGGTAAATGAGATAACACAAGATGGTAGTCTTTGTAATGTAAATAAATATTATCACTCTTTCAAGGATTTTGACAAAGAGACTATAGCGGCTAGTATAATTTTGCACTTAGTCATATATAAGAAGGTTTTGATTGAAGTTGTAGATGATTTGCTGAATGACTTGTATTTAAGATTAGAAGCTAAAAAAATGCCAATGATGGAATTAGACAAAAAGTTAAAAGTTGAATCATTATTGGTAGTAAACCCTGTAAATTCTAAAGAGGAAATTGATAAACTAATTTCTAAAGCAAACCAGTCAGGTTTTGTGAGTAGACACTAGTAGATTAGCCTGATGGTTGGGAGAGTGAAAGAGATTACTGATGAACTGTAGACAAATGGGACATACTCTTTGTTGAAAAAGAAAAGAAAGAGGAAAGGGAGAGATAAAAAATGAACAAATCTTTTGCTAAGGTATACAAGAAGGACAAAGGTAAAAGAAAAATTGGTAGTATACCTGTTATAAAGGTAACAGATAACATTCCTCCACCAGCACAAGATACTCCAGCAATAACTTCGGATACACCGTTACATACTAACAATCAACCGGTTAAGGAAACTGAAGAAGTTACACATGATGACACTAACCCTAATTCTGAAATTATTTTCACTATGAATGTGAATACACAAGATATTAACATTATTGTGGATAAAGAGACTACAAAGGTTAAGGCAGGTGATGCTAAGATCAGTGAGATCTTAGAGTCACTGGCACACACTGTTGACTCTCAGAAGACTGAGATACCAACATGAGATAAGGAACCAGAGATAGAGAAACCGGTAGAGGATAAGGACACTAAAACTAAGAAATCATTAGAAGTAGAGGTACAAATACAGACAGAGAAACCGGAAGAAAATGTAAGTAAATAGGAAGCAATAAATGGAAATAAGGAAGAAATAGTGAAGGTAATTGGGCAAGTATCTGTTGAAAGGAAATCTATTGCAAAACCAAGCTCAGACCCACTAATGTAATAGATGTTCTATTGGATTATATTAATAGGATAACAGATTGCAATGCCTTAGCATTTAAGGCTATTGATGACATATTACCTATCTTGAAGATGATTGCACCAACCTGTAAGATAGATCACTTTGAGGATTCTTTAGGTAAATTGGACAAATTGTCCAAATTTATTGCTAAAAATTTTCTAACTATAGATAAGGTGAATGAGGTTACTGTAAAGGAAAGAGTAGATAAAGAGAAAGGTCAATTCTTTGAGAAAACTATCAAAGATTGTACTGAACATATGGATTCACTATTACCGGTACTTAACTCAACAATTTTGGAATATAAGAATTTGTATAGAGAAGCTTGCAAACCTCACTACCTGACTAAAGATATTGATGAGGAAATTAAGAACACACAGAAGGAAATAGATGATATTGCAAACAATATGAGAGGTTCTTCGGGACTTATCTCAGTTTTTGAACAGGAAATGGCATTTTTGAGGAAAAGTTGGAGAAACTTGAGAAAGAGAAAGCAAGGATAAGGTCAAAGGCCCAGGAATTGAAAATCAAACTTAGTCCAAGATTGGATAGTCTTATTATTCAGCGAGTTGAGCTATCAAAGGCAAAAATTCAAGGAGAATGATCACAGGAGCAGCATATGCACTATCTAACCGGCATGATCTAGCAGATAGAGACCATTCTTTCTGACAATAAAAAATTCATGCAGAGCCTAAATCTAATTTTGGTGGACATTTTTCAACTTATAAGCAACTGGTTATAGGCTATGAGGTAGCATTTTTGTATTCTTTGACTCTTTTTGACATCTTTTGCCATTGATGCCAAAGGGGGAGTAGTATGGAGAAAAATAAATCCACAAAGAAGATCACTTTCTCAGGGGGAGCACACTCTTTTTGGGATAAGATTTTGGACTTCATTTTTGGATAACAGTTTTGGATTTTTCTCATGAGTGTTTCCATCAATACCAAACGGGGAGATTCTTAGCATTCTACACTCTAATGAGAATATGGCTAATGTTGTCATTGATGGCAACCAAACGGTAATAGGTTTCTACATGCAGCAACATCGCAGACATCATCACCAGCACCAACAGGCATATTCACCGGCATCTAGATTACACGGGAAATGAAGTATATTGACACTCAAGCTGACATGAGACAAGTTTTGTTTATGTGAATTGTATTGTAAGCTGACTTGGTATATTGTAAAAGACCCATATATGTATGAGATCTTATCAATCATTTTGAAGTAAGAAATATAAGGAGAGGACATTTTTGTAATAGCATGATATAGAAGGATATTATGTAAAGACAATGAAAGGTTTCTGGTTAAGGTATCTGACTGAGCTTAAACTGGTACTAAACCAGGCATTATAGATGCTATTTTGAGAACTACACTGTATTGGATTTAATTATCCATATTGTAGTCAGTGAGACTCTTCTATTGAGCAGTGAGCTCTAGGCTGTTGGGCTTCTTGCATGTGCAGGCCCATATTGTAAGTAATATTTATTCATATTGGCCAGTGAGTACAAATATTGTGGGTCACAAATCCCACAAAGGTTTTTACCACACCGGGTTTCCTCGTTAAAATATCTTATGTTATGGTGTGCATTTATGATGTCTCTGTTATTTCTATTTGCTGCATTATTTCTTGTTTACCAGTACATTAATTTGGGTTGCAAAGTTATAAATAAGTTCAATTATTCCACAAACCAGTTAGACACTGATTCACCCCCCCCTCTCAGTGTCTTTGGGACTGTCATTGCATCTAACATTAATATGCCTATTTTTGTGTCATTAACTAGGCACATGCCTAAAACACATGATTAACTACTTGCCCACATCCAAGTGGACCCAAATTTTTTCTATTGTTTCTATATTGGGTAGTTGTTTTGTGCTTTGGTGGACCTTATTTTTCTCTTTTTGCTTGTTTTTAGTTTATGTGTTGGTTCTTTGTTTTCCTACTAGGTTTTTGCTATGTTTTGTAGAGGGTTCTTTTTGTTGGTTGTGCATCCCTCATGCATCTTGAAGTTTCTTTGTGGTTATGTATTGGTACGGGCCTATCCCGTTTTTATTAATCAAAACTACTTGCCCACATCTAAAACTAGTCCCTTTAATTACCTTTCCATAACATTTCCTCATGTCTACAATAGTACAAGTTGTTAGTATGCTTTATATATGATGCATTTCAATTGGTTTTTTAACTTTTATTTTAGGTAAATGGGTTGTTTCCTACACTCCACATGCTCACATTTCCCTTATCACTAATAATATGAGCTTGTTCTATATATTACAACTCCTCCACCTTGATCATGAGTTTGTATACCTTAATTAATGGAATGGTTAATAGTGGAGCTGAGGAAAAATCAACTCTATAGCTCCCAAAGATCACCTACATGCAAACTTGTCATAGAAAGTGAGAAGCAAAAAAGCTATGGAGGCTAGAATTCAGAGAACCAAAAATAGGAGTCATATTGATGTGCAACAAGAATGCAATTCACTAATTACAATTTTTTTGAAAATACAAAAAGAGAATCCTTATGGGTAAGTGCACCAAGTTGTGGTACCAAAAAGGTGCCACTTCTTACTTTTTCATAAAAATGTGTCATTGGCATGAAAAGGTCCTCCAAACCTATGGGTTGGATGCCCAAGGCAAATCCAACCCAAAGGGTTGGTATTCTCCCAGGCAAACCATTTGGCGAGTGCCAAATATGGCCCTCGCCCTATTTGGTGCTTGCCAAATGCAAAATTTTGAATTTTCACATTTGGTGCACGCCAAATTTGGTGCTTGCCAAATGTAAAATTTAAATTTTCACATTTGGCGCATGCCAAATTTGGCGCTCGCCAAATGTGAAAAGTCATTTTTTTGCATCTGGTTAGCACCAGATTTGGCACGTGCCAAATGTTCTACATTGTCCAATGTGAAGGTTTTGTTAGTGTGTAGATTTTTCAATCTTGGCACAAGTTAAATCCACCCCCAAAGGAGAATATATACATGAAATATAAAATTTAAGTATAGCTCTATAGGGCTTATAATGTAGATTCTAGTTTTTAGAGGATCATATAAAATTTCAATAATCGACATGTCAAATTTTAGTAATCAACATGATCCCATTAGCATTCTTTAGCTATGTATCTCACTCTCTTTATCTTCCCCAAATTGTAGACCTATCTCTCTCCCTCTCTTGTCTCTCTCGCTTCTTTATCCTTGACCCTCTCCCTCTCTCTTCTCTCTCACTCCCTTATTGTTTCTCCCCCCTCCCACTCCTTTCTCTTGGTCACTACCTATCCCTTTTATCCTCTCTCTCAACATATATACGGTTGTCCCTCCCTCACTATTCACCTCACTATCTCTCCCTCCCTCACTATTCACCTCACTGTCTCTCCCTCCCTATATTATTACCCACCTTTCTCTCCCCCTCTAGGTTTCTCACTTATCTAATTGTCCACCCTCTAGTTCTCTCCCTCCCTCTCCACCTTTCTCTCCCTTCTCCTTACCTCTATCTATTTATGAACTCTCTCCCTCTCTTCTCTCTCTCTCTCTCTGTCTAAACCTTTCTATCTCCTCATTCTCTAGGTCTCACAGTCCCTCCATGTTTACCTCTCTATCCATCTCCTCTTACTCATCTCTTTGTTATTCTATCTCTTCTATTCTCCCTCCCTCCCCTCTCCAGGTCTCTACTTTCCTTTCTTTCTCTCTTCTTAAAAATCATCATTTTCCTCTTTTAGAATTGTCTTTTTTGCATCCTCTTGGTTGTCCTTTTTAATCACTTATGTTGATTCTTGATAATAATTACTACTTAATTTATAAACATTTATTGATAATTAATGCAAAATTTATTGATTCTTTCTTTGTCAATTTTTGTTACATTTTTCAAATTAATTGTGTAGAAGAATTTTTTGGGTCGCACAACAATATTCATCTTTGGAATCCATGTAATATTTTTCTTGTCCTAAAACAATTGATTTTTCCTTATTATCCTTTTTTGGTAGAATGAATGCTGGTGAATGGTTGTCTCAACATATTTCTCTCTATTATTTTTTTGCTTCATTTGTCATGTCATTATATTATATATACCTAAAGAAAATAAATGTCAATTTTATTTGGAGGATCCTTTAGGTTGGAATATAATAATTTAAAGTGAAATGAATAAACTCTAAAAAGAATCATATGTTATGTAAAACTTTGAAAACTCTACATTCTTAACAATATGGTTAAATGCAATTTATCTATTAGTATCATTAAAAGTATTACATAAACCTCTTAATTAAAATGTGGACCTTCAATTTTTAGGTGATCTATCAAAATGACAAACTTAGATATCACATCTAGTTGTACATATCCTTAACAATCTTGTATAATTATTATCATGTGTGTTTATTATCATTGATTTCATAAATGTTGTTGCACTATATCAATCTACGCTGAACTCAATATAATGATTTTGCATGGATATTATAAGTATGAAATATTATTATGTTGAATCATAAAAAAATTCTCCTAAAGTAAATTTGAATCCAAAGCATCATCATTAATCCATCTTTCTTATGAGTCTCTAAAAGTTTGAATTATTCCTATCAATTTGCACAAATGAAATTTTATACTTGAATAATTTTTTTATCATACGTATTATTGTTTGCCAATTTGAACCAAAACTCCATCCACAATCCATTTGTATACAATTTGTTGTATATTTCTTTCTCAACTCTTTATTCTAACATATCTTTTTAGAATGATTCTTCCAACTACACATGTTGCAAGGATGTAGATCCCAACACCTATCCTTTGTATGACCTTGCCTATGAAAATGAGTACACTAAATACATTGATTTTCTTGAACTAATTTTCTTGAAACTATAACACCTATATTCATTTTTCCTTTGCCTATAACATACCCAAGACTTTAATATTTTGGACTTATCTTTGTAAGGAAGTTAAGTAGTGAAACAACTTCCTACACTAACCTTGAGAGGAGGGTAATGCAAAAACTTTTACAGATCATCACATCAGTTACATAAAATAAAAATAGATATAATAATATTCAAACCATAACACAATGATTTACGTGGGAAAAACCCTTTCGGGATAGAAACCCCACACTCAAAAAGTCACCCAATATATTATTCAGAAATCAAAATAGATTACAATATACTTGTAGAACATGCTCTTTGGAGGAGTACCACTAATCAGAGATTCAAAGGTAACTCAATAGCCGTAAGACTCTTACACACAAAGTCTATCTCACACACCTCATATATAGGAGATACAATACAAGAAACTGTCAAATAGTATTACAAAACCATGGGCTAAAATAACCCGATAAGGTGTAGCTGACCTTATCTCCCTTCTAGATGCCCTATGGCATGTCCCTCCCTTTTTATAGCTCTGTTATGTGTTCGATGTATTTTATATTTCCCATTTCAGGAGTACAAACTTCCGGAGGCCATAACTTGAGAACTGTGTGTCCTATTGACGAACCATTTGAAGCACCAAAAAGCTTGTGAAGTGCTCTATTGCCTCATAAACAAATTTGTCATTTACACCCACTTTTTAGGGCTTTTGGGGGGCCTCTAAAGTCCTCAAAAGAAAATTTAAACCTTTCATTGGACCCTCCAAAATGAAAAAATTAATATCTTCAAAAATAGCTATGATCTTGCGATGTAACTTTACTAGAATGCTTATCTAGCCAACTAGAAGCTTTGGGGAGAATTTCACACCATTTTGTGCTCAAATGAAAACTTACTATAAATAGTAACCTCATATAAATGCAAGGTTGAGACACCATTTTCCCAATAAATCTCCCACTTGTCGAACACCTGGCAAGACAAAAGGGAGTACCAACACAATAAATCAATTGCTAGGGGCTATGAGGCCCATAGACTTCGAGCACCATCTGAACTTCTCTATGCTCATAGCTTTAGTTAAAGAATCTGCAACATTCATAAAATATTCTAGGTTAACTCTTCACCCTACCATCTTCGACCATATCTCTGACAAAATGATACTCAACATCAATGTACTTGGTCCGAACATGAAATGTCGGGTTCTTTGCTAGGTGGATCACACTCTGAATATCATAATAAATGGTCATGACTCCTTGTTTTATTCCAATTTTTGAACAGTCTCTTAATCCAAATGGCCTTTTTACAAGCATGAGTAGTTGCCATATACTCTACTTCAGTAGTGGACAAAGCAACCATAGCCTATCTCTTGCTCATCCAACTAATTACACCACCAAATAAAGTAAACATATAAGAACTGATGGATCTTTTGCTATCGATATCACCTGCCTAGTCTGAATCCACATAACCATGAATATCAAGGGAAATCATGTCTCCAACTAAATTACCATGATAACACAAAGAATACTCTAAGGTGCCCTTCAAATATCTCAAGACTCTTTTGAATGCATCCCAATGAACTCTACTAGGATTAGACATATATCTGGATAGAACTCCCACTGCTTGGGCAATGTCTGGTCTAGTATAGACCATAACATTTATCAAACTTCCAACTGCACTTTTGTAAGGAATTTTTCTCATGTATTCCATCTTTGATGGGGATGTAGGACAATCTACAATAGATAATTTTGTTCCAACTATAAAAGGAACACACAATGGTCTACAATCTTGCATGTTAAACCTCTGTAACACTAAATTCACATTTTTACTCTGGCCTAGCCATAGCTTTCTGTTCACTCTATCTTTTCTAAATTTCCATACCAATAATGTGTTTTATTGCACCAAGATCTTTCATTTCAAATTTAGCAACAAGATGAGACTTTAGTTCTGAAATCATACTTTTCCCTTTACCAATGAATAATATATCATCAATATACAATGCAATATATAGGAAATAATGACCATTAGATTTATAATAATCACAATGATCTCATTTAGAATGCTCAAATCCTAAATTCAACACATATGTATTAAATTTTTGGTACCACATCCTAGGACTCTGTTTGAGGCCATATAGGGATTCCTTTGCTCAACCTCTAAATCATAAGTAGCATCAATAGAAAGCAAAAATCTAATGAATGTCATTTTGGCAACAAGAGAAAATATCTCACCATAATCAACACCCTCAACCTGAGAGTAGCCTTTTGCAATGAACCTTGATTTATACTTCTCAATGCTTCCATCTGAACCAATATTTTTCTTGAACACCCATTTGCAACCAGTAGGCTTTCGTCCTTCAGGCAATGGTACAAGATCCCACGTGTCTTTATTTTTTAAAGCCATCATTTCTTCTTCCATAGAAATCTTCCAGGATTTTGCATCATTCATACCTAATGACTCTTCTACAGATTTTGGTTCATCCATATTAGTATTCAAAGAAAAAATAAATCTCAAATCATCAGGTGAATACCTTTTAGGTGGTTGTCTATGTCTTATAGACCTTCGAACAAGCTGAGCTGGAGGTTCTTTCTCCTCTTCTAAAGATTTAGAGATAGACGAACTCTCCTCAACTTCTTGCCTATCTAGGGGTCTCGATTCAACTCTTTCAAGTGTAGAAGGAAATTGAATCACATCTTCCTTTTTAGTCTATTCTTTCTGCAATGTAACAAAAGGAGACTTAATTTCTCTAAAAATAACACTTCTACTATGAATTACCTTTCATGCAAAAGGGTCCCAAAGCTTGTATCCTTTCACACCATAACTATACCCAATGAATATACATTTCACAACCTTATTCTCCAACTTTGTCTACCTCTCTTTTGGTACATGTGCATATGCCTCACAACCAAAAACTCTAAGATGTCTCAATTAAGGCCTGTGAGCCGACCATGCTTCCATAGGCATTTTATCAACAAGGGTTGATGTAGAAGACCTGTTAGTCAGGTAGCAAGAAATGGCAACAACTTCAGCCCAAAAATTTTGTTCTAGACCAACACCACTCAACATACTCCTAGCCTTCTCCATTAGTGTCATGTTCATTCTTTCTGCAACTCCATTTTGTTGTGGAGAATATGGAGTTGTCTACTATCTATTAATGCCACAATCTTTACAAAATCTATCAAAATCATTAGATAAAAATTCACCACCATTATCAGTCCTCAAACTTTTAATTTTATTTCCAGTCTGCAACTCAACAATTTCTTTAAATTCTTTAAATCAACTGAAAACTTCATATTTACTCTTTAGAAAATATACGAATGTCCTTTACTAAAATCATGAATAAATAAAACATAATACATATTGTAATACCCTAAAAATGGTCATCCAAAACCATGGGCCCCTAATCTCGAATAATGTGCTTAAATTCAATAAAATTCATCAAGGTCCTGAATCAAATAATCAATTTAAATCAATCATGAGAGCCTGATTAATTAATTCCTAAGGTATAAAAACGCAACATGACTATTAAAATTAATTAAATTCTCATTTAATTAATTGATCAAATTCAAAATACAAAATAGAAAATCTTTTTAAAATCAAATATCTCATTTATTTAATTAAATATCTTTTACATATTTAATAAATAAATAAAAAATGCCATAAATCCTCAAAAAAAGGAAACAAATCAAGAAAGAGGAATTAATTTGAAAAATAAATTGGAAATTATGAGCACAAAATGCAAAAAAGGAAACAAATAGACTGAACTCAAGAAAAATGGAAAGAATCTAAGTTTCTAATTTGAACTCAATCTTATCTCTCCAAAATGGAATTAAATTGTCCAATCAAATCATTTCACCTGGATTGTGCTTCCTTCGAATCAATCTCGACCGTTCATTAAAGATCAATGATGACCTTTGGTCTCCCTCTTGATTTGGTTATAAATTTGGGCTCACATTCTTCAATCAGCATCTGAGAATTTTACATAGTTATTATGCTAATATTGTGTTGCAGGTTATAGAGGAAATTTTGAAGAAGCTTTGCATAGTTAATTCATCAATCAACTTAGTTTTCATTTAGCTTTCGAGTCATTTAGATTTCTAGTTCATTAGAAGCTTAGATTCTAGATTCAATTTCTTGCACATAATCTAGATTAGCTTCATTTAGAGCTTTGATCATTTAGCTTGATAATCTCAATTCACTTAATCAATTAATCTTGCATTCGCCTAGTTGCATGCATTTAAAAATCCTCCATTTGAGTGTTGTCTAGTCACTCTTTAGCTTTGGAATCTGAGAGAAATACACACTCGCACTTTCTAGGAGGCAATAAGCTAACTTGCAATGGATTTGATTTTGTTGTTTTTGATTAACTAACCTAGGCAGATAATGGTTTATTGAAGTGTTTGTGCCCTTGCAGGTTCCCCAAATTTCACACACACACATATATGTGGATTTTTCAATCGAATGAACATCTACAAGACCAAACAAATTAAAATGAATAAGATCCAAAACACCACAAGTTTTATGAGAACTCAAGTAAAAATGAATGCGATTTTGTTTTCCATAAATGAAATGCTCATAGAAATCAAAGTCAAGATTACAATCACTCAAACCTTCAACAAGGTTTTTATTTTTCAAGGTCCTTAGACCCTTTTCTCCAATGTGGCCAAGCCTCTGGTGCCATAACATAGTCTTCTTTGCACGTAACTTCGATTTAGAAGAAAGAGAACCCTTAGGTGCCCAAAAGTTGTTTCCATCTGCAGAAGGTGAAACCCTCAAATCTTCCATGATTTACTTTTCATAGAAGTTCTATTACACTCAGAAGTGTATGTGTATATCTTATACAAAGTGTTGAACCTGACACCTCTAGAAATTCCCATAGCACCCTTAATCATCTTACATCCTGCTTTATGAAAAGACTACCTGCACACCCGCATCTATCATTTTGCTCATAGATAATAAATTTTGTTTAAAACTAGGGATATGCAACATACCATTAATCCTTTTTAGTCTACCATCATAAAACCCAATTCTAACTTTACCTCGACCAACAATGTCTAAATGTAAATCATAACCCAAGTACACCTTACCTCCATTAAATTATTCATATTAGAAAATGAATCTCTATTGGTAGTCATATGAAAAGATGCACTTGTGTCAATTAACCAGACATCATTACCTACATGATTCACCAAGACTACAATAAATGCATCACCATCTTCCTTCTCAGACTCAGAATCAGAAACAATCTTCCTCTTTTCCTTCTTCTTTTCTTCTTTGTAGTCCTTATGGATGTGCCTTGGTTTAGCGCAATTCCAGCAAATGACTTTGGACTTTCTAGGATATTTTGATCTCCCTCTTGATTTGGACTTATCACGCTTCTCATTCTTCTTGTCTTTCTCCTTAGGTCTTCCACAAATAGTTAGGGTTTCCTTCAAACTGTGGGATACCTTCCTTCGCATCTCTTTACCAACTAGGGCACCCACCACATCTTCAGACTTCAAAACAACAAAAATAGTATCAATAGCCATAACAAGATAATCCCATGAATCAAGCAAAGAACAAAGCAAGATTTGGCATTTCTCCTCTTCATTCATCTTAACATCGACAGATACTAATTGAGCCACCAACATATTGAATTCTTCTAGGTGGTTTGCAACTCATCCTCCCTCTTCCATCTTCAAGGAATATAATTTCTTCCTGAATAAAAATTGATTTAATAAATATTTCGCTTGATACATTTTACCAAGCTTAGTCCATAGCTTCTTTCTAGTGTTTTCTTTGTGGACATTGATCAGAACAAACTCTGCCAAGCACATTTTGATTAGACCCTTGGTGTTTAGGTCCATAGCATCATACTGAGTTTCTGTGGTAGGATCTGAGAGCCTTTGGACATTCGCATGAACATCATCCCATAGATCTTGATCTATTAGAAGATCTTCCTGTATTGACTTAAGTTTTCACCTCAAAAGATAACCTGCAACTTGTTAGTCCATCATGAAAATGCAAAACTACAAGAACTCAAGCTTCAACCAATGAAACAACATGAAATAAAGATAATAAAATCATTATACCTTCATGATTTATGTGTCATTGTGTCCTAATCCCATTGTTCTTGGTTCCAGACAATTTGTACTCAAACAAGAATTGGTAGCTTCCAAGATGGAAAGTGTGGAATGGACTAATAGATGACATGATATGCAAAGCTATGCTATGAAAATGATTTATGCTAATTTTCTCAAAAACTCTTAAATGCTTAGACAAATGAACTCACAGATGCAAAGTTTAAAACTCCTAGTTAACTATGAGATTAGCTATTAGTTTAAAAAATGGCCTAGGAGACCTCTATTTAGATATTTTTGAGTGCATAAGCTTAGGTGCCGAAGATCAACGCTCATGATTAAATCTTTCATTTTGGATGTCTATGAGCCAGAGGCTGAAGGTTGACAGAAGGGGGGAAGGAGAAGACAAGTGTCACTAATCTTACCTTAACTGAGGGGAAGACTGACATAATCTATAATTGGTTGGATAATATCTATGAATGGAGGGACAAGTGGAGATGGACCAGGGTTAGGTGGTCAAGACCTCCTCTAAGAATATAGGAGTGTTGGAGCAAAAATAGGGAGGTTTGAAAGATTATGTGCACATACACATTTTATTCATGAATATGGAAGTTGGAGATAAGTGGCTCATGATTTATTTTTATTGATTTAAATTAGCCACATGATGGATGAGATAGATAAGGTGGAGATGATGTGGAGCTGAGGTGAGTTAGAAAGTGGTAATTAAATAATTATGAAATTATTTAATAATGAAAGTATAGGATAGTGAAAAGTGCACAAATATGATAAGGAATGATAATTAAATATTAAATATTTAATTATTGGCTTACAAGAAAGAGGGATAATGAATTAATTAATTAAATGTTTCAACTCAATTAATTAATAAAAGAATATTAAATACTAATGAATAAAATAAATTAATCTTTTCAAACTAATCATTTAATAGGAGAATAATCATTAATAAATATAAAATATTTATTTAATTGCTCATAGCCAATTTTATGTGTATACATTTTGCCCCTCTTTGAAATGATGTTTAGACAATATTGTTTCGAAGATTAAATCAAGTCTCAATGATGCTCCTGACGATGATGAAAATTCTGATTGTGTGCCCCCTCAAGAGATTGATTGTGAAAGTTTAAGAAATTTGATTGAGTGATTAATCTCATGACAATTGATTGAAAAGATTAAAAATAGGCCCTTCAATTAAATTTACTTTTGAAAAATAAATAAGATTGTCCCACTTAAAAAAATTAATTACCCCTTCAAAAAATAAAAAAGGTAATAATAAAATTAACCATGGCTCATTTTATCCTCATTTGCAATTTGTCATCTTTTGCACAGAAAAGAGAAATTATCCTAGAGTTTCGAGCTAGCAAGATGGTGAACCTGTACAAGAACCACAATTTGAGAATGTTCAGTGAAAACAACGACCCATCGAGTATGACCCACTGGTGATAACCTATCCCAAGCTTAGTTCTTGATTTCTGTACAAGTTTTCCATGTTTTTCACATGATTTAGGGTAGTTTTAAAAAAGAATCATTTTTCTTGTTGTTGTTTCTCACTTTTGTTTGGTAGGTTAGCGCTTCCGTTGACTAGGTTAGCATTTCTATTTGTTTCTTGCATTCATCCTTTTTATCCACGCACGTCATGTTTGTTAGCGTATCTACTTTGTTAGCACTTTCATGAGTTAGGTTTGCATATATGTATTGTGAGTTAGTGCATTTACCAGAGTTTGTACTTTTCCATGTTATGATTGTGCATTTGTGTTGGGGGTTAGTACATATATTCAATTTAGCACCTGTGTTCATTATGTTAACACATATGTTTAGTTTAACAATGCTATTGTTGAAAAATGAACTTTTGTGATTGATGCAAAGTGTAAGTTCATTTTGATGAATGTGATTGGATGTTTGATAAATTGATGGACAATTGACGATGATTGATAACTATGATCGATGAGTTGATTGATTTGACTGATTGATAATTGTTGATTGATTGCTTGATAGATGTTTTGATTTGATAAGATAATTGTTAGTTTAGAACCATGATTGATTTTTTGATAGGAGCTCAAAGAGACCAATGTAGTCTCCAATGAACAGCTTAATATGTTGATCATTTGATTAATATCATGAGTTGTTCAATAGATAAGACTTTCTTGAAATGGTTGATTGATAGGATAGATGATTGATAGACAAACTTGTCTGATTAAATAGGAGAAACTTGATGTTCTCCAGTGTTAGGAGAAATTCCTAGTGATGTGACACTTGGTTCCAGAGTTGAGTCGAGATGAGATTAGACATATTGATGCTTGTGGTCTATGTCACCGTTTGTATATGCCAAATATTACACATAACAGGGGTCTTTTGATAGCATTGGCTAAGAGTTGGCATAGTGAGTATAACACGTTTCACCTACCCACTGGTGAGATCAGTGTTACGCTCGAGGATGTGTATAGGATCTTACATATCCCTGTTACTAGCGAGATTGTCCAATATGACTACCAGGATAGAGGAGGTACTAAGGCCTACATGGCAGTTTTGGAGATGGGAGAATCGATGGTGGGGAGATCAAATGGGAGGATATGATTATGAATTATGAGACTCTCCCAGTTATACTTGCAGGTTTGATTGGTGGATTTATTTATCCATATAGGAGATCATGAGTGTTTTTTTTAGATGGGGCATCATTCTTTAGAGAATGATGTTGCACCGTACTCGATATGTGTGGGGTGTTTGCATGCTCATACATCTTTATCATGATTTACATCAAGTCATGTATGATGGTGGGGCTAGTCTATCTAATGGGTGCATACTCCTACAGATCTAGTGTTGGGAGCACATATTTTTCACATGGCCAATGCATGAAAGGGTTAGAGGAGATGATCAACCTTTTGTGTACTTGTACAGAGGTATCTTTACTCAGCGTAATCTGGGTAAGCTAGAGTATTAGAGATGGTTCTTGATTCTTTAGACGGTGTTATTTGGCGACCATACATTCATTGTGATCCATGGTTAGAGGATTATTGTGAATTACTATTGATCTTACAGAGCAGATATCTAATCAGATGTACTCATTTCATTATTGAGAGGTAGTTATTTGGTCAGATTTTGACACAATTTGGCTACATTCAACATATGCCTACTGGTGTGGGCATACATGCACAAGCATCAAAGGAAAAATGAGATTGGGGTCCTTCTTTGTCTTTTGATGTAGCATATGCAATTTTTGGATATTCCAATGGTGGCTTATTATTTGAGACCTCATGTTCTAGATGCAGGTATTACAATAGATTATGCTCAGTATCTTCTTACTCATCCATTCATTCATATTGCTATTCCTGCAGACCCTCCTCCTAGATCAGGAGGTGAGGAGTCAAATTATGATGATCCTATGGTGAGGAGGTAGAGACGAAGGTGAGAGCTTAGAGCTTCTTGAGAGCCTGGAGGAGATGAGGGGGATGAGGGCGGCGATGGTCATGGAGGGAGATGAGGATAGAGAGGAGGTAGGGATAGAGTTTATCAAGGACCTTTTGGAGATATTGGATGAGTTAGCAGGATAGGGAGACCACTTCCTATGGTAGGTAGAGATGCAGGTCAGGTTGGGAGGGATGTAGGAAGAGAGAGTGGCAATATTGGATCAGCGAGAGGACTACCTTGTCCTGGATTGGATAGAGGCAGTGGATTAGATATAGGTGAGGGGAGAGGGATTTATTTTGGTTAGTCATCTAGATCCTAGGGTTATAGAAGCAAAGGGAAGTTGGGATGAGGGTGAGGAGGATTTAGAGGACCATGTACCACTTGTTCGTCAGTTGATTAGGAGATCTACATAGATTCAAAATCCAACTAGTGGAGAGGTAGGAGAGAGGGTTGGTGATTAGGGTATGCAGGATGATGCACCTCAACAGGATGTACCATAGAAGGAGACCATGGATGACCTCAAAGCACAAATTGATCATCTGAGAGAATAGGTACATGCTCTCACTCTTGAGAGAGATAGATCAGTGAGGAGATATCAAGATGTATAGGATACACTTGATCATATACAGTAGGTTGGATCTGGTATACTCTCAGCTGATACTGTTAGAGCATTATTCCAGTTTGGGAAGGAAACTACGCATTGGCAGAGGTTATATGAGGATCTGGTCTCAAAGAGCGAGAGAGCAGATAGCTATGTGATTATAGTTAGTATGGATACCAACAGTGGTGGGCTTATGGGACCTCCTCAAAGAGACAAGGACAGGGATCCAGTACCATTTGGTGGGTCTTCCCGTACACCTCCATAGAGAAAGACAGATTGAAGTGACAGTGGCACTGGCACTGGCACTGGACACCCTTGATTTGAGACTTGATCTGTATTACGGGACATTGTATTGTATATCATTGTATACATGGACTTTTTATTTTTATGATGATATGTAGACGTGGACTTCATATGATGCTTTGATTCTTGATTTATTATGCATGCTACGTTGATGATGATGACCTATATGCATTGATTACATGGATGATGCTATGATGATATTTTCTTTCCTTTATGTTGTATGATGTCATAATGATCTAAATGCCTCTATGATATGATGATGATCTATATTCATTGATTACATGGATGATGTGATCGATGATTATATGATCTATATGATGATTGAAATTATTCTATGATTCTTAACTTAAATGATTAAAAGCAATGATCTATATGAAAATTCTTATAATGATGACTTATGCAATGGATGTTTATTTATGTTCCATGATGTACATGCATATGATGATGAAATGATGGAATGATACTAATGAAATGCATTTGATTTTTATTTGATGATTAAAATGCCTATGATGATTAGATGATGACATAATATGGTAAATGAATCTAAATACAAAAATTAAATTAAATGAACCTAATGCAACTAAAAATGATATGATCAATGCAAATTCCACTCTATTCAAACTAATGCAATTAAAATGAATGTAACTAATTAATGATGAATGGTGAACAATTTGATGGTTATGGTAACATGCAAACCTAATGATAGAAAGATGAAATGAACCTAAATAATTTAATGCAACTTAATATGATCAGTGCAAATTGTTTTTGTTTGTCCAAATATACTCAATCTTTATTTCGACCATTGATCTCGAATGAAATGGGATGGAATTCTTATAATGAAACTGACAATGAAATGCTTATAATGCAACTGACAATGAAATGCTTATAATGCAAACGCAAATGACACTAATCTAAAATGACATAACTTAAGTGATATTGCCATTCCTCGCATGCTTCCTTGTAACAGTGCTTTATTTCATCATTGAGCTTTTAAATTGTTGTAAGAAAATACAAGCAACTTGACATAATGATTCAAGTTTACCTGAGTATTTCTTACATGGATTTTGATATAGAAAGTTAATACAAGAAACTAGATATGATGAATCAAGTTGACCTCAGTATTTCATGCAGAACAGACAAGGATTATCCCCTTTCATGCATGACTTAGAACATCCTCCATGATATTTTTCTAATTATATTCTTAGATGAGTACAGACATTACTAAGAGATAAAACACCATCAGTAAAAAAAGAAAACAATCTTGCCCCATCATAGCTCCTCTAGTCATAGGCATCATCGAGTTGCATAAGGTACATGATTGGCAAAAATTGAGATATAACATTGAATCATGTATGTCGTACATATGTTCTCATAGTCATTAACTGATATAATCATTTTGATGAATGATCATTAATAATCCTTTATTACTTGTTGGTTGGATCTTTGCATTCTAAGTTTGATGATTCAATTATTACAAATGTCTTGATCTTCGTTGTCTTGTTGCTCATTGTTTGTTTCAAAATCCTAGGTGTTTAGGTTTTTTCTAAGTTTTTGAATGTTTTTGGAATTTTTAAAGATTTTAAATATGCCCTTAACAAATGTTTTTTTAGGTTTTTGCCCCCAGCAAAAATAAACTTTAGGATGGATATACAAAAGGATAATCCAAACCATGGTGCGATGCGATGCAAATATGATTGACTTTGATAAAATCCAAGACAGTGACTACACTAATTATGTTAAAGATTGATAATTATTGATAAGTTGCATATTATCTGCTAATTGTTTAAAGCAATGGATTCAATAGATGAAATGGGTATGCTAGGACAGATAGATGTGATAGGATGGATAGATGAGAAAAGTGATCTCATAGATGGAAGAACCCACTTTGAGATAGCGCCTTTACGAAGTTTTCACCATCTAAATTTATTGCATTTTTTCATATATTTGATTTTTTTTTTAAATTGACTGTTTTCATTGCTTTACACTATTTTATATTTTTTCTCTTTATGGTTTTTAGGGATTTTCATCGCTTTTCTGATTTTTAGACCTTTTTTGCTTTTTCAATATTTTTTGGTATTTTCTGCTGATACTTTTAAGCATACAATTTCTTCAAATGCATAGTATTGATAGGCTCATTGAACCAATCACCTTCTGGTGTACATAATATGTATGCTCCTGAACCATATGTTGCTACCATGACAAAGGGACCCACCCAGTTTGGCTCAAATTTACCTTTCTTTTCTCGATCTTGTAGATTATGTGGATTTTCTCTTAGGAATATATCTCCAATCTAAAATATTCATGGCTTAACTCTATGGTTTTAGCTTGTCGCCATTCTTTGTTGGTATTATTTTAAATGATCTGAAGCAATTTGGCAATGTTCCTTAATCAACTCAAGTTCTTGAATCCTAGAGACTCGTTATTCTTTCTTTGGGATAAGACCTTTGAAGGACACCCATAGAGAAGGTATCTCTACTTCTACTGGTAATATTTCTTCTGATCCATACAAGACAATATGGATTTGCCCATGTTGATGTACGAATGCTAGTTCGGTATGCTCGTAGAGAAAGATTTAGCTGAATATGATAGACTTTACCAGCTTCATTAAATAAGTTGTGAACATTATTTTTAAAATATGTAAGAAGAGAATCAATAGAAAATTGAATTTAGTTTCTAAGTTACTAGTTGTTTTTTGAGAAAAAGAAATCCTATTTGATGAAAATTTCAAATTTCAATGCAGTGGTACTAAAATTTTAGGAAAAAGATAAGTAGATGTATGTCTGACAACCCAAATCACAATCAAATAAATTTTTTTTATAATATCTATAATATAAGTATTCTAGACTCATGTCCAGATGTGACACATTTTTTAATAATTTTTTATTAAGTAAATAATTATTTATGAATTTATTACTACAACTTTTCAGAAATTTAGAAACTCCTACATCTAACCACCTTAACCTGGTCAAAACCTTATGAAATTTAATTTTTATTTTATTTTTCCCTATAGTAGATGAAGCATAGGATGTGATGCATGTTTTGGATTCAAAAAAAATTATATCATTTGAAAGTTATGAGTGTTTTTCAATCAGTCTATCAATAAGGATTAATTTCATAATTCAATTAGAAAATAAATAATAATTATTTATTAATCGAAATAAGACAAGCCTTATATTGTTGGAAAGTTGAGAATGTCCTTAAAAAACCCTTTTTGTTTTATCAATTTTGGCTACAAAAAAACTCGTCAGCCACCAATGTAAAGTCTAGAAAATCAAGGAATACTGAAAAACACGTTTTTTCAGTTGACTTTCTAGGCTTGTCACTTCCAAGCCAAATCCCAAAGCATTCCCGAGCCAAAATTTGAAATTTGAAATTTGTTCAACAAAAAATTGGATATCCGATTTGAATAAGTAAATTCACTAACTAAATTTGCACATAATTAATCTATTGTTTATTGATATATTAATATATAATATTTTTATATATTAATTTATAAATAAATTAGTATATGATATTAGTGAGAGTGAGAGGGGGGATTGGAGAGAGAGAGAGAGGGAGAGAGAGAGAGGGGTGGGGGAAGGGAGAGGGAGAGGTAGAGAGATTAGGGGAGAGAGATGGGGGGATAAATATATATATATATATATATATATATATATATATATATATTTATATATATATTGAGAGAGAGAGAGATATTATTGGTCATATGGTATCCTAAGGGGTCATATTGTATCCTACAACCCCTTAGGACACCATATAACCCCTTAAGAAACTAAATTGTGTTGTTATGGGTCATATTGTATTCTAAGGGGTTATATTATGTCATATGACCCCTTTAAGACACCATATAACCCCTTAGGACACAATATGACCCTTTACGACTCTACACGATGTCATTATTGGTCATATGACCCCTTATGGCACCATATGGTATTGTTAGGGGTTATATTCTATCCTATGACCTCTTAGGATACCATATGACCCCTTAAGACACCATATTTGGTCGTTATGGGTCCTTTGGTGTCCTAAGGGGTCATATTATGTCGTACAACCCCTTACAACACCATATGACCCCTTAAGACATGAAATTGTGTCATTATGTGTCACATTGTGTCCTAAGGGGACATGGGACACCATATGACCCCTAAGTACAACATGCGACCCCTTATGACACTATATTGGGTCCTTATGGGTCCTATATTGTCTTATGGGGTCATATTATGTCCTACGACCCCTTAGGACACCATATGACCCCTTAAGACACCACATTGTGTTGTTGGGGGTCATATGTTGTCCTAATGGGTCATGGGACACCATATGACCCCTAAGGACAACATATGACCCATTATGACAACATTTTCGGTCGTTATGGGTCCTATGCTGTCTTAAGGGGTCATATTGTGTCCTACGACCCCTTAGGACACCATATCACCCCTTAAGAAACCATATTGGCTCATTATGGCTCCTATGGTATACTAAGGGGTTAAATTATGTCCTACAACCCCTTAAGAAACCTAATTGTGTTGTTAAGCGTCATATAGTGGCCTAAGGGGTCATGGGACATCATATGACCCCTAAGGACAACATATGACCCCTTATGACACCATATTTGGTCATTATGGGTCCTATGGTGTCCTAAGGGGTCATATTGTGTCTTATGACCCCTTAGGACACAATATGACCCCTTAAGACACTAGATTGTATCGTTGGGGGTCATATGGTGTCGTAAGGGGTCATGGACACCATATGACCCCTGAGGACAATATATGACCCCTTAAGACACCAGATTGTATTGTTGGGGGTCATATGGTGTTGTAAGGGGTCATGGGACACCATATGACCCCTGAGGACAATATACGACCCCTTACGACACCATATTGGGTCATAATGGGTCCTATGGTGTCCTAAGGGGTCATATTGTGTCCTATGACCCCTTAAGACACCAAATGATCCCTTAAGACACCATATTGGGTTGTTATGGGTTCTATGGTATCCTAAGGAGTCATATTGTGTCTTATGACCCCTTAGGACACAATATGACACTTAAGATAATAAATTGTGTCGTTAGGGGTCATATGGTGTCCTAAGGGGTCATGGGAGATCATATAACTACTAAGGACAATATATGACCCCTTATGACACCATATTGGGTTGTTATGGGTAGTATGGTGTCCTAAGGGGTCATATTGTGTCCTATGACCTCTTAGGATACCATATGACTACTTAAGACACCATATTGGGTTGTTATGAGTTCTATGGTGTCCTAAGGGGTTGCATTATGTCCTATGACCCCTTAAGAAACCAAATTGTGTCATGATGGGTTATATGGTGTCCTAAGGGGTCGTGGGACACCATATGACTCCTAAGGATAATATACAACCCCTTATGACACCATATTGGGTCTTAATGGGTGCTATGGTATCCTATGGGGTCATATTGTGTCCTACCACCCCTTAGGACACAATATGACCCCTTAAGACACCATATTGGGTCATTATGTGTCCTATGGTGTCCTAAGGAGTCATATTGTGTCCTATGAACCCTTAGGACATAATATGACCCCTTAAGAAACCAAATTGTGTCGTTAGGGGTCATATGGTGTCCTAAGGGGACATGGAAGACCATATAACCTATAAGGACAACATACAACCCCTTATGACACCATATTGGGTTGTTATGGGTCCTATGGTGTCCTAAGGGGTCATACTATGTCCTGTGACCTCTTAGGACACCATATGACTACTTAAGAAACCATATTGGGTCGTTATGAGTTCTATGGTGTCCTAAGGGGTCACATTGTTTCCTACGACCCCTTAGGACACCATATGACCCCTTAAGAAACCAAATCATTTCATTATGGGTCATATGGTATCCTTAGGGGTCATGGGACACCGTATGACCCCTAAGGATAATATACAACCCATTATGACACAATATTGGGTAGTAATGGTTCATATGCTGTCCTAAGGGGTCATATTCTTTCCTATGACCCCTTAGGATACCATATGACCCCTTAAGACACCAAATTTTGTAATTATGGGTCATATTGTGTGCTAAGGGGTTAAGGGACACCATATGACCCCTAAGAACACCATACGACCTCTTATGATACCATATTGGGTCATTATGGGTCCTATGGTGTCATAAGAGGTCATATTATGTCCTAGGACCCCTTAGGATACCATATGACCCCTTAAGACACCATATTGGGTCATTATGAGTCCTATGGTGTCCTAAGGGGTCATATTGTGTCCTACAACCCCTTAGCACACCATATGATCCCTTAAGACACCAAATTGTTTCGTTAGGAGTCATATAGTGTCCTAAGGGGTCATGGGATACCATATGAACCCTAAGGACAACATACGATCGCTTATGACACCATATTGGGTTGTTATGAGTCATATGTTGTCCTAAGGGGTCATATTATGTCCTACGACCCCTTAGGACACCATATGACTCTTTAAGACACCATATTGGTTCATTATGTGTTCTATCATGTCCTAAGGGGTCACATTGTGTC
Organism: Cryptomeria japonica; assembly: GCF_030272615.1. Classification (NCBI taxonomy): domain Eukaryota; kingdom Viridiplantae; phylum Streptophyta; class Pinopsida; order Cupressales; family Cupressaceae; genus Cryptomeria; species Cryptomeria japonica. The sequence continues at coordinate 612,552,003 of NC_081412.1, read as the reverse complement.
CTACAACCCCTTAGGACACCATATGACCCTTTAAGAAACCAAATTATGTTGTTATGGGTCATATGGTGTCCTAGGGGGTCATGGGACACCATATGACCCCTACGGACAATATACAGCCCCTTATGACACCATATTGGGTGGTAATGGATCCTATGGTGTCCTAAGGGGTCACGTTGTGTCCTACGACCCCTTAAGACACCATATGATCCCTCAAGAAATCATATTGGGTCATTATGGGTCCTATAGTGTCCTAAGGGGTCATACTCTATTCTACGACCTCTTAGGACACCATATAACCCCTTAAGAAACCAAATTATGGTGTTATGGATCATATGGTGTCCTAATCAGTCATGGGACACCATATAACCTCTAAGGACAACATACGATCTCTTATGACAGCATATTTAGTCGTTATGAGTCATATAGTGTCCATAGGGGTCATATTGTGTCCTATGACCCCTTAAGACACCAAATTGTCTTTTTGTAGCTCATATTGTGTCCTAAGGTCATATGAACCCTAAGGACAACATAGGATGCCTTATAATATCATATTGGGTCGTTATGGGTCCTATGGTGTCCTAAGGGGTTATATTATGTCCTACGACCCCTTAAGACACCATATGACCCATTAAGACACCATATTGGGTCGTTATGGGTCATATTGTGTCCTAAGGGCTCATGGGACACCATATGACCCCTAAGGACAACATACAACCACTTATGACACCATATTGGGTCATTATGGGTCCTATGTTGTCCTAAGGGGTCATATTGTGTCCTATGATCCCTTAGGACATCATATGACCTCTTAAGACACCATATTGGGTTGTTATGGGTCATATGGTTTCCTATGGGGTCATGGGACACCATATGACCCTTAAAGACAATATACAACCCCTTATGACACCATATTGGGTCGTTATGAGTCATATGGTGTCCATAGGGGTCATATTGTGTCCTAATTGGTCATATTGTGTCCTAAGGGATCATGGGACAATATATGACCCCTAAGGACAACATACGACCCCTTATGACACCATATTGGGTCATTATGAGTCACGAGGGGTCCTAAGGGTTTATATTATGTCCTACGACCCCTTAGGACACCATATGACCCCTTAAGACACCAAATTGTGTTGTGAGGGGTCATATGGTGTCCTAATGGTTCATGGGACACCATAGGACCCCTAATGACAACATACAACCCCTTATGACACCAAATTGAGTCGTTATGAGTTGTATGTTGTCCATAGGGGTCATATTGTGTCTAACGACCTCTTAGGACACCATATGACCCGTTAAGACACCAAATTTTGTCGTTATGGGTCATATTGTGTCCTAAGGGGTTATGGGACACCATATGACCCCTACGGACAATATAAGACCCCTTATGACACCATATTGGGTCGTTATGAGTCCAATAGTGTTCTAAGGGGTCATATCATGTCTTAAGGGGTCCTATTGGGTCCTATGACCCCTTAGGATGCTATATGACCCCTTAAGACATCAAATTATGGTATTAGGGGTCATATGGTGTCCTAATAGGTCATGGGACATGATACGACCCCTAAGGAGAACATACAACCCCTTATGACAACATATTGGGTCATTATGAGTCATATGGTATCGTAAGGTGTCATATTGTGTCCTACAACCTCTTCAGACACCATATGACCCCTTAAGACATCAAATTATGTCGTTAGGGGTCATATGGTGTCCTAATGGGTCATGGGACATCAAATGACCCCTAAGAACAACATACGACCCCTTATGACACCATATTGGGTCATTATGGCTCCTATGGTGTCTCTCTACCCCCCTCTCTCTCTCTCTCCTCCCTCCTCTCTCCCATAATTTCTCTCTATCTCGCTGCCTGTCTCTCTCTCTCTCTCTACCCTAATCTCTCTCTGTCCCCCCCTCTCTCTCTCTATGTGTGTGTGTGTGTGTCTCCCCCCTCTCTCCTTCCCCCCCCTCTCTCTCTATCTCCCTCTCCCATAATCTCTCTCTCTCTAAAATATGAGTAATAAAATAAGATATTAGATTTTATCAGATATTCAATTTCTGTCACTACCATTATTGTGGCAACAGTAAAAAAAAAGGACGGCAATGGGAAAAAGTTTTGTGACTACAAATTTATACATTAAAATTGGATATCTGATATAATATATTATTATATTATATAATATATATAATGTACTAATATATTATATAATATATATAATGTAATAATATATTATTAAATTATAATAATACTATATAATATATATATATATATAATATATATATATATATATTATATAATTGTCCAAGGGGTTGACCTTAACTGGTTAAAACACTAGGTTCTCACTATGGAGACCCAAGTTCAATTCCCAATAGGGAGTTCTAGTCAAAAGCTATTCAAGCTTCGGCGAATTACCGATCAAAAAAATAAAAAAATAATAATATATTATATAATTATAATAATATAATATATTATTATATTATATAATATAATATAATATTTAATAATCTAATATTATATTATATATTATGTATTATATAATATATAATATAATATAATAATATATTATATATTATATAATATGTAATATATAATATATTACTATATTACATTTTATATTATATAATTTATTTTTTAATTTAAAATTACTGGTAAAAATTGGATATCTGATATTATCGGATATCCGATTTAATCTATTTTTCTTAGGTGTTTACCATGACAAGGTGTACTGACACCAAGGTCAAGCAAAAAGTCAACATGGATTTTCACGTTTTTAAGCGAGTAAAGAAGGCTAATTTTTTCACATCACCACTTTTCGCCCACCATGATCCTACACTAACCCACATATGTAAATGAATTTGTCTCCATAGTAGGCCAATAATAACCCAATCGAATAAGTTTCTTAGCCAGCATTAAGCCACTTGAGTGTGTTCCACAAATATCTTCGTGGACTTCATTGAGAAATTTTTCAAATTCTTCCTATTCGAGACACCTTAGTAGAGTGTTATCTACACATCATCTATATAAAGTATCACCAATGATAATATAGCGAGATGACTAATAGATTAAATTTATTTTTTGATTGTAGGATAGGTTTGAGGGAAGGATATTCTCCTTTAGGTATTGATAAGTTTGTCTATATAAGGATTGATCAGTTTTATATATGTGGAAAATCATGTGTTTGTCTTGGGACTCAAGAGTAGGATGCAAGATATCTTCCACCCGTTGGAATTTGTAACATTGTTGATTCTCTTGGTTCTGCAAAAGAGATGATATTGTAGCCTTTGCATCTACTACTTTATTCTCATTCTTTGGGATCTAAGTGAATGACATTTCTTCAAAGTATTCTTTAAAATATTCAACCAACTTTTTATAGGGCATCAATTGGTCATCCTTGGTTTGATAATCATCATTTATCTAGTTGATCATGATATGTGAATCTCCATAAGCATGTAGTTCCTTGATGTTCCATTCAATGGCCATTTTGATCCGAATGACCAATGCCTCATACTCTGTAGTGTTGTTTGTGCATAAGAATCATAGTCTATATGATTTTAGAATTATGTGGCCTTGAGGTGTTATGAACAAGATTCCTGCACCTAATCCATGTTGTGTATAGGAGTCATCAAAGTATCTCGCAAAAATTTGTGCTAACTGTCAGAATGTCTACATCAGGAAATTCAATATGCAATGGTGTGTCATCTTGTAGGGACACTTCTGCCATTTGATCAACAATTACTTTTCCTATGATATATTTTCAATCAACATATTCTATGTCAAACTCACTTAGCATCATAACCCATTTGGCCAATCTACTTGTCAATATCGGCTTGCTTAGCAAATACTTCAATGGATCTATTTTTGCTATCAATTTAATATTATGAGTCAACATATAATGTCATAATTTATGAGTTGCAAATACAACTACTAAGCATGTATTCTCAACTAATGTGTAGTTCAATTCACAACCTACAAGTGTTCTTTTGATGTAATATACTACTCTTTCTTTTCCATCTTCATCATGTTGTGCTAAGAGAGATCCTAGTGATACATTTGTCACTACAATGTAATGCAACAATGGTTTCCCTTTGATTGGTGATACCAGTATTGGAGGATTTGCCAAATATTCCTTAATTTGCATGAAACCTTCCTCACATTTATGATCCCATTTGAATGGAACATTCTTGTGTAATAAGTGAGTAAAGGGATGACATCTATCTACTAGCTGAGAAATGAATCTTCTGATTGACTGCAATCTCCCTTGTAGAGAATGCAATTGGCTGATATTCTTAGGTGACTCCATCTCCATGATATCTTTTACTTTTTCAAGGTCTACTTCGATTCCATGCACTGATATAATGTACCTTGGGAGTTTTCTTGAGGTAACTCTGAATGCAAATTTCTTTGGGTTTAAAACTTAACTGATATTGTTCTCTCCTTGTATGAGATTTTGCACGTATGTCATCCAAATATTATTTCATGAATGCATGCATCATGTCATGGAAAATTGTTGCCATGGCTCTCTGATAATTTGCTCCTATATTTTTAAGCCAAAATGGCATGACATTGCAATAGTAGATACCACATGCACGAGTGAATGTTGTCTTCTCTTGATCTTTAGGTGCAATTTTTGTTTGATTGTACATTGAGAACCCATCCATTAAGATAAACATCTGATGACCTACTAATAAATCTACAATTATATCAATGTTTGGCAGTGGGAAGTCATCTTTGGGACATGCTTTGTTAAAATCTATGAAGTTGGTGCAGACTCTTATGCTTTTATCTGATTTTGACACTAGCACAATGCTTGAAACCTACTCTAGATAAGAAACAAGTCTTATGAAACCCACATCTAATAGTTTCTTTAGCTCTATTTTGACACGGAGAGTGATATGCGGATGCATCCTTCTTAGCTTTTCCTTAACTCGTTTTTCTTGTAGATCTACATTGAGATGGTGCATGATAAGATTTAGATCAAGTCATGGCATGTCTACATAGGACCAAGCAAAAGTTATTTGTCTTTGTTTTAAGAACTCTATGTAGTCTTTCTTTTCTTCATCTGATAATGATGCAGCGGGATGAAGGATCTCGGGATCCTTTGATGTGCCAATATTTATTTCTTCTATTGGCTCTATTAATATGGTGGATCTCTCCTAAAAATATGTAGGGAGGGTGTCAAATATTCCATCCTCTGGCACCTCAAGGAGGTTTTCACCATTAGATACATCCTTTATTTTTTCTCTTGACTAATCTAGTGTTGCCATGAAATGGTTTTCAACACTAGCTCTTTTTCCTTGTTTTATTTTAATTTTGCGACTAGATAGTTTGGCACCCTCCTGACTGCAATAAGTGTTAATTGATTCATCGATGGAAGATATCTTAGGTGTGATTGGTTCAATGGCATTAGCATATACAGCTAAGGCATGATCATTGGAAAAGATATCTAGTTCAAGGTTTTCAGTGTTTTCCCAGTCAATTAGTTCTGGATGATGCATAGGTAGGTCATAGTCTTCGTCATCATTGGGTATTTCAATATTCATGAGATAATAGTCATACTTTGGTGTTGAGTAGATGATGTCATATATAGAACTCTCTTGAAGATAATCTCTCTCAAGTGCTCTTCAATTATCTCTAATGAAGTCAAGATGGGTATTTTTGTGATTCGCTCTCAAGTGACTAATCATTTGACGTTTGTCCCTCAAATGAATGAATTGTATCAACATATACATCTTTAAAAATGCAGGTTCCCTATAGGTCAATTCCATCAGATTCATTTGTGGCTTGAAGTTGACATACTTGTGCACATGATGTAGAAGATTATGTTACTATTTTCTTTGCTATCTTCTGCCTTCTCCCAAACTTAGCTTCCTCTGAACTAACAGTCAATTATGCTTGACTTTCTATTAGTTCCTCTAGATTTCTTCCATATCTTGGTATTTCTTACCCAATATTTGATATAAATATGATATTATGTTGATCTTCTGATGATAGATTAGTGACTGTTTGTGTTCCTTCTGTTGTTACTTCTTGATTCTTCTCATTCTCTTTTCTTTGTATCCTGATTTCTTCTTGCCTTATTTCCAACACTCTTCTCTATTTTATGGAAAGTGTGTCGTCACTTGTAACAACAATTTGTTCATCATCATTCTCTTTACTTAATGCATCACATAATGGATCTGGACCCCATTCATATTTATTTGAATCTCTCTCTAAATCATTGTCCAGAATCACACCACTATATCTAACAAGAATGTTATATGGTGAGAATAGTTCCTTGATTTTTGCCATCTATTCCTTTATTGTTTCCGGAATATCTTGATCAGGTTCCATGCTTTCTTGTATTCTTTGGACTTGTTTGTAAGATTCCTCTTCTCTTTTGATAGCAATCTCTTCTTGTTGTCTCTCATATTCTTCTTGTTTTTGCTACTTGATGTAGCCTTTCTTGCCATGGTTATTCTTTAGGAGTCTCTTTCTTTCTCCATTTGGGATAGTGATAATCGTACTACTTTGGTTTTGATTTAGAATACCCAAGTCCCAATTTATCTTTCTTAGATTGTGTGTGAGGACAAATGGGTTATGAAATACCTTTCTGGTGCTTACCAATTGGTCATTTTCCTTCATATCCCATTTGTTGCATGATTTTGTAACCATTGCCATATTTCTCTATGGGAATAATGACTTTGTAGCTATTTCTATAGTTTTGTTTTCATCTTTGTATAGCTAGCTAAGAATATCCTTATCTTCAGTTTCCTCTGAAGTGTTCCGGCTATAACAAATGCTCCATAAACATTTCAATTGATTTATGTTGGATCTGAGGTTGAGAATTTGTAGGTTTTCCATATGATTTAGGTGAAAGTTATAAGTTATGCAAAGAGTACTTCCCCATTCCTTCATCATTTAATTTGAGTTTTTTCTCAAAATTCTTCCATAATATTTCTTGAGTTTCCTTGGTGGGACAGACTGCTTCTCTATTATGTGGAACCCTTGCATCTTCCATTGGTTTTAGATTATTGTAATATTGCCTGGAGTCTACTAATATAGTGATTTACCGTCAATTATGAGGAAACTTAACACACTAATGGTATGTAGAAGGAATTGCTTGTATGTCATGAATCCATGGTCTTCCCAAAATAATGTTATAAGATAGATTCAATTCTAGAACCTGGCACAGTGTGTCTCTTTCTACTGGTCCTATTTTGATTGGAAACACGACAGTCACTTTAGAAGAACACTTTTCCTCATCATAAGCCTTGACAGTTATTCTCTTCTTTGGATCCACTACATTCTTGGAATATCTCAAAGTGTTTATTAAACTTCATGCAAAAATATTCTAGCTAGCTCCACCATCTATGAGTACGCGTTTGACATGTGTTGTATGAATGGTGACTTCAATATGTAGGGGAGCATTGTGAGGGTGTTGTAAATATGCATCATCATTTTCAAAAAAATATAAACAATGAGGGCCTATGAGGTGTCCCACTATGTTTTGGAATTGTTCTACATCCATGTTTTTTGAGACTGTTGTTTCTACTATATCTCTCTCCAATATTTCCTCATGCATAGGTTAAACTTTTAGGAGCTCCAAAATTGATATTTGGGCAGGTATCTATTGTAATTGTTCCACTAACTTGTATTGTCTCGAAGTGGATGTTGATTCATTCATTGTACCCAAAAATGTAATCTTTGCTTTGCTTCTAGTGATGGCGTTAATCAGTTGTGAAGGTGTTTTATCTTTGATAATGATGACATTTACCACATCATCATATGTGTAAGTATAGTTTACCTTAGATTTTCCCTTGGGATCCTTTGGTTTAGATTGTTCACCTTTTTCATAATTTGGGAGTGGAGTTTTGAATGCTAGATATGATTCATTTGTTTAATGATCATCCACTATGATAGCTCCATTATCAATTAAGTCTTGAATAAGATGCTTTAATCTTTGAAAATCATTAGTTTTATGTCCTTTGTTTCAATGATAGTTACAAAAATGATTATCATTCCACCAACTTGGTTTGATTTGAGGCTCATAATTTCTTGCTTCTAGTAAGGTAATTAATTTATTTGTAAGAAGAGTCTTTAAAGATGGTTCCAATGGTTCCCCAATGTTGGTGAATTTCCTGTAGGGATTAGAGAATAAAGACTTGGGTTTACTATTCTCTTGATTGTTGTTGTTGTTGTGATTGTTGTTATAGGAATTGTTGTAGAGTTCTAACTCTCCCTTCTTTACCATTGCATCTTCTATCTTTAGACCTTTTTTAATCATTTTTGCAAAACTAGGAGGACATTGCAGTTTGAGTCTATAACACATTTCACTTGTAATATTATCAATGAATATGTGCATTTTCTCTTGATCTATTACATCTCTTAGATACCTATTAAACAATCATCTCCATCATTGTAAAAGACCATGAAAGGTTCAACATTATTTTGTTTGATATTGCATAGGTCTAGCATTGTTATCTGATTTCTTATGTTGTAGGAGTATTGTGAGATGAATCTATTCACAAGTTCTTCAAAAGATTTAATCCCAGATGGTCATCTTGAAAACCATTGCATTGATTTCCCGCTTAAAATTCTAGGAAATAGATGCATCGGGTAAGTTCATTGTGTGCAAACTCCATACTCATAGTGCAAAGTTCTTTGATATGCTCTTGAGGATCATATTTCCCATCGTATTTATTGTATTTCAAGATTTACCAATGTTTTAGGAATGGTATCATGTTTAAAATCTTGTGAAAAGGATATGGACAGAAGTCCTCCAATGAATATTTCTTGGAATCGTTCCATTCTGCATATTCCGTATTTGTTGTTGCAAAGTTTTCATTTGTTGAGTGAGAGTTGATAGAGGATTATCAATGTAGGTTCTCCTTGCATCTTCATAAGTTATTTTGTCACTTTTCTCCCTTCTTGTTTCATCTTGGTTCATTGTATCATCGTGGTCTCTTCCTCTTGTTTCTTCACTATCTCTTCTTGTTTTTTCATGGTTTACTCGATCCAAGTCATCATCATTGCAATAATCAGTGTTTTTGATTATTACTTGTTTCTGCATCTTGTTTCTATAGTGTCATAAAATTGTGACCCTAGCAATTTTTTATTGCATTAGGGTCCTCATGCACACGATATCGAATCGTCTAGCCTGATTGGAGACCTGAGATTGCTCAACCCTCATAATCCTCTTCTCCCTTAGCATCCACACCACCCTATCTACACTCTTCCCTATAGAAAGGGGTAGGACAGGGGTGTGGCGCCCCTATCCTTTCCCTATTTTGGGGTAGGACCTTTCCTAGAGCATGCATTGTAGGTTGTGCAATGAGCGGGAAACTTCCCCGATGTCGGCCTATGATGAAAATCAGTTTCATTAAACCTAATTGACATGTATTTAAGTTGCATTTGTCATCTCATTTGCATAAGTTGTATGAGTGGGAAATTTTACACAAGATCAAGTATTCAAACATTATTTTCTAGCATTGAACATTCTCAAGTCTCCCTTCAAGGCTAGGTGTTCCATTCAAGTCAAGGATTCAACCATTGAAGAGGAGATTGATTCCAACATTTAATTCCACACAAGCATTTCTATCAATATTGCTACCACAACCTCCTCAAGGTGATTTACAATCCAATCTTTCATTTAAATCTACTTGCAAGTACTTTCTTTCTTTACTTGGTTAATTCCAAAACTGGGGTTTGACCTAAAGGCAAACCCCCAATCCCAACCCATTTTCCTCTCTTTTTTGTGTGTAGGTTGTAGGTGTGCAACTATAATTTCAGATTCAGACTCCATTTGCTGAAGCGGAAAAACCCTTTTTGTTTCATGGATTTTTCGAAGGATCGTGTACATTCCCACCACGGTCCGAGCAACTTTTCCTCAAATTCATAGGGTGACTTTGTCTTGACATATTATTGCCAGATTCAGGTGCATAGCTAGATCCCATATTCTGTTCTTAGTTCTTTGTCAATTTTCCACTTAGTCTCTCTACATAATTCAATTAGTTCTTTTCCATTTCAAATAGGAAGAGGGGATGAGCTTATCATTCCCATTTCATTCAGAATTCTACCTTCATCTTTGGAGTTTGAATCTAGTGAATTCTCCTCTCCTCATCCAATTTAATTAGGTGAAAAGTGCTTGAAGGGAAATCTGTAGTGAAACTCTCATCTCTCCTTGGAGGGAAAGGGTAGTTTTCCTTATATTACATTTGACCCTAGCAAGACCATTAGTGCACCTAATGGCCCTTTATATACATAGTTGCGAAGGTTGAGGATATCCCTTATCGTGGTGCCCTTATTGATCCCTCTTGCATGGTTAATGTCATAACTGAAGAGTATCTTTTGACTTTATGATTGCATAAACCAATATACAATTCTTCTAATGTGGTTGTGAATCTATTTGATGGCTTCTCTTGACCTACCATTGGTTTTATCACCCTTTGTGTTTAAGTTCATACTAAATCCATTGATGTTGATTTTTTTATCATACCCTCTTCTGAGCAATTCCATGTGAAGTTGGGCTATCCTTGGCTATCTTCCATGAAGGCTATTGCTTGTCCAATCCACAAGTGTCTCAAATTTCCTCATAATGGAGAAGTCATAACCATGAATCATAGCTTATTTCATCCATCTGAAAGAAGCCCTAGTGTTCATATTCATTTATTTTGGCCTAAACAATTTCAATCTCTACCATCAAGGAGCGATGCCCTTTTTAAATCTTATCAAAAATGGAAGAAAGATATGATCTGATCCTTAAGTCAACCTAGACCTCCAACACTTGACATTCCTATTATTATTCAAGATGAGGTTCTTCCCCTCATGGATAAAACTAATCTCCCTCCTAAGGAAAATCATCAACCTATTCCTCTGGATGTGACTTTACCTTCTCTTAAGGAGAACAACAATATTCTTCCTAAGGTTAGACCTATATCTCCTCATCACGATGGACCTAGTCTCCTTCCTACACCTAATATTCCTCCTTTCTATGGCGTAGTTCCACCTCCTTCCTCTTATCGAGAGAAGAGGCTTTCTTCTCCTCTTGTTCAACAAAATAGACCTCAACCTAAACCTTCAACTATCAAGGAGAGAAACATTCCTATTTATGTTCCTCCTCCTTCTCAACCTTCCACTAAGACTTGATAAAATCATTGTGCGACCGAATGTCATGTTCGAGCTCGTGAAGCTATCCCTCAAAATATTCAATATTCCCTTTTCTCCCAAGCAAGGTGTTCAACCTACATCTACAAATCATAAGTTGCACAAAACATGTGATGGTTTGACTTCTATTTGTATTCTTTCTCCTCTTTCTCTAAACTTTGATGAAGAAATGAGTGAGAATGTTATTCATAATGGAAATACAACTCCTAATGCTTCTAATAGTGAGTATGAATATGTTGATGTGGACAAGTATTTATCAAATGAGTTTTCACAAACCCTAATCCTAGCTCCTAGAATCGAACAAAGTGGCTTATAACATGAGAATAGTCCTTGTTTGGATCTTGTGATAGCTCCATCTGTTGTGCTCGATGTCACTCCTTTGGCATATTGCTCTGCTTCTTGAAATAGTGATTAGAAAGATCGGGAGGCGGATGCCATGCTACATTAGCAATATTATCATTGTAGATCTTCTCTCTCTCCTTTCTTTCTCTTTTGTGACCATTCTTGTATGTGTATCCCTATTCTTCTATTGTTCCCTTAATGTCTACTTGGGGATGATACAACGCATTGAGATATTTTCTTGGTCTCTTTCATGTTTACTCAAAATACATCATCTTTTCCCTTTCTTCTAAGGTAGTGTCCTTCTTTGGGGAATTCCAATTATTATATGGACATATACATACATGATATACATGAGTTATCATACAACATACTGACCCCGAGGAAAGTGACACTACCTCATGTTTTGTGTTAATTATCTTTGGGTTTATTCCTTGACTGGGGACTGAATCCTTGCCATAAAGTGCTCCCTCCCTTCTCTTTCTCTTGGTTGTATCCTACTTTAAAGCAATCACTTCCGATAAGGCACATGCGATCGCTTTAACATGGGGACATACACTCTGCTCATATTTTCCTTCTTCGTACTTACAATTACTTAGTGAACTTTTTTTTGCTTTTCAATATTTGGTATCCTTTCTTTCATGACTCATAGTGAAGGGAACTTTTCTACTTGTAGTCATGGTTCTCCTGTTCTCGATCTTCCCTTTTACTTTGGCAATCAAAGTCATAAGATCCTAAGTCCACTGAGGGCTTGGCGAATCTTTCCTCCTTGACGTGGTAAAAGTCTTTCAATCTTGTTTTCTTGTACTTTAACGATAGTATTGGCATATGCTCATACTCTTACTAAAGTGGGGGCTAAATGTAGTTTCATAAAATTGTGACCCTAGCAATTTTCAACTGCATTAGGGTCCTCATGCATGCGAGATCGAATCCTCTTGCCTAATCAGAGACAAGAGACTACTCAACCCTCAGAATCTACTTCTCCCATGGCCTCCTCACCAACCTGTCTGCACTCTTCCCTGGAGAAAGGGGTAGGACAGGGGAATGGTGCCCCTGTCCCCCCTAGGATAGGGGCATGTCGCCCTTGTCCTCCCAGGACTAGGGTGTGGCACCCCTATCCCCCCTAGGAGAAGGGAGTGGTTCGCTTGTCCTCCTAGGACTCAGCGTGGCACCCCTCTCTCTACCCTATTTTGGGGTAGGACCTTTCCTAGAGCTTGCATTGTAGGCTGTGCTATGAATGGGAAACTTCCCCGATGTCAGCCTGTGACAAAAATCAGTTTCATTAACCCTATTGACATGCATTTAAGTTACATTTTTCCTCTCATTTGCATAATTTTAATGAGTGGGGAATTTTACATGAGATCAAGGATTCAAGAGAATTCAATAATTCAAGTATTCTTTTCCAGCATTGAGCATTCTCAAGTCTCCCTTCAAGGCTAGGTGTTGCATTCAAGTCAAGGATTCAATCATTGAAGAGGAGATTGATTCCAACATTCAATTCCACACAAAAATTTCTATCAATATTTCTACCACAACCTCCCTTGAGGTGATTTACAATTTAGTCTTTGATTTACATCTACTTGCAAGTACTTTCTTTTATTACTTGGTTAATTCCAAAACTGGGTTTTGACCTAAAGGCAAACCCCCAATCCCAACCCATTTTCCTCTCTTTTTTGTGTGTAGGTTGCAGTTGCAAAATTGTACTTTTATATTCGGGCTCCATTTGTAGAGGCAAAAAAACCCTTTTTGTTTCATGGATTTTTCAAAGGACTGTGTACATTCCCACCACGGTTCGGGCAATTGTTTCTCAAATTTGCAGGGTGACTTCATCTCAACATATTACTGCCAAGTCTAGGTGCATAGCTTCATCTCATATTCTGATCTCAAGTTATAATAAGTTTTTTGTCACTTTTGCACTTAGTCTCTCTACATAATTCAATCAATTCATTTCCATTTCAAATAGGAATGGGGGATTATCTTATCATTCCCATTTCATTCAAAATTATACCTTCATCTAGTGAATTCTCCTCTCCTCTTCCAATGTAATTAGGTTGAAAATATTTGAAGGGAAATCTGTAGTGAAACTCTCATCTCTCCTTGGAGGGAAAGGGTAGTTTTCCTCTTGATCTCTCATTCACATTTCACCACATTATAGTTTCAAACTTTCCATGTTAAAATCTTGTGGCAATTTTGCTCTTGAATTTGCCAATATTAGAATCTACTTATGATTTTGTTTTTTCAAGAGATTTTCCATTAGTTTATCAAATCTAGAATCTCGTTCAAAGTCTCTAATGGTATTATTGACTGCTTCTTCATCAACATTTGTGTATCCAAATCGATGAAACATTGGATTTTCCTCTTCCATTTATTTTTGTTTGTCTTATCAATTTCTCATGTTGAGCTCTATTCCAAACTGGCAAATGATTCATTTGGAACTTCCCAAGGTTTGTTTTCTAGATGCAACTCAATAGGTGATCACTTGTTTAGGAAGATAATCTAAGTTGATTTTACCACCCCTATTAGTGCCTTGGTATAAGGAGTCTCTTTGTTGAAAAGCATGTGCTTGTAAGGTTTCTTTATCAAACTCTGTTTCGTAACCACATAGATAGTTATGAAAATGGTGTAGGAATGTGTGATGCTTTAACAGAATTTTATGGTTGATGTATAAGAATATCCTCTTCTTCAAGATAGCCTTATAAGTAGGTTTCTTTTTCTTGAGGGGATATCAAAAAGTAATATATGCATATAATGAGTTTCAAGTTGTTTGATTCTAAAGCGAGTGCAATTTTGATTTTGATATAACCTAGGTCCAAATAGGAATGATATACCCAAGATAATGAACAAAGGTTGACATGATCTAGTTTCATGATTAAGGATTTGATGTATCCTGATAAGAAATTGATGATGGCAATTTTGCACTTGAGATTGTTGATTCAATAACTTGTTGAATGTTTATGCTTATGAAAACCTTTGGAAATGACCTATTTTATTTATAAACCTGATTGTTTGACTAATTTGAAAATCTATGCCACTTGAAAATTAATCTCCTCAAAAAAAGGGTATCTGAAACTAATGTTGAAATTTTGCTTTGATATGGGAAAAGGGTCACTGTTAGAGATGCGATAGAAAAAATGCGTTATCCTATTGAATAAAAGTGCTATCTTGTGTAACAAATACATTGTACTATTGAATAAAAATGCTGCTTTGTAACTATAAAAGCGTGAACCTAGGTTTTAAATGTGTTATTTCTATTTCAAAAGCAATGTCCAATTTGACAAATGCGTGATCCTATGACTCAAATGCACTGTATTGATGAGTAAAAGCATTGTCTTAACATGAAAAAGATCTTCTTTGTACTGTAAAAGCATGATTCTCACTATTTTGATCGAATTTTCAAGTTTACTAGCAAGTTATCGGATTTTTTACTCATTTTAAAATGATGATTTTTCAAATTTTTGACCATTTTGAGAATATTTTGCAGACACAAAAGACACAATGTTTGGAGAATCAAAGTGGACAAGCAAGAACAAGTCCTATGGAAAGCCGATACAATAATCATTGAATATCACATGGGGTTTCCCCCAAGGCTACCTATTCAAAACAGATATCTAGGTGCTTGACTCCACTCTATCCACCCTCGGCACTCACTTCTTTGGGCCAGCCAAGAACCAGTTTCCATGAAAACTTCCCATGGCAAACTCAATATCTCTACTAGGAACCATATGTGTGTGAGACACTTCAGAGGTCCGACCTCCTACGCCAACAATTAGAAGAATTTTGGCAACTAGACAAGATGGTTTTTAGTAAGGGATTTTGATCATGTGGCCATACATACAGCACTTTCCACTCTGTAAATATAGAAGGCTCCCAGCCTATAGAGGTTGTGCTCTATAGGGTTTATGGGGAAACATAGTGTCAATATGAACTAATCAGCACATGTTGGCCATGACTTTCGTCACAGACACGATTTATTTAAAGTGGATTGGAAGGGCTCGTTATTAGCCTGTTTCCACTTGGGTCATTCCCCTCTCATTGCCCCCTCAAGGTAGCTCGAAAAGGAAGGCCCTCTAAAGGTACACATAGGATAAAACTAGGCCTATCTTTTTTATCACCGTATTAGAGTGAAAGAATATTCACATACTACTTTTAAGAAAAAACAGTAGAAAATGATTATTTTTAACCTTTAGATCATCTATGTGCAACTACCTTACTGAAAACACACAATGCAAGTTTGCATGATGTTCATTTACCCATTAGTTAAACTAGTGTGTGGGAGAAAAAGCGAGACTAGGTTATCATGCCCTAATCCTACCTTTTGACACACATTACGGAATACGAAAGAGCCTAGAGGTATCACACAATTGGCTGCTTCTTTTTGTGAAAGAGAGAGCCACGGGCTACCTATTAGGATTTCTATTCCTTTGTTGTATTTGAAAGGTAAGATTATGCAAGTTCAATTCCTAACCCTAAAATGCAAGTATGAGCTAACAACAAGATTGCAGAATTGAACTTAAACAATGGAAAGCTGTAAACACAAGGATAAAACAAGAATGTAGATGCATACTCGGAGTCAAAATTTGACTGAAAATGTTCGGGATGGGGGCGCGGGTGCCACTGTCCTGATTCTGTCCCGGAACTGCACCTGAAACTGTTGTTTTGCACTCTGGAAAACTGTCTGAAATGCTGTCTGTCAGGAGGACCAGGGTGCCCAGCGCCTCTATCCCAGGGACCAAGGCACCCAGCGCCCCTGTCCTAGCAGGACCAGGGCGCCCCACGCCCCTGTCCTGGTCCTTTGCTCTGCAATTTGGTGTGGGGTGCTGTCTCGACCTGCTTTTCCCGGATCTGCAACCTGCGGCGTCGTCCGAGTCCCGAAACCTGCACTTTTATCTGAAAAAGGTGTTTGGACGGCTATATAGGGTTTTGCCTTAGTCAAACCCGCACTTCGGTGATTTCCACCTCCATGAATAGCCAAGTTGTATTGTAAAAGTAATGTGTGTGCAAGATCTAAAATGCAAGTAAGCAAACTAGAGCAACCTAGAAAGTAAACCCTAATTGCTTGTCAATGATAATGTAAATGCTCTAAATCAAGATGCAAAGTGATCTAAAGCATGGATAAATGATATATTGAAGCTTATGCAAAGACATGAAAACAACATGAAATCATACCCAACCCCCAAGGGAGAGGTACAAGCCAATCTTCAGTCGGTAATCTCCTATTGTTCTTCAATGTCTTCCAAGCCCTAAATGGATGAATGGAATTGATAAATGCTTGATAGAGGGATGTTGAAAGTTGTTGAAGTCTTCAAAGATCTGCTCTTTCGCTGCATATGAGGTTCCTGGTAACAAAATTTCGATCCCTTCAAAAGAAGAAAGAGAGCTCTTATGTATGAAACCCTAGGTCACAATTTCGTCTTTTGGCTGACCTAGAGATTGAATCTCCCGCCAATTTCTTGGGGTTAAGCTTTATTTTATGATTGGATCGTGCTCCTAAAATTTCGAGAAAAATGTCCGGGACCGTGTGCACTCCGGGCGCCATGGTCCTGGCAACTTTTCACCAAATTTTCAGGGCTGTCAGATATGATGATTTTAGAGAGAATCCCGAAGTTACAGGTGATTTCGAGATGTTTTGACCCCCGAAATCAAGCCCCCAAGTTCATAATAGGACTTAATTAGGGTTTTTGATTAGATGATGTATTGGAGGAATAACATGAAAAGGGGCACACTTTAATGAAAGGGCCTGACTTTATGATGTGAAGGATGATGAAATAGGACCTTAGACCTAATTAATTTGATTAATTAAGTGCTAAAGGAGAAATGCAATGCAAAATGTAAAATGCACCAAGGTGGGTGCTAAACTAGGTGTGAAATTGTACTGCTTTAGCAAGTATGTACAATTTACAATGCTACATTTAGCCCCCACTTTAGCGGTCATATGGGTACTGCGTGCATATGCAAGCTAAAGTATAGAAAGTAAACATCATTTGAAAAAGGATATATCCATAAGTTGTCGGATGAAGCCCCCAGCGGTATCTGGAGTACATAGTTAGGAACCGCACCCTACAAAACACACGTTAGATCACAAAATCACCTAATTCTTACTAAGGAAAGTGATGAAATTTGTGAGTAGCTATATGCCCCCCCCTGTTTCGACTAGCTTATTAGGGAGGTGAAACAGGGTAGCATGCTTACTTACGACAAATTGTGTAAGAGAGTATTGATGAGGGGTATTCACTAAAAAGGCTTCATCAGAGCACTTTTTGGAACATCCCGAGAGTAGGGGAATGAAAATACGATTCCTACGCAACAAACGGTTCGAAAATTGCATCTCCCAAACTCAAGTTATGATGAAATGAGTGATAGAGGAAAATTAGGGTTTTGAAAGTAAATGTAAAGGAATGAAAGTATATACCTTGAAAGTGACATTTGCATTTGTCACTTTGTTGATTTCTGAATATTGTCTATTGTAGCGGAGCCCACATAGCCATCATCATGCCTTCACGATGAACGGAGCGTCCCACGAGGACCGGAGCGTCCCACGAGGATTGAGATTCTGCGACAGGCCGTGATCGATGACGAGCCACTGGATGAGGTGAGTTGACTGAACGTTGACTTTTGATTTTCTGCATTTGACTTTCTGTGATAGTTTGTGGGCCCTGGAATCTGACCGTGGGTCCCACACAGGGCGCCATGGTCCCTGTGGGGCGCCATGGTCCCCTCAGGGCACCATGGTCCCTGACAGGGCGCCATGGTCCCAATCAGGACTTGGTGAGAGATACCAGGGTTAGCATACGATGTTCGACAATTTGCATGAATGATTTTGATGATTGAGTACTAATTACAGTTATGTTTTTGTGTTGCAGGGTCTCCCATACATGAGAGAGCATACAGTGGGGCAGATTCTTCACAGTTTGTGAGATCAGATTCCCCGGCTGACTCAGGCAGAGAGAGACACATTGTCGATCGTGGGTTTATGGTCTATGATTCTTATGCTGGCCATTCAATTTCATCTCGCGATGCTGATGGCACTCATGGAGCGATGGGATCCTGACACATGCATGTTCCAACTTCCAGTAGGGGAGATGACGGTGACACTTGAGGATGTGTACCACATTCTTCACCTACCGATCAGAGGAGCTACAGTGACATATGCGACCGATCGGTCAGTAGAGGATCATCAGAGGGAGCAGGTATATTGCATAGGGAGAGTCATGCCGAGTGAGACGAGAGGTCGTATCATGGTCAGCTGGCTCTTACATCCTACAGGAGAGGTGCCCCTCATGAGATGTCTTATGATAGCCATCATTGCACTAGCCGTCTGCCCTAATGGGCGAGGTACGCACATGCATGGGGGTCTCACATCGTGCATCAGGGCTATGGAGAGACACAGGAGAGTATATGCCTGGGGTTGGAGTATGCTTGCACATCTCTATCATGACCTTGAGGAGTATGTTTTCGGACAGGGTTGCAGTTTGATGACATGCACACTTCTGCAGGTGTGGATATTTGAGCACTTTACATGCACCAGGCCTGTCGGCTATCCGATGAGTGCGGCTAGCGAGCGACCTAGGGTATTTGCTTATCCACTTACCAGCAAGTGGAGATTTGGAGATCTATTGTATTGGAGAGTGACATTTGACAGATTGACAGCTGAGGTGACTGTGTGGAGACCATATCTGCGGATGCACAGATGGGATGGGATGGAGAGACAGTTAGCATGCTTACAGAGGAACCGCCTACTGAGAGGGCGATATCCACACATCATAGTCCCATTCTACTTTGACCGAGTACGGAGGCAGTTTGGGCTAGAGCAGTGTGTTCCAGCCAATGTGCCCATCTACACTCGACACTCACGAGTCCTTCCCAGACCCAGAGCAGTAGCAAGACCTATGATAGATGATATTGAGATCATAGATATAGAGGGGTCCGACCAGGATGTGGTCACTGATTATGCTGCAGATCCCGAGGCACAGCGCAGGTATCTCTCATGGTTTATGAGATCATACCCAGGGCCTATCTTTCCACCAGATCATCCGACAGGCCATCCAGGCCCATGGAGACATGGAGACCGAGATGAGGATCAGGGATCCAGGTCAGAGGAGGGAGAGGGTCATGAGGAGGCAGGAGATCCTGATCCACCCACAAGGGATCAGCCTAGTGCCGAGGAAGAGGAGGATGATGACACAGATATAGATGAGGAGAACGAGGATGCAGGTGAGGATGCGGACAAGGATGAGGATGAGGATGAGGATAGAGATGATGAGGAGGGGTCAGATGTCGCTCCCCACCATTCAGGAGATGATACTATAGCCCTAGATCCTCCTCTTATTCCCCAAAAGGGGGAACATGAGGCGATACGGAGACTTGTTTCTAGTACGAGCCAGCCTACACCCATCGTGCATAGATTATTCGAGCGTGGGGAGCCTAGTAGTTCCCAGTCACAGATGCTACCATATCACAATCCCTACTGGCGTGAGGGAGATCCAGGTATAGTAGGTTTAAATTGATTGATTGATGTTTTGATGATATAAAATGGTACTAATACATGATCTGGTCTACTGCTACAGCTAATGTGCAGGAGTGGCATTCTCTGATCCAGCAAGCAGTGACAGATATCTCCACGACAGCGCAGATCCCTAGTTCCTCACAGGTTGCTTATAGACCTCAAGGGAACGCGGGTCGGCATGATGATTTATTTTCTCCATTCTGAGTATAGGTAGAGATATGGAGGGAGAGAGGGCGCACTCTATTAGAGGACCTTCAGCGGGCACAGCGTGATCTAGCAGCAGCTCAGGCCGAGGCTACCTCGTATCACGCGATCCTTATGGATAGGGATCATAGGAGTTCCTCTCGGAACCATTCATGATCTATATCACGGTATACCCCTATGGGTCCACCTGCACGGCCGGATCAGGAGGGAGCTTCTAGTCGTCACTCTCCAGCCACCAGCCCTAGGGATAGGAGGCGATCTTTATGATGTAGGGTAGGTTACATTTTGGATGTGTAGTGACCTACCTTTGTATATTGATCCACACACATATATATATATATATACATGCTTCTTTGTCTCAAACATGTTATCTTTAATGTCTAAAAACAATGGGTATTTTGATTAAAGTTAATACATTTGGTAGATGTACATGTATGTTCTGAATTTAATTTCCATGTGATTGATTTCTCAATGCTCCATGATTAAATTGATACATGTGTGACTTAATTAAAATATTTCATCAAGTACTACATTGATGATAGGGAAGAAAAACATGTGTTAAGCCTAAGAATCATATAACTAATGTGATTTAATTTGAATTTAAACACAACATGACACGATTCAACTTAACACATAAAGATATTGTATAATATGCCAACATAATGAAAAATGTAAATCCTTTGCAATTTACATAAATGAATTCAAGACAAACCATAAAGTAAAGAAACACGCTTGTCAGGAACGAAGCAATATAGATTAAACAAAATATCTTTTAATTCCATTTGCTCTAACAAAGATATGCTAACATATTATCCAATTTTGAAGAAGTGAGAAAGGAAGTAGATGAATGATAAGAAACGAGGAATTAAGCATAGTATCTATGCAAGTGCATAGCGTTTATAGGGTCTTTAAGAGACGTACCATCTACACCTGCTATTTTGTAAGCACCTGATCCATAATCTTCAATAACAATATACGGTCCAAGCCAATCAGGACTAAAGTTTCCCTTTTCTTTAGGTAAGGCATTCACATTGCGCTGATTCTCATAGAGCACTAAGTCACCCACTGAGAAGGAACGTTGAATAACCTTATCAGTATAGCTTCGTTGTAGAGTTTTGTGATACGCTTGAATATGCTCAAGAGCGTTTATACGCTATTCATCAAGCATCTCAAGCTGTTGAAGTCTTTGTTCTCTATAAGCGTCGTCATCTACTATACCTCTGAGAGAAATTCTAAGTGACAGAATCTCTAATTCTAAAGGCATAATAGCATCAGCACCATAAACAAGATTATAAGGTGTAGTTCCGGTAGCAATTCGTACGCTCGTTCGGTAGGCCCAAAGAGCATAGATTAGCTGAGTACTCCAATCCTTACCATGCTTATTCATAGTTTTATGAAGAATTTGTTCAATTATCTTATTGGATGATTCGGCTTGACCATTTGATTGAGGATAGTATGGTGTAGAAAATCGATGTTTTATATGATACTTCTCAAGGAATTTCTTCACGTCCTTGTTCTTAAATGATGTCCCATTATTAGAGATTATAGTGGAAGGTATCCCAAATCGAGAAATAATATTTTCTAGAAGAAATCGACAAATCACTTCAGCAGTAGTAGAGCGAAGGGGAACGGCTTCTACCCACTTTGTAAAGTAATCTATTGCGGTTATAATGAAAGTATGTCCTTGAGATGAAGGAGGGGAGATTTTACCAATAAGATCCAGCCCCCATGCAGAGAAAGGCCAAGAAGCTACATGAGAACAAAGTTCTTGGGCAGGAGCATGAATCAAATTGTTGTGTTGTTGACATTGATGACATTTTTTAACAAATGAAAAAGAATCCTGCTGCATAGTTTGCCAATAATATCCCATGCGAAGCAATCTTTGAACCAAGGATTTGCCTCCAAAATTCCCCCCACAGGCACCCGAATGTGCCTCTTCAAGAGAAATAGGGATTTTTGATTTATTAAGACAACGAAGGAGAAGACCGTTATAACCCCTTCGGTATAGAATATTAGAAAGAATGATATATCTAGCGGACAGCTTGCGAACTCTAGCCCTAGTGTTCCTATTAGCGGAATCAGGAAAGGTACCATCAGTCAAGTATCTTACGATATGTGAATACCATTCATCTGAGTCTATAAAGTCACAACATGTCACCAAGCTAGAATCATCTACAATAGCTGGAGAAATAAGGTTGTGAATAACAAATTTAAGATCAACCATAGGGTCCTCTAAAGATACCAAAGAAGCCACACATGCCATTACGTCCGCATGTCGATTATCTTTTCGAGGAACAGGTTCCATGGTGTAAGAATCAAATTTTTGTAACAAAGAGATAGCAAGGTCTTTATATTGTGATAATTTGTCTTGTTTCGCTTGATATAGTCATGTTACTTGTCTTATAATCAGTTGAGAATCTCCAAAAATATGTACGTGTTTTATATTCAAAGCTAAGGCTGCCTTTATTCCTGCTATAAGAGCCTCATACTCAGCAATGTTATTGGTACATAGGAAATTGAGACGATAAGATAAGGGAATAGACTTCTTTGTAGGAGAAATCAGAACAACACCTGCCCCTGATCCCGTACGACACTTAGAGCCATCAAAGTATAACTCCCAAGTTTCATCTTTCTCTGTACAAAGGATGAAGTCGTCAGGAAAAGACTCAGAGTTAGGGAAGGAGAAAGGTGAAGGGGCCTCAGCTAGGTGATCGGTCAACGCTTGCCCTTTAATTGCTCTTTGTGAAACAAATTTAAGGTCAAATTCAGTTAACATCATAACCCACTTAGCTAGGCATCCTGATAAATCAGTTTTAGAGAAAAGATGCTTCAAAGGATCAAACTTTACCATGACGTGGACTTCTAAATTTAAGAGATAATGTCTCAATTTCTGAGTTGCAAACACCAAGGCGAAGCATTGTCTTTCTATCGTAGAATATCGGGTCTCATAATCGAGTAAGGTACGACTTATATAATAAACCGGACACTCCTTACCGTCTTTATCATGTTGTGCCAATAATGCTGCAAGAGCATGAGAGGAAGCAGCTGTATAAAGAAGGAAGGGTTGAGAAGGTTCGGCCGGTTGAAGGATAGGAGGATTAGCCAAATACATTTTTAAATCTTCAAATGCTTGCTGACAATCTTCATTCCATTGAAAAGTGATATTCTTTTTGAGAAGCTGAGTAAAAGGAAAAGTGCGATTCGCAAGTTGAGATACAAACCTACGAATAGCTTGAATCTTTCCTTGTAAGATTTTGAGTTGAGACACATTTCGAGGAGGTGGCATGTTGACAATAGCATCTATTTTCTTAGTATCCACCTCAATCCCACGATGCGAAACTATGAATCCTAATAGTTTTCCACTATCCACACCAAAAACACATTTTCGGGGATTCAAGCGCATGTGATATTTATGAATTCTTTCAAAGATTTGATGAAGGATTTTAATATGATCTATGCAGAGAATGGATTTGGCCAAAATATCATCAACATAATCTTCAAAAATCTTATGCATATAATCATGAAAGATAAGGGTCCTCGCTCATTGATAAGTTGCACCGACATTTTTAAGTCCAAAAGGCATCATTATCCAACAAAACGTACCCCAAGGAGTGGTGAAAGCAGTTTTGAATTGATCTTGAGGGTTAATGTAAATTTGATTGTATCCTGAAAAACCATCCATGAAGGATAACAAGGCATGTCCTGCCGTAGAATCAACTATCATGTCAATGTTTGGAAGAGGGAAATCATCTTTTAAAGAAGCCTTATTTAAATCTCGGAAATTGGTACACATTCTTATTTTATTATCTGGTTTAGCCACAGTGATAATATTTGAAATCCATGGGGAATAATCAATAGGGAGGATAAATCTAGCCTCCAATAACTTTTCAATCTCAGCCTTAACAAGCAGAGCCACCTTAGGATTCATTTTTTGAATCTTTTGTTTCACAGGCTTAGCATCAGGAACTAAGACAATGTTATGAGTAACAATCTTAGGATCTATACCAGGCATGTCAGAGTATGTCCAAGCAAAGATCTCGAGGAATTCATGCAATAAATCTTCATATTGTTTTTGTTCCTCTTCATCCAAACATTTTCCAATTTTAATAACTTTTTCTTCATTGCAAGGATCCATCTTAACATTAGTGGTGTCACTTATGAGAAGATTACTTTGTTGAGGAGTATCCTTTAACTGAGGGAATTATTTCACAATCTCATCATTATCAATCTCTTTTCCAAAATAGGCTTCAGTGTTCAAACAATAAGGGAGTCCCCTATTGTGATGATAACGAGGAAGAGTATCATATGCTCCTAAAAACTCAGCTAAAGCATCATCGGTAGGGAAAACATCAAAAGCACAAGCACACGAAGGATCCTCATCAATGTACTCAGGGTGTTGCATTGATAGAGATGTAGAAATAGCATTAACACTAATACATGGTCTCTTAGAAGCTTTAGTACGCTTGCAGGGATTATAGCCAAGTCCAAAGGCATAATTGTGAAGATTATTCTCTAGAGGAACTTTTATCCCTTGTTCGTGAGCCCCACAACCATTTCCATGATACCCATGCTTAGCAAAAATGCGAAAACCATGACCATAATGATCAGCCATTTCAGAAAGAGAAGGCGGTTTTTCATAAGACAAAGAATCAAACTCTTCAGAATTAGAGGTGTGAGGAGAAGAAGTTTGAGAAGCGGCCACAAAATTATTGCTCATAGGCTTAGGTAATGTTGATTGATTTTTAGCTTCTTCCTTCTTTTCAACTTTAAGCTCTCTAGAAGGAACCTTATATTCACCTACAAAGGTGGGATTAAAATCAAGGGATCCCCAATCGTCATCTGCGAGAACCTTCTCAGGATCAAAATCCTTCTTATGTGTAGTTTCAAGTCGAGAAGAGTCTTCTTCAGGAGCTCTAGACTCATCCAAAGAATTTTGATCATCAGAGAGCTAGGATTCATCGATAGGTATCTTGTTTAAAGAGTCATCACTAGAAGAGGATGGCTTAGAAGAACCCCCTTTGGAAGTAGATGTTTGTAAACAAGCTTGGAAATTAGTATCACCTATCAAGGTATATGTCTTATTGTTATAGATAAACTTAACTTGTCTGTGCAATGTAGAGGGGACAGCTTGCATATTGTGAATCCAAGGTCTCCCTAATAACAAGTTGTATGTTAGATTTCCCGACATAACATGGATAGGAGTAGGCAAAGTAACAGGCCCCACTGTGATGGGTAAGGTGATAGTACCTAATGAAGTTTTAGCCACATTATCAAAGCCTCGAATAGGACGAGAGTCCGGCTCAATTAGGGATGTATCCACATTCATCTTATGCAAAAGATTAATGCTACACACATTAAGACCAGAGCCATTATCTACTAGTGTTCGTCTTATAGCAGTGTCTTTCATGATAACCACAATCATCAAGGGATCATATTGATGTTGAATTTCACTAGTAGGCAACTCATCTTGGGTAAACACAATTTGAGCTTTAGGATTCATCACAGAGTTAACCAAAGACACTATATTACTAGATGTATTCGGTGGAGGAACATTCAAGTCTTTCAAGGCATCTTGTAACATTCCATGATGAGCGGAAGAAGTTTGAATCAAATCCCAAAGGGATATCTTAGAAGGGGTCACTTTAAGTTGTTCTATGAGATCATATTCCTTACTAAGAACTTGTGAAATACGGGGAGCTTGCGAAAGAATTGGTTGAGGATTCGGAAGAGAAACTGGAATAACAGGAGGAGGACTAGGCTGCCTATTATTTCTGGTATGATAAGTATGGGCAACCGCATGATAACTCTCTCTAGTTATTTGCTTGGCATAACTATAAGGACTTATAGGTTTTCTTCCTTGCACAGTGATGATTGGTTTATTCGGAGTACGAAAGGAATCATGATCATACCCTCCTTGGATAGTAAGGAGAGGTGATTTAGGACCTTGAAAGGTGGGAGAAGGATAAGCACCTTGGACTTCAAAGAGAGGCTTTTTATGCTCATTCAAGTTTATCATGTTAACCAATTTAGAAGTCTTGTTCTTGTTTAAAGATTTTGATAAAGCCACAAAGTCATCAAGAGCATCATCCAACAAAGTGTGATCATAGCTATCAAAAGGTTTATCTTTTGGTTCGAAAGGAGATATCTCTTCATAGAGGGGATTGTTGAAAACAACCATGTTATTAGATTTAGTGGAAGAGTTGATAGGAATGTACCCTTGAGAGGAATCATTCAACTTATCTTTCTCATCACAACGAAATGGCATAGTAACAAGGTTTATGAGTTTTTGGTAAAATGAAGGTTTGGCATCCTTAGGGTTCAAAAACTCATCTAAAGCTTCATCTAATTCATCTTGGCTATATTCATAATAATCATTATAAGCATGAACATTTTGCAAATAAAAGTCTGACATTTTGAAATGAAAGTTGCATGAAAATTAAACACACAATGCAAAGAAACACACTCTTTTTTTTTTTTTCTCTTTTTAATGAAAATGAAATGAAAACACACTAAATCTAGATCTAGATCTAACAAATGCAATGCAAGAAGAAGCAATGATAGTTTCACGTCAGGTTCACCAAAATGTGTGGGAGAAAAGCGAGACTAGGTTATCATGCCCTAACCCTACCTTTTGACACACATTACGGAATACGAAAGAGCCTAGAGGTATCACACAATTGGCTACTTCTTTTTGTGAAAGAGAGAGCCATGGGCTACCTATTAGGATTTCTATTCCTTTGTTGTATTTGAAAGGTAAGATTATGCAAGTTCAATTCCTAACCCTAAAATGCAAGTATGAGCTAACAACAAGATTGCAGAATTGAACTTAAACAATGGAAAGTTGTAAACACAAGGATAAAACAAGAATACAGATGCATACCCGGAGTCAAAATTTGACTGAAAATGTTCGGGACGGGGGCGCGGGCGCCACTGTCCTGATTCTGTCCCGGAACTGCACCTGAAACTGCTGTTTTGCACTCTGGAAAACTGTCTGAAATGTTGTCTGTCAGGAGGACCAAGGTGCCCAACGCCTCTGTCCCAGGGACCAGGGTGCCCAGCGCCCCTGTCCTAGCAGGACCAAGGCGCCCCATGCCCCTGTCCTAGTCTTTTGCTCTGCAATTTGGTGTGGGGTGCTGTCTCGACCTACTTTTCCCGGATCTGCAACCTGCGGCATTGTCCGAGTCTCGAAACCTGCACTTGTATCTGAAAAAGGTGTTTGGGTGGCTATATAGGGTTTTGCCTTAGTCAAACCCCCACTTCGGTGATTTTCACCTCCACGAATAGCCAAGTTGTATTGTAAAAGTAATGTGTGTGCAGACCTTGTGTGTGTGCAAGATCTAAAATGCAAGCAAGCAAACTAGAGCAACCTAGAAAGTAAACCCTAATTGCTTGTCAATGATAATGTAAATGCTCTAAATCAAGATGCAAAGTGATCTAAAGCATGGATAAATGATATATTGAAGCTTATGCAAAGACATGAAAACAACATGAAATCATACCCAACCGCCAAGGGAGAGGTACAAGCCAATCTTCAGTCGGTAATCTCCTATTGTTCTTCAATGTCTTCCAAGCCCTAAATGGATGAATGGAATTGATAAATGCTTGATAGAGGGATGTTGAAAGTTGTTGAAGTCTTCAAAGATCTGCTCTTTCGCTGCATATGAGGTTCCTGAAAACAAAATTCTGATCCCTTCAAATGAAGAAAGAGAGCTCTTATGTATGAAACCCTAGGTCGCAATTTCATCTTTTGGCTGACCTAGAGATTGAATCTCCCGCCAATTTCTTGGGGTTAAGCTTTATTTTATGATTGGATCGTGCTCCTAAAATTTCGGGAAAAATGTTCGGGACCGTGTGCACTCCGGGCACCATGGTCCCGGCAACTTTTCACCAAATTTTCAGGGCTGTCAGATATGATGATTTTAGAGAGAATCTCGAAGTTACAGGTGATTTCGAGATGTTTTGACCCCCGAAATCAAGCCCCCAAGTTCAAAATAGGACTTAATTAGGGTTTTTGATTAGATGATGTATTGGAGGAATAACATGAAAAGGGGCACACTTTAATGAAAGGGCCCGACTTTATGATGTGAAGGATGATGAAATAGGACCTTAGACCTAATTAATTTGATTAATTAAGTGCTAAAGGAGAAATGCAATGCAAAATGTAAAATGCACCAAGGCGGGTGCTAAACTAGGTGTGAAATTGTACTGCTTTAGCAAGTGCGTACAATTTACGATGCTACAACTAGATGAAAGATGTATGATATTTTACTTTCCAAAAGAACTCATAGTTAGACTAAGTGAGAAAATGCATTAAAATTGCTCAAGATAAAACTTGCATGCACACAAGTTAGTAGTTTGGAAAAATTGAGTCTTGGACAGTCGAACCTGCAAAGATCTATTAGCTAGCAGATTATAAAATTTCAAATTTTGTAGATAATGAGAATAATAATGCTAAAACAATAAATGTGCTATCCTGCAAAACATAAGCACTACCTTGGAAAACAAAAGCGTTCACCTGCATTATAAAAGTGTTGTCCTACATAATAAATGCATGATTTCACAAGCATAAGTGCTAACCTGAGCAATATAAGTGATAACTAGAGAAATAAAAGCTCTAATTTGAGAAAGAAAAGCTTTAACCTAAGAAATAAATGTGGTAACCTAGGCAGTAAAAGCACTAGCCTATGCAGTAAATGCGTTACCCAATTTCACATAGGCCTACAAATGTATTAATTCGAGAATTAGATAGGATATTAGAAGAAAATGTGTGAGGTATAAGCCCCACGGTGGGTGCGAAAAATGTATCGACTTAAGTTTTCTCCTCAAAAGTTAACTTGCAACTTGCTAGTCCATCATGAAAATATAAAACTACAAGAACTCAAGCTTCAACCAATGAAACAACTTGAAATAAAGAAAATACAATGATTATACCTTCATGGATTATGTCTCGTTGTGTCCTAACCCCCTTATTCTTGGTTGCAGATGATTTTATCTCAGACAAGCATTGGTAACTTCCAAGATGGCAAGTGTAGAATGGACTAATAGATGATATGATATGCAAAGCTATGCTATGAAAATGATTTATGTTAATTTGCTTAAAAAATCTAAAATGCTTAAACAAATTAACTCACGAATGCAAAGATTAAAACACCTAGTTACCTATGAGATTAGCTATTAGTTTCAAACATGGCTTAGGAGACCTCTATTTAGAGATTTTTTAGTGCATAAGCTTAGGTGGCATAGATCAATGATCATGATTAAATCTTTCTTTTTGGATGGCTATGAGCAAGAGGCTAAAGGTTGTTACAGAAAGGGGGAAGGAGAAGAAAAGTGTCACTCATCTCACCTTGATTGAGGAGAAGACTAAGAGAATCTAGGATTGGTTGGAGAATATTTAGGAATGGAGGGATAAGTGGAGATGAACTAGGGTTATGTTGAAAAAACCTCCTCCAAGAATATAGGAGTGTTGGAGAAAAAATAGGGAGGTTTCAAAGATTATGTGCACGTACGCATTTTATTCATGAATATGGAAGTTGGAGATAAGTGGCTCATAAATTATTTATTTTTATTGATTTAAATTAGCCACATGATGGATGAGTTGGCAAAGATGGAGATGATGTGGAGATGAGGTGAGTTTTAATGTGGTAATTAAATAATTATGAAATTATTTATTAATGAAACTATAGGATAGTGAATAGTGCACAAATATGATAGAGAGTGATAATTAAAAATTAAATCTTTAATTATTGGCTTCAAAGAAAGAGGGATAATGAATTAGTTAATTAAATGTTTCAACTCAATTAATTAATTGAAGAATATTAAATAATAACAAATTAAATAAATTAATCTTTTCAAATTAATTATTTAATAGGAGAATAATTATTAAATAAATATAAAATATTTATTTAATTGCTCATAGCCAATTTTATGTATACACTTCCATCTTCAGCTTCCACATCTCATAATTTGTTCCATTAAATTTCTCCACATCTATTTTCCTTGACAAACTTGCCATCTAAAAATTCCTGCAACAAGATGAAAAAGTGTCTTCGGCAAAAGCTCCCACTCAAATCTGGATTAGTTCAAAAAAATCCAACAACTCACAACTCAAACCAAAGGTGATCAAGCTCTGATACCACTTGTAAGTAAGTTATGTAGCGAAACAACTTCCTACACTAACCTTGAGAGGAGGGTAATGCAAAAACATTTATAGATCATCACAACAGTTATAGAAAACAAAAATAGATATAATAACATTCAAACCATAACACAGTGATTTACGTGGGGAAATCCCTTTCGGGAGAAAAACCCCACACTCTAAAAGCCACCCAATATATTATTCAACAGTCAAAATAGATTCCAATATACTTGTAGAGAAATCTCTTCACAGGAGTACCACTAATCAGAGATTCAGGGGTAACTCAATAGCCATAAGACTCTTACACACAACCTCTATCTCACACACCTCATATATAGGGCATACAATAAAAGAAACTATCAAACAATATTACAAAACCATGGGCTGAAACCACCCAATAATGTGTAGCCAACCTTATCTCTATTCTAAATGCCCTATGATGTGTCCCTCCCTTTTTATAGCTCTTTTATGTGTCCAATGTAATTTATATTTCTATTTCCGAAGGCCATAACTTGAGAACCATGTGGCCTATTGATGAAGCATTTGAAGCACCGAAAATTTTGTGAAGTGCTCTATTGCCTCATAAACTGCTACATCATTTATGCCCACTTTTCAGGGAATTTTGGGGCCTCTAAATTCTTCAAAATCAAATTTAAACATTCCATTGGACCCCTCCCTTCAAAACGGAAAATTTAATATCTTCAAAAGTAGTTGTGATCTTGTGATGTAACTTTACCATAATGCTTATCTAGCCAACCAGAAGCTTTGGGGATAATTTTGCACCATTTCATGCTCAAATGAAAACTTACTATAAATAGTAACCTCATATAAATTCAAGGTTGAGACACCATTTTCCCAACAATCTTTTGCTCAATAGGCTTTCTTATTCCCTGTTCATGTTTTCCTAATCCTTTACTTTTATAACCCATTCTTTTCATGATTTTAAAACCAACATTATTTTCATTATCTCTAATCAAGATTTGTAGATTTATTAACATCATCACCACAACTAACTTTAGAAAAATTACACTCACCAAATGACAAAAACAAATCTCCTATGCCACATGAAGCATCACAAACTGATTGCTTTGATTTCAAACATTCGTTGCCTTTTGCAAGTGATTTTTCTTTCAACTTTATATTTTCTTCTTCTATAAATTATTTTCTTCTTCTAATCTCTTCAAATTTCCTTCTAAATCTTCTTTCTTTTTCTTAACCTCATTAAAAAATTTACTCCTTCTTTGAACTCTTCATTTTCATCTTTAGTTGTGTACAATTCTTTCCAAAGTTTACAATTTCATCTAAAAGTTTACAGTTTTCTTATTGCCTCTCTTTTTTGATTGCGGCCATCTCTAATTTAAATTTATTTACTTCCATTAATTCCTTTTTTTTTTAAATCTATCTCAAAAGTTAAATACTCACTTTTTTTTTCACCTTCTTAGCTAGGGGATAGGGGCCAAAACATGCTCACCCTAACTTCATGCTTCCCAAAATCATATATGGACATTTCAAAATTTTCTTAGTTTTATGAAGCAACTTACTTGTCAAGTCCCCAACTTAAAAACAAAATTTCAAGTCCACATGGTCAAATATGATGCCACATCAACATGCATTTTTCGTAAGGTATAAAAAAATGGTCCCAAATTATCACAAGACCCATAGGTGTGTACTAAGTCATGTTTATTTGTGTGTTGATGTGGCATCACATCATTGTTTATATTTTCAAATTTTAGAGGTACTTTTTTGGGGATAAGCATTGACATGACATTTTTAGAGCACCACTATTGATTTAAAAGTGTCCATGTACTATAACATGTATTGGTACCCCTATGACCCATTGGTCCCTCTCCTCTATCTTTCCAATTATTTTACTTTAGCTTACTTCAGTAGCTTCATGTTCCTCCAATCTTCCACCTATATTGTCTAATATTTAAACACTAGTTTATCTTGTCATTTCAAACAGCTAGAGTGACTTATGCATTCTGCATTTGTTTCTCCTACTAGTTATCTCTACACATATTCCTTTGATATTGTTTGGTTGGCTAACCTTCAATGATCCTCTCTAGCAATGTCCTCATTCAAATTAGTGCCTTCATGCATTTTCCTCTTTCACAATAGGGATCTTAAAATTTTCTTTAATCAATGGCCAATAGTAATCTATTTTTGTCTTCAATCACAGCAATCTTCTTTGACTAATTTATTTTGAACTCTTTCAAATAAACTCCCAAGGAACATCATAAACCTTGTACTTATTCATTCCTCCCATTTCGTAAACCAGATCTACTAATTTTGATAGATTTCACTCGCATTGCTTTAATAACAATTTTTAGTAGGGTCTTTAAAAATTCTAGAACCTCCTTTGGTGACTCACTTTGCCAAACCTAGCTTTGGTACCACTTCTTGGTGGTGAATGAGCTGAATCAATATTACATAAAAATACATACGCATGAATAGATCTATTTATGCAACTAAGTTGTTGCACAGATAAACTTTATTTTTATTAATTTCAATGAAATATTTTATTTTCATCTTGTTTCAAAGTGGTCTTTGGAAGGATGAAGAAGTTTATGGGTTTATTTTTCACCGATTAACGACCTTCTACACTCATTTATTTCTTTGATATTTCTAGATGGCATATTTAATGTTGGCAGGTGGTAGATTTAATGTTGGAAAGTGTTAGAAATAATGTGATAATTTCTATAAAATTATAATGAGAGGTTTTTATTAAGGATAAAATAGGTTTTGAGGGGACCTGAAACCCCATACAACAAGTTTTGAAGGAACCTAAAACCCTCAAACTTTTCATGAATCTGGAACCAACAAAGGAATGTTGCAGAAAGATACAACAAAGACAAATAACAACCCAACCACAACTTAACATAACAAATTAAGCATTACAGAATCGGTTGCGAAAGAAGAAGGCTAAAGCCACCCCAAAAGATTTTAGACAAACATGATCATAGGGAACAAGGCTCTCTCAGCCATAATCTTGGGTTTTATCTTGGCTCGCACAACCTTATCCATGATAATGATCCTCGTTTTAAGCAGCAAGAAATACCATATATCCACCTTCATATAGGAGATAAAGTTAAGAAGATAACAAAAATGCCATTACTAGCTCCCTTGTAGCAAAACGACATGGCTTCATCAGCCCCCCAACAACACTTCCAGGCAACTCTAATAGCATCCAGCTCCACCTCAATAGGAGAAAGGTCACCTCCAACCACATGCATACCCCCTCCTTAGAAGATATGACCACCTCTATAGGAAAGACTAGAGAAACCCTAACATGTAGAAAATGGAGTACAACAACCAAAGCCATGGAACCAAGAAGGAGAGGGACAGAGTAACCCTTATTAAAAAGAGACACAAGAGTCGAAAGATATAAACATAGAAGACTGGACCCCATCATTAAGATATAAAAGGGTTTTGAAAAGGATCACTTAACCTTCCTCTGATACAAGATAACAAAGGTTTTCAGTAGGATTGCATAACCTTTAATTTCAACACCATTGGGGTTTTAAGAGGCTCCCCAATCCAATAGAACTAGGTTTTAGCATGGCTCCCACAACCATAACAAAATAAAACCAAAAAAACCTCCAACCATAAACAAGATAAACAAAAACAAGGGGAATCCACAGATTCTACAACATCACCCACATATGCATGGAAGAAGAACTCCACCTTCAAAGGAGCCACTAAAGCAGGACCAAAGAACCATCCACTAAGCACAACTTCATGCATCCACTCAAAAAAATCCCAAGCAAAACACATCTCCACCTCTATAGGAGATGGAGTCACCTCTATAGAAAAAGATGTAGAAAACCCATAAGTAGGAAAACAGAGAGTATACCAAGGATAGCCAACAGAAAAAGGTCCTACAATAGCAGGAAAAGTGGGGAACCAAAGCCCTCCTAGCCCTCTAATGAATAGATCACACAAGACATCAAGAGGCCCAAGAAAGAAGTAGAAGAGAGCGGCAGGGGAAAAAAGCCAAGACCCAGAATTGGGGGTCTCTTCAGCCATACCACTCCAAACGCCAATCCCCAGATCCGCACCGACACAACAGCCCACCCAAAGACTCACGCCAAACGCCAGATGAATCTCCGAAGGGTTTGGCCCTAAACTCTCCAAAACCAAGGACGACAATAAACTGCAAGCAAATGTGGCCACGGCCTGCAGGCATCAACAAAATGTCTCGCTTGCCGACTTTGGGTGTCTGTCCCCACATCTTCCCAACTCGAGCCAATGAGTAGTGTTGCCCGCTCTAGCCAAGCAACCGAAAGTCAGAGCTGGAAGAGGGAAAGAAGGAGGGCGGCAAAGACACGAACCATCCAGATCTCCATCTTCTTCCTCACCTGCAGCTTCTGCTGCAACCCTAGCAGCCCTTGCTCCTCGTGCGCCCTTTGCCTTTCAAACTCTATTAGAAGTAACTATTAACGTTATCGTCTGCATAGTTATTTAAACTGCGATGAGAGGCTTTCGTCGCTGCCCTTAATGATTTTGAGATAGTTGTGAAGAAAGGGATTTTATTATTAGTAGTCATGACAGGAATTTTAAAAAATCTCTGTTTCTAACATTATTGTTAGATGTATTCGATGTGCTCATATCATTCAAAGCATTATATATCCCTCTTCTTTCACAAGTAGATCTTCATGTTTCTTACTATCATTCAAAACACAACTTTTAATATCATGTTTAGTAGACCAATGAAAAATCTTCCAGTTCACCAGATATTTAAATTCTTGCATTGATATGAATTATTTTGAAAATATTTGAAACGTATAAGAGCATTTAAACGCTAAGAAGTCTCATTGCATTTGTTGTTTAGCAAGCTTTCGAAAAATAGTTACGCGCCCTAGTAGTTGAACTCAAACTTTCTTTAAAGTAGAAGATTGAATTTTTTACAACGTTTTGTATAATTGAACTGTATCACATGCTAAACAGTACAAGAAAACTCCACTGGAACATGTAATGCCATGTGAGAGCTTCCAATATTGGAGCTTGTGTTTGAATAGAAATAGAAGGTCTTTAAACAAGCGGTCCACCCTTGACGTATTCAGTGAAAGCCAATGCGAGGAGGCCGAGCATAGCAAAGCGTCCATTCCACATTTCTGCTGTGGATGAAAATGTTGGCTGCGACGTGCTCTCCCTCGATATTCCATTGAACAGGGGTACCAGTGTCCCCACCGTCATTAATCCTGCAGTTTACACAAACCACTACAGTCCTCCACTATTCACCTGCGACAACAAATCTCTTCCGCTGGCCACCTCCACTGGAATGGCCGCCCTTCCATTGATTATCTCTGGCGCAGGCCCTGACAACGCAAACAGCTCGCCAAATTTCGTTCTCACCTCGATTCCATATTATAAATAAACTATAAATTGGGCATCCAAAGCGTTTCTTACCTTTGTAGAGCCTTCAGTAGAGGACTGTTTCCTTTGGATCCTGATCCACGTGCCAAAATAAAACGCATTAGCCAAAGCTACATAAGAATAAAGAGCAAAATAGCTAAACGAACAGCTTTGCCATGCACTTGACTTGGAGGCTACTGTTGGGCAATCTACTTGTATGACCCACACTATTCCTTTTGACTGCCCCGCAGTTAAGCTCTGCGGGTTCTTTCATCATCATTGAAGCCACGGCCGCCATTGATGAGTGCTGAGAAAAGATGAATTCTGTGCGAGCACTTTCCTTTCGACTTGCTTAAGAATTATGGAAACTTAGTATATCTCCTTGAGGACTCGTGTTGGCTTTATAGCTTGGGAAAGATCGAATTTGGTGGTGTAAAATGGGCCGAGTGAGCGAAGCCAATGACGTGAGTTTACAGTAGTTTGCAAACTATTGTCGGGGAAGTTTGATTAAGATACCTTGTGTTATTGTAACCGTCCAATCACTTTTTAGCTTTTTTATTTATTTATTTTTGTTTCTATATGGGTTTTCTTTCAAATAATAAAGGTAGTGGTTAGTAGAGTCGCATACTCAAAAATAAAAAAAAATAAAAAATTGAACTAGTATCATACTTCGGTGTACAATAGGTATGTCAAAGGTGTATCAAAGATCAATTAGGAAAATTTTAGTCTATTTTTTGTATACATTGGTGTAATACATAAGGTCAATTGGTGGGTCATTTAGAAAATCATGATGTTTGTACAAAAAAGTCCTGAATGGAGAAGTGATAGCTTCAACTATGCTATTCATCAACTTACGCGAATCCAAACAAAATTGAACAAAACCTATAAATCAAGAAGATAATCAAGATCCATTACCAATAGACTCATTTTATGTTTGCAATAGTGTGTGTGTGTGTGTGTGTGTGTGTGTGTGTGTGTGTGTGAGAGAGAGAGAGAGAGAGAGAGAGTGGGGGGGGTCAAGGGGTGACAAGAGGGGAATGTGAGGGAAGCAAGAGATAAGGGAAGGAGATAGAGATAGAGAGGAAGATAGAGATGGAGATGGAGAAGGAGAGAGATATGGAGAGGATGGAGAGGAGAGGGGATAGATATAGATGAAAAGGTATTTTATTGAGAGAGATAGAAAGACAACGATAGTGGTGGAAAGTGATATATAAAGACATTGGTTGAGAGATGGAGAGATGACGTCTAGAGAGATGGAGAGGTAACAAAATAGACTGATAGAGATAGAGGTATAATTAAATAAACATGGAGAGATAGAGACAGATTAAAATAGATATGGATATAGATGTCTAGGAAGAGAAAGAGGGAGAGTAAGGGAGACATGTCGACAAATAGTGGGAAAGAGAGGAAGATAGAGTGAGAGAATAAAAGGGAGACAAATACATAGAGAGATATAAAGAGAGAGAAGGAGTGGTAAAGATAGATAGAGAGATAGAGAAGGATAGATAGAGAGATATTTATGAAGAAGGAGAGGAAGATAGAAATATAGATGGCGAGATAAAGTGAGAGGGAGATAGAGATATAAGGAGATATAAAGGGGGAGATTGAAAGAGTGATATGGCAATAGACAAATAAGGATAAGTATAGAGAGAGAGAGAGAGAGAGAGAGAGTTTCATCAAAATCAAAATTTCTATTTTAATATATATATTATTTTGTCAATTATTCAATTTCATCCTTAATTAATCAATCTAAGTTCCTATTAATTTAAAATTACTCAACTTGAAAGGAAAGGTATGCATTCTTACATATATTAATAGTAATGTAAAATCCTATATTATTCACAAGTATGACAAAGTTCCATTGGAATACTAATACAGCAAGGTGAGAGATGTGCAAAGCTTGGACCATTTTTATCATCAATTTGGATATCTAATGTCATACTAATTATTTTACTAGATGTTGACATGGTCCACTGTAATTAGGATGAGAGACATATTACACCTAGTGAATGAATTGAGGAACCTCTATTGATAAAAACTCCATGTAATTTGAGTTGCCACTTATCCTATTAGTACTTTTCATAGGCAATACTATTGCATTCAATGAAGTTGCTTTATTCAATTAGTTTGAACCAATCAAAACTGATTGTTATTTTTTCTTGAAAAAAAAACTTGGTTTTTGTAAAGTTAAAATTTATATTTTAAAATTTAAGATATTGCAAAAATTATTTTTCTACACTATGATTGGTTTAAAAAATTTGGTGTTATAGGAGCAAATTTTTAGAGATGATAGATTTTTTAGGTGTTTTTGGATTTCTTTGTATTTTAAAAACTAAAATGTCTATTTTAAATAGTTTTTTTTCATTTTCATCATCTACAATATTGTAAATATAATTATTTTTCTAAATAAACATATAAATTTTAAGGATTATTTTTCATCTCAAAATATAGATAATAAAACCAGTTATAAGAATTTCATTTAGTTTAAATGAAATTAAATAAAAATTAAATACAAATATTTGTATTAAAAAATAAACCTAATTATTAAATGTATTCTTAATAATTATATTTTATATATTTTTTGAAATCATTCTATTTTTTAATACATTTTCAAAATCATAAATTTTTTAATCATTTTTATATATACAAAATAATTTATTAAGTTTTAGTCATAAATTTAAATATTTTTCATTAAATTATTTAATAAATGTAGATTTTCACTTTTATAATTATTAATAGTTACTTTATTAAAACTAATTATAATAATATTACATATATAAGAATAATAATATAATATTATACTACAAATCAGTAATTATATTTGAGATTAATTTAATTATTATAATTATAATTATTTTTTAATCATTTTAATATATACAAAATAATTTAATAACTTTTAGTAATAAATTTAAATATTATTCATTAAGTTATTTAAGAAATGTCTATTTCCACTTTTATAATTATTAATAGTTATTTTATTAAAACTAATTATAATTAATATTGCATATATAAAAAGTAATACAATATTATACTACAAATTAGTAATTATATTTGAGATTAATTTAATTATTATAATTATAATTATATAAATTTTTAAATTAAATTAGGATTATGCTTTTAAGAAAAATATATATTCTCACTATAAAATCTGTATTGTATTATAATTATTATGTTGAAGAATTCCCTATATGAATTGAACCACCTACTTATTGAAATCAATGATTTAAAATTGGGGAGAAGAATGAAGACTATAGAATTAATCACTTAAATTTAAATTAGTTTTAAAAAAGAGAGTTTTAAATAAAAAATAAAAAATATACATTTTAATATTATTTATTAGGAGTTAATTTTTCATTAAGTTTAAAATTTATTATAATTATTTATATTTTTTATAATAATTAAAATTATTTTAATTAATTTAATCTATAATTATTTATCTTATTAAAATTTTTATTATGATAGAATAATTATATTTTGAAT
The DNA here is from genome assembly GCF_030272615.1 of Cryptomeria japonica. NCBI lineage: Eukaryota > Viridiplantae > Streptophyta > Pinopsida > Cupressales > Cupressaceae > Cryptomeria > Cryptomeria japonica. The sequence goes on along the minus strand of NC_081412.1, from coordinate 612,512,838 downwards.
GAAATTTTATATTTCTTACTTTTTCTTTTAATATTATCTTCTTTTATTAGATATTCTACTATTTATTTATTTATTTTAATTCTTCCACTTCTTTTAAGGGTTAATTTTTAATTAAGTTAAAATTGTATTCTAATTATTTATGTTTTTTAATGGAATTAGAAATAAATAATTAAAAGATATTAGAATTTATACATTTTATCTTCTTAAAATTTTATTTATTATAGAATAATTATATTTGAATATTGTTCTAATTTATATAATAAAATAAATTTCAACTTAACACGTAAATTGGATGTTTAGAGTGAGAGAGAAAGAAAGAGTAACTTACTTTTGATTACTCAGTTCATGCCAATAATTTAAGGATATCATATGGCCTTGGGGAGTTATGATGATGGTAGCATGTCATTTGATTATTATCTCCATCTCCATCTCTCTCATTTATCTATATCTCCTTACCTCTCCCTATATCTCTCTCTTTTCCCCTTTTATCCTTCTCAGTCTATCTATCTATCTAGGTCTCCCACTCTCTATCCATCCCTCTCTCTGTCCTTTTCACTCACTCTTTATATCTCTCTAATTCTATATCACTCTCTCCCTCTCCCCCCTCTCTATTTTTTTTTATATATTTCTTCCTCTTTATATGTATCTCTATATATCTTTTACCCACACACATTTTGTCGTACTCCCTCCTTAACTTTATTTCTATATCTCTATCTCTATCACTCACACAAACACACACTCCAACCTATTTCTTCCTCCCTATCTCTATTCTATCTCAAGTTATCTCTATATATTATACACTTCTCTTCCTTCATCTCTCTCACTCTTTCCATATCCCTCTCTACCTCTTCATATATCACTTCCTATATCTTTATATTTCTATCTCTCTATCTCCCACTCTATAATTCTAACCATCTTTCTATATCTATTTCTTCCTCTCTCCCTTTTTATCTCCTTCCATCTCTCCCTCTTCCTCCCCCCCTCTATAGTTTATAAGTTATATTTATGCTCTAGATCCTTTCTATCCCTATATATCTTTATATCCTTATATATTATTTCTCTCCCTCTTTCTATCTTATCTCTCCTTATCTCTACATTACTCCCTCCTTTTATATTTCTCTACTCCTGCTATCTAATATATATACACACACTCAATTTTTCTCCCTCTCTCTATCTCTCTATCTCTATCTTTCCCCTCTTTATCTCTCTCCCTATTACTTGTCTTTGTCAGCTCTTTCCTCTCACTCTTTCCCCCCTCTCTCTCATTTGCTCCATATCTCTTGCACAATATATATTTTTTCTATATTTCTCTTCATCTCTTTTCCACTCGTTTATCTATCTCTTTCTATACATATATCTCTATCTCTCTCTCTATCCTTCTCTATCTATCTATATCAATTTCCCCCACTCTCTCTCTTTGATGCATCCCTCTCTTTATATTTCTCCCAATCTCTCCCTCCCTCATTCCCTCCATATCCCCCTATTTATCTCTTTATCTCTACCTCCCTCCCTTTTTCTTCCTGTATATCTCTATATCTCTCTCTTTCTCTTCTAGTATATATCTATGTTCCATATTTCTCTCACTCTCTCTCCAACTCTTTAAATTACTATCTCCCCCTCTCCATTGCTATTTTTAATAATCAAAAGTTACTCTTAAAACTATTGGCATGAAATGAGTAATCTAAAGTTAGTTACTCTTTCTTTCTCTCTTCCTCTAAACATTAAATTTAGGTGTTAAGTTGAAATTTATTTTATTATATAAATTAGAATAAAATTCAAATATAATAGTTCTATAATAAAAAAATTTAAATAAGACAAAATGTATAAATCCTAATATCTTTTAATTATTATTTGTAATTCCATTAAAAAACACAAATAATTAGAATACAATGTTAACTTAATTAAAAATCAACCCTTAAAAGAAGTGGAAGAATTAGAATAAATTAATTAATAATATAATATCTAATTAAAAAGATAATAATAAAATAAAATAGTAAGAAAATAAAGATTTTAATTCAAAATATAATTATTCTATCATAATTAAAATTTTAATATGACAAATAATTATAGATTAAATTATAATAATTTTTAATTATTATAAAAAGATATAAATGATTAAAATACATTCTAAACTTAATGAAAAATTAACTCTTAATAAATAATATATATCTCTATATATCTTTTACTCGCACATTTTGTCTTACTCCCTCCTTATCTTTATATTTATATCTCTCTCACTCACACAAACACACACTCCAGCCTATTTCTCCCTCCCTATCTCTATTCTATCTCACCATCTCTAGATATTATACACTCCTCTTCATCTCTCTCACTCTCTCCATATTCATCTCTACCTATCCATATATCACTTCCTATATCTTTATTTTTCTATCTCTCTATATCCCCATCTCTAATTCTAACCATTTTTCTATCTTTATTTCTTCCTCTCCCCCATTTTCACTCCCATCTCTACCTCTTGCTCACTCCCTCTATATTTTATAGGTTATATTTACTCTCTAGATCCCTTCTATCCCTATATCTATCTCTTTATATACTTATGTATCGCTTCACTCCCTCTTTCTATCTTATCTCTCCCTATCTCCCCATCACTCCCTCTTTTTATATTTCTCTACTTCTGCTCCCTAACGTGTAAACACACACTCCATATTTCTCCCTCTCTCTCTATATATGTCTATCTCTTTCTTTCTCCCTCTTTATCTCTCCCCCTCTCTCTAAATTCTAAACCTTTCTCTCTCTATTACTTGTCTTTGTCAGCTCCTTTCTCTCACTCTTGCCCCCCTCTCTCTCATTTGCTCCATATCTCTTGTACAATACATATTTTTCTATATTTCTCTCTATCTCTTTTCAACTCATGTATCTATAACTTTCTATACATATATCTCTTTGTCTTTATCCCTCTTTATCTATCTATATTTTCCTCTATCTATATTAATTTTCCCCCACTCTCTCTCTCTCTGGGACATCCCTCTCTTTATCTTACCCTCCTCTCTATTTCTACCCATCTATCCCTCTCACATTCCCTCCCTATCCCCCTATTTATCTCTTTATCTCTACCTCTCTCCCTTTTTCTTCCTGTATATCTCTATATCTCTCTCTTTCTCTTCCAATATATATATATATATCCCTTATTTCTCTCACCCCCTCTCTATCTCTATTTGTCCATTTATTTATCTCTCCCCCACTTCCCCTCTCTATATATATATCTCTTTAGTTCTATCTCACTCTATATATATATCATCTCTCCCTCTTCCTTTATATCTCTCTCTATCTCTTTCTCTTTGTCTCTCCCTCTCTATCTCCTCTCTTTCTATCTTTATATCCCCCTCTCCCTTGCTCTATCTTTTTTTCCCTCCTTTTTCCTCTATCTTCATCTCTACCTCTATCTTCATCTCTCCCCCTAATCTATAGACATGCCTTCTTCTATCCATCCATCTCTCTCTCATTCTCCCTTTTTGGAGCTCTATATCCATATCTCTTTTCTTCTTTATATTTATCTCTCCCTATCACTTATTTATTCTATCTCTCTATCTCTATCTCTCTATACCACTATCTCTCATTTTGTCTCTATATCACTTCATATCTCCATCTTTATCTTTCTATACCTTTATCTCTCTCCAAATATTTATTTTTCTCTTTCATATCTATATATTTATCTCCCCTCTCTCTTTGTCTCTCTCATATATCTCTACTTCTCTCCATCTTCATCTCCCCATTCTCCATCTCTATCTTCAACTCCAACTATATCTTTATCTTCTTCGTTATCTCTGTGTCTATCTCTTTACCAATCTCTCCCTCACTCTTACCCCTCTATATATCCCTCTTTCTATCTCTATCTCAATCTCACTCTTGTGCTCACCCTATTGCAAATAAAATATGACCCAATTTCTAATAAAGCTTTATTATCTTCTCAATTCAAAGGTTTCATTTTAATTATGCTTGAAAGTGGATGCATAGTTTATTTTAAGCTATAACCTCTTAATTAAGTCCTTTGTTGTACAAACAACATCATGGCCACAAATTAACCTCATGAACTACACAAATTTATCCAAAAATAGACCATTATTTTCCCAATTGGCCTTCCACACCTCTTTAGCATACCCATTGCATAGCAAAGTGAAATTACTAGTTTATATTATTTTATTAAAATAAAAGTTGTAGTTAATATTACATAAATATAATTATTCTAAAATAATTTTAAAATAACAATGAAAAAAATTATAATAATTAAAAATTCAAATAGTTTTATATCAATTAAAAATTATAATAATTTAAAATTATAACAATGTTTTTATTACAATACTATGATGGCAAGTACTAACCACTACGTGACACTTGTTTTTATATATAAATAATTTTATTCATTTTTTACTTTAAATTAAATTCTTACTTTTTAAATTGTAAGTATTTTAGCAATATTTAAAAAAATATTTTATATTATTTTATCAATATTTAAAATTATGTTATTTAAAAAAAATATAATAATGATATGGATACAGTTCACAATATGAGTAGCAAATCAAATTCTTGACAAATAATTTTTTAAGATAATTCAAATAAACAAAAATTGAACTTCTAATATGTTTAAAATCCAATTAGAAGTAATTGGTATGATTTTAAATTATAATATATTGGGATTAGCTACAGAGACGGTTATCAGAGGTAATGCAAAAATGAAAATAAATTCTACGAAAAAATACAGCCATTGAACCATGAATTTGGAAGAGAAGAGACGGTGAGTGTGAAATTTTGTATCGAAACCCTTGCAGAAAAATGTGTGCATTTAACTCTGGAATCACAATCATGTTTATCTAAATAGAGATGGTTATCAAAAATAATGTGCCCAGTAAAATGAGTTCAACACTAGAATCAGTCATGATCATTAAAAAGAAATGGATGTACCCTTTATCTATTGATTTGAGTTGATGTTTTAGGGTTCGTGTTGCTGAAATTTTCATTTGCATTTTGAGAGAAGAAGGTCAAGGGCTCATGATAGTAGAACAGAGCTTTTCATTCCTTTTGTCCAATTTCTTATTCAAAAAAGAATCCAAGCACGAACAGGGAGGAATAGAAGGAGCGATATAGAAGAGGTGATAATGAAGGAGCGGGAAGTGTTGAGCAGAGGCGGTGATAGCGAAGAAGTGGGAGGAGAGGTTGTGATGTGGACAAATGGGAGAAGTAGAGGAGAGGAATAATTTTTTCTTTTTTCCAGAGAGCAGCTCGGCTGGGACTATGAATTTTCGGGATTGCGAAGCTGTGTAAGGCTTTTGCAGAAGTGAAAAGCCTACGATGAGAAACATGGACACCTTAGTGATGATGTGGAGGAGATAATCTCCTCCATGCAGTTTGCCTTCTTATCCCCATGCTTTCATTAATCTGCATTTACTTTGATTTAATTCTTATCTCCATGCTTTCATTAAGCTGCATTTACTTTGATTTAATTTTGTCTTATATTCAAATGTACTCGATCTGCATCTCAACCTAACCCTTAATCGCACCTCCTTGGTCACTCGTGCGACCCATCTATGGCCTCTGATGGAACCAGAGTCAAATGGTGGCGCCTTTAATTCCCCTAGCCCTGCCGATCAGGTCCATTCCAATCGAAAAAAAACCTTTGCCAAGACCGTTGCTCCATCTACTCATGGAGTCCACCCTAGTGCGAGATTTTTTAAGACTCCTGGAGGTGAATGACCTAGTGAGGAAGGTAAGAGCCCTACCATGCCCTTGAATTATTTCTATATTTCACCAAACAATGAGATGTTGAAAGAAATTGTTTCCGAAAAATCTAGGTTAAGTGATACTGCCTTTTCTTTGCTTGTGTTAATATTGAGAAATTCCCACCTAGGAAATTCCTAGATGATTGGTTTCATAATCTCTGGAATTTGAAATTAGGGCTTAAGATTTCATTCGGTAGGTAAGTCCAGAAAGGTCTTTAAATTATCATTTTTAATAATCATGAATCCTAGGTTGAAATCCTTAAACGACAATACTAGGCTGTCGAGAACACCTCCTTTCGTGCCCTAGCCTAGTCTTCAGAGGCCGTCAATGAGGAAGTTCTTATGTTATCAAGCCCTAGATGGGTCATTCTGAACACTGTCCCTCCCTTCCTTTGGTGTTTTCTTCCCCAGGTATTGGGAATATTTGGGAGAATAATTCAGGTTGATGAAACAACGCGTTTTGTCCCTAACCTTGATGCAAGAATACTTATCTCCATCAAACCTGGGGTTGACATCCCTCCACTTCTAAACCTTAACATCAGTGAGGAAATGTTTGTTTGCCCTGTTGAAATACTTGGAGGACTAAATGCCTAATTTTTGTGCAAAAAGGAAGGGCATCTTTGGAAGAATTGCCCAATCATTAACCGCAGGAAGCAAGAAAATAACACTAACCTAGCAGGAGCATCTGAAAAACCCTAGCACCAATAAGGAGTCAATCCCAAACCCAAGCAACCCTCATTCCGCTGGAAACAATACTAACCCTAAATATAATCCCACCTTAAGCTCGACTCCTGGCCTCATCCCTATTGAACTAAATCCAATGAATGTTGACTCCACTACCGAACCCCTCAACCGTGCTTTCGTTCCCACCAAAATTTCTAAGGGTTTTCCTTCTGACTATTTTCAAACAGTCACATCAAGAAAGAAAAGATGAAAGAATTCCCATCAACTCACCTTGAATCAAATCCGAGCTAGTGATCAAATTGCCAATCAGTTGACAACCACTAGCAAATACCCCATCATGACAAATGATGACATAATAAATGCTTCACAAACTCCGACCACCTCCTTGGTTAAAAATATGGTTAAAAATTTAGAGAAGTCTTATTATGGTGCTACTGATGCTAGAATGAGTGATAATCCTACGAAAATAATGCTCAGGTGTGGGACCCCCAAACGATCTGATTTCTCATTATTTGCAGAAGTTACCCCTGATGTTAACACCTCCAACCCTGTGATAGCATCTATGCTAAATGAAATGGAGGAAAACCATATTATTGAAGTTATCTATGCTAATAATGGTCTAGAAGACATTAAGTCTAGCTCAATGCTCCTTGGCTTTCTAGGCTCCCAAGTGCCTGGGTCAAACATTGTAGAAACTGCAGATGGTAAAAATGAGCTAACTGAGCTTAGTTAGGAAGATGATGACCTCATGAAAGGTTCCACCATGGCTAAAAAGAAAGGAAGACCTTTTGGCTCCAAGAATAAGAAAAAGTCTGGAGATCTTAATGGTCTCCCAAACAGTCTCTCTTAATCCCCTTTTCTCATGAAATACATCTCATGGAATATTAGAGGCTTGGAGTCACCTGATAGGAAGTTTTTTATTAAAAGGTTTCTGAATTGTTATAAACATCTAGACTTTTTGATGCTTCAAGAGCTTAAATCCATTGAGTTCTCCGTTGACACTGCGCTTGATTTTATTTGGAGAGATGCAATCAAAACATGCACCAATCATCCTAACGGAAAGGGTGGAGTTGGTCTCCTCATTAACCCTAAGTGGGAAAATCACATTAGGGATAGGGGCGTCTCCCCATGTAACAGAGTGGCCTGGGCCTCCCTGGATATTAGAGGATCCTATTTTGGGGTATGTTCTATATATGCACCTAATGATCATAGGGAAAGAGTGTCCCTCTGGAATTGGCTGGCAGCCCTTCCAAGTATCCCTTGGGTCATGGCTGGAGACTTTAACATGATTGAAAACCAAGATGACAAGTCTGGGGGTATCCGTTTCGAATGGAAGTGCCAAGAGAAACCTCATTGGGATAGGTTTAAACAACACATGTAGCTATTTGACCCCCTTGAGGGTAGCAAATCTGAATCCTCTACCCTATGGTACACTTGGTGCAACTTTCAGCAAGGCCCTAACCGAATCTACTCTAGATTAGATATGTTCTATGTTAATAAAGATTTCTTCTCCTTCTCCCCTAACCACTTGGGGAACTCGGTGGTTGTTTTGCCAGTTACCTTATCCGACCATTTCCCTATCATTGTTGTCATCAATACTAGGAACTCTATCCCTAACAACAATCCTTTCAATAAGAAGTTTATCCTAAATACCTCCCTGTTAAACAACAAGGATGCCCTAACTTCCATTAAAATGGTTAGACTCTTTAACATGCACTCTCAACATCCCCAATCCCACACCCTCAGATGGAACAAAAATGTCTCCTCTTGGCAGAAAATATTCCAAACTATTGGGTAGAAGAAAGCAAAGGATCTCAGGTTTGTGGAAAAAACTCTCACTAATCGGCTCCACTCCTTGGAGCATGAAATACAACTACATCCTTTCTCCTCTATCTTGGTGGAATAGGTCTCTCAAGCTAGAGACATTCTTAGGAAACATCAACAAGTCAAAATTAGGGGTGCCTTCATCAGAGCCCACAATCATTGGCTCAAATTTGGAGACAAAAGCTCTAAAGTCTTCTTCAACCTCCTTAAACAAAAAGAAAATAGAGAAAAAATTGATAGAATCATAGTTGAGGATAAGGAACTCCTGAACATCAATGAGATCAAAGATGCTTTTGAAATGTTTAATAAGACCCTCTTCACCTCAGAGGATAGTGAAGCCTCAAAAGATGCTAGAAATAGGTGCAGTAACATTATCCCAATAAGAATCTCTGAGAATGAAGCTCTCCCTCTCAAGACCAAAATCTCTATGACAGAAATTGCTGATGCCATCAAAGCCCTCAAGGATGATAAGGCCCCAGGTCCTGATGGACTTCCTGTTGAGTTTTACAAAACCAATATTGAGTGGGTCACCAAAGACTTATATGACATATACATCGATGCATTTGATAATGGCACCCTTGGGGAGTCCATCAATAGGGGCATTCTTAAACTTATTCCAAAAGATGGGGACAAAGCCCTCATAAAAAATTGGAGGCCAATTACCCTCCTTAACATCTCCTATAAAATCCTAGCCAAAGCCCTAGCATCTCGCCTTGAGAAAATCCTTCCCAAGTTCATCTGCTCTACCCAAACAAGATTCATTAAAGGTAGGTATATCTTGGAGAACCTTGTCACTAGCTAGGAATCTATGGAATGGGCCATGACCTCAAATCAAGATATTTCCATGTTCCCTGTGGACTTTGAGAAATCCTATGACAGGGTGGAATGGGACTTCATCCTCATGATGCTCAGAGCCTTTTGTTTCCCTAGTGAGTTCTGTAAATATGTTCAAATTCTCCTCAAAGATGCCTCTGCCCTGGTTGAAGTTAATGGGTCACTCTCCCAGCCTATTCCTCTTTCTAGATCCATTAGACAGGGTTGCCCCCTTGCCCCTGCTCTATTTGTCATTGCCTCGGATGCCCTCTTTTACCTCCTAAGAGATGATACCCTATTCCCTAAATTTCATGGCATTAAGATGCTGGATGACTCTGAATTGCTCAACATACAATTTTCTGATGACACCGTGCTCTTCCTGGAGCTCTCTAGGCATAACATTGACTCCCTCAATCAAAAACTTGCAACCTTTGGCAGAGCCTCTGGTGCTCATATCTCCAATTCCAAATCTATTCTGCTTGGGTGGAAAGAGGAACCCTCGGACTGGCTTTAGTGGTTTGGATACTCATCGGGAGGACCTAATAAAATAGTCAGATACCTTGGTATCCCTTTTTCTATCTCTCCCTCTCTCAAAGACATGTGGATTTGGGTCAAAGAAAAGATTGACAAAAAACTTAACAAATGGGACAATAGGGTTCTATCCTTGGCTAGTAGGATCCAAGTCTGCCAGAAAATCCTCTCCTCCTATAGTTTATACTACTCCTCTGTGTGGATGTTCAGCAACTACCAAATTTATGAGATCCAAAAATCTATCAGGCACTTCCTATGGTCTGATGGTAAGGGTAAAAGAAAGGCCCACGCGGTCAAATGGATTTGGTGCCACATAGATAAGAAACTTGGTGGGCTGGGACTTAAGGATCTCAGAATGCAAGGAATTTCTTTGGCTGCCAAATGGATATTTCATGCCTTGGAAGGACAAGAACCTTGGAAGATTCTTGTTAGAAATAACGTACAAAATGGTGTCCCCAAGTCTGCCAAATCTTGGAAAGCCCTCCCCTTTAGTGATCTCGTAGCAGGAGGATTCTTTGTGTCTATTCAAGGAACTTGGGTGTTTAAGTCCATCTAGAAAGCCTAGGAGCATGTGCGTAAACTTATTGCCAACTCTAATATTGATTGTAATAAAACCTTGCATGGGGAAAGGTTAATATGGTCGAACCTCTACCATAACTCTAAACCCCTTTCTTTACCCCAAGGATGCTCTGCTAGGTGTTGGTATAATAAGGGCATTAAATATCTCATGGACATCTTGGAACATGATAATCTCATCAGTTGGGAGGATCTTAGCAATAAGTTTGGCCTCCCTACCTCGCATAAGAGAACCCACAATATGATTAAAAATGTTTGTGCTTGTCTAGATCTTCCTAGGAACACTGATGTAGACACTCATAGATACCTCTCATTCCGATGGAAGGATGGCTCCCTCCTCTCCAAGGTCAAAGCCAAATCTATTTACAAACTGCTCACTCATGATACCACGGTGATAGATCATGTTAACTCCCTCTGGCATGTTGACCTTAATACCTCTGCCTGGCAGAAAACGTGTGAGAAACTATGGAAGTCCCCCATCACCCCTAAAATCAAATGCTTCAAGTGGCAACTAATTTTGGATAGACTGCCTATTAGGAATAACTTTGCTACCTTTGACCTATGCTCTATATGTAGGAAGCTTGAGACTATGCGACACATCTTTTTTGATTGCATTTTTGCCAGAGAGGTCTGGTTGATGTTTGGAATCTCCATTACTGAACATGTTTGTACTCTTAATATTATTATTGGATTCATTCATGGCCTCAAGGAGGATGCTAACCTGTTCTAGAAAATTCTTTCTTCTTTCATACTTTGGTTTATTTGGAAACTTAGAAATGAGAAAAAATTCCAAGGTACTAATAGGACTCTTACTGGATTTTTTAAGAAACTCACACGTTATAAAATTGTTGTGTAGGTATTCTTTTTGATGAATGTTGAGAGGGAGAAGCTGTTGCATTTCCTCGGGGATGGTCGAGCAACCATGTTCATATATTAGATGAAGGATGGCTTTGAATGGGCTAGACGTGTGGAGAACCAGACTGCATTCGATGAGGATCTAAAGAAGCTGATCAAGGAACTCAAGGACAACAAAGGGCCCTACTTTGGTAAGTTTGAGATGTTTACCCAGGTCCTAGAGCGAAAGAAGGTGGTGTCGATGGAAGGCCCACAAGGATGGACAACATGGCTAGAAAACCAGGATGAGAGTCTACAATAGGTGTTTAGTAGCTCTTTAGTTGATGTTTATGGATCATTGTATATACTCTCTCTCGTAACTTTTTTGTTGGTAGGAGGATGTCTATGTTCAGCTGGATAATCTCTCTAGTTGATGGCTGAGGCTTTGCCTCCCATGCTCATTTTTGTATAAACTCTCCTTAATCTGGTCTCTCGATATTTAATATAAAAAAAATTAGAAGTAATTAATTAAACAAAATCGATTGCAATAATATTAATTTATGAAACTACAATAATAATAAAATTGATAAAAAACCAAAAAATCTAATAATAAAATAGTATGTCATTCACAACTTTAAAAAAGCTACTTTGAACAAAGATTAAAAATACAAATTGACATCTACATTTTACATTTAAATAATTTTAGTCATCTATTTATTTAAATTATTATTTTTTATTTTTCAAGTATAAATATTTTAGCAATATAAAAAAACTATGCTATATTAAAAAATACATAACAATGATATAAATAAATCTTACAATCTAAGTAGAAAATCAAAATTTTAACAAACAATTTTAACATAATTCAAATAAACAAAAAATGATCTTCCAATTTGTTAGTTCTTGCCATAGGCATAGAACTATTGGCAAGGGATATTCTTTAACTACTTATTAATAAAAAGCAAATTAACAAATAAAAATTGAGAATTTTTTCTACAAAAAAATCTATTTATCTTTATTAAAGTATAGATGCAATTTTTTTCATTAAGAATATTAATAAAATTAATTATCTTAAAAATTTAATTGGTCCTTAAACTTTAGGCGATGTTGGAGAACTTTCTATTTTGAATCTTTTTTAAAGATTGCATAATCATTTTATGCTTTCTTCCCTGTTGGCTAATTTTTTTCCACTTAATTTTAAAACTTAAATACCTATATTTTTAAAAAATATTTCATAGTAAATTATTTTTCATATCTTTTTAGACATAATTTTTTATTAGGTAAATATGATTTTTAGATATCATTAATATTTTGAATAATTTAATTTTTAAACTGTTGTGTAGAAAATGATTTTTTGGATTATTTAGTGTGTAAAAAAGATTTAACTGATATATTGTTGCATTATACATAAAAAAAAATTATTTAGAGCTATCTTGTCTATTAGTTTTTATTTCTTATTAATTAGTGTGATATCTTTTTTATTAATTTTTTGTCATTATTAATTAGTGTCACTGGTAGACACAAAAAGGTTTTGGTATAAATGTATTTTAAAATAGTTCAAGTTACATATCCTAATATGTTTTAAATGTTAAAAACTTACAAATGTTGGATTTAATTTGAATTTTATTAGTATGAATAATTCAAAAGTACCTTTATTTAAGTATTAAGTAAATTAGTTATATCACAATGGTAAACAAATGTGACCTAGGTCAAACAATATTGAATGGTCAATAAATTTAAATAAATACTTATTAAATTTCAATATAGCTGGAAGAATATGATAAAAAAATTGAAACTGGCATGCAAGTGAACTTTGTGTAAAAGTGTAAAAGTAAATTGTCTTGTGGAAATGAAAAGTAAACAAAATCTAAACCATTAAGCATAGCTAAACCTTCAAATTTTTGGCAAATATCAACTCCACTGACTTCTTCTTTTCTTTCTTTCCATAAAGAAACAAACAAACCTACAACTAACCTTAATAATCTTATATTGTTGCCTATACATATCTCTGTAATTATTTGAATTGCAGCCTTGTTTAAAATCTAATTAGTAGTAATTAATTATGTAATAGCATATTACAATAGTATTACTTAATAAAAAGTACAATAATAATAAAATAGATATGAGATCTTTCCCTAAAAAAAAAATCTATTGACAACTTCAAAAAAGCTACTCAAACAAAAATTAAAATTACAAGATAATAATGTACTTTCTACATAATTGAGAAATTTGGTATGTATATTTTTTTGTCATTTTATTATATTTATTAGAGATGTAAGTACTAATTTATAGTATTTAATATCAACTTAGAAATTTATTATTAAAATGATCCAATGGCTCTATACATTGCATTCGTCTTGCAAGTCTCTCCTTAAACTTGGATCGTCGAACATAGAAGTTAGTGGATTGAGATCATATAGAGAATGTCTTTGGCATAATAAATGTTGAGTTCCATCAACAATAATCATCAATAAATAATTTAATAATTTACTTATATATAAAAGATTGTAAATTGATAACTTAAGACTTTAATTTATCATCTTGATTATAAATTCAATCAATTGTTAAAGCTTTTTCTTCTTTAGGTATAATTTTTTCTTAACAACATTTATAAAATCAATTTTACATGTGGATATTTTAATACTTTAATGATGAAAATAGAACACACATGCTCTCTTCCTTTATTTTTGGGATTATTTTTTATTAGTATTATAAATGTTATGATTAGTTTATAAATGGTACACGTATGTGTATATATTGATTCTTTCTATCATTGTTACATTTATTCTTATTCTTTATTAATAAAACTATTTTTCATTATTGTAGGTTACATTCCTAAGTTGGGCTTGACCTAGATCATTTCCATAATTGTGGATCCCTTCAGTTTAGAATTCAAAATTGAAATTTATCTATCCTTCACTTCACTATCTATTGTGAGTTAAATTAGTACATAATTGTATTAATTTTTGTGCTTGATTTTTATATTCAAGTATATTTATTCACTCATTTTAAAATTATCCAGGACAACTTAAGGCTTATTGCGCACATATGGGTTTTAATTTTTAAAATCTATTCATATGTTGCATCAAAGCACACCTCCTAATTATGAAAAAAATCACTCACATAAACCTTGAAGTAAAATATCCAAACTCAAATCATTTAAAGACTGTGGAATAATTCAAATTATTAAACTTCAAATATTGACCAACCAAAACCAAAAAATGAAGCAATATCACTTACCCTCTATGTAACAATTCAAGCCACAAATTGTCACATTTTGAATGAAGAAATCAAATGTACAAACCAATTTTTTTAATGAAATAATTAAAATTAAATTTATTTAGTCATTAACAAACCAAAACTATTTAAGGTTCTCTTGTAAAGGGTTTCGGGGTCCCTTCAAAACCTATTTTTCCCGTAGTAAAAAACAAACCAAAACTATTGAAAACATATCAAACAATCAAAAACCTCAACTTTATAAAGTCCAAACAAAAAAATTAAAAACAAAAATCACAAAAGTTCTAAAATGTGCAATTAATTTATTTTCACTTTGACATAACCCATAAAGTATATTTAAAATCTTCTTTATAAATCTACAATTTATCTGCATCGTAGGTTATTTTGAGATTTATTTGTATATAATATATATAATTTCATAAGATTAATTAGATATTGAATGCATACTATGAATCAATCCATCTTCCCACATTCAATCATTGTAATGAGATTGATAGCTAATAAATAGATGTTGGAAGAACTTATATCAAAAGGAGGTGTAAATTGCTGCATCAACTATGTTTTATGGAAAATTTAATGGGTGTTGAACTTGGCATGTCCTAAGCTAAGAAAATATTTTCTATGGCAATGGTTATTCTTTCTATTTATCCATTGATGTCAAAATGATTTCATAATCAATTTGACTTGGAATTTGCCTCTCGCTTGTGTTTTTTAGATATTGAGGCATAAACCTAGCTATAGTAACTAATATTTAGTAAGTGAATTTTGGTGATGGGAGGATATCAAGTTGAATCCCAATATTAATTATCATCAAAAACTTAGAATTTAATGTTGATGCAAAATCTAACAAGCTTGAGTAGCGGGACTCTTCACAACCTACTTTGCCTCCTCCAAATTAACATAATTATACTAACAAGTGGTGTGGGTTTCATAAAATCAAAATAGGTGACTAGTTTAGTTCACATCATTAGTCAATGGTCATTTGGGCATTATAGAACATGACCTTGAATGAACTATAGGTACATGTCTAGATACAAGTATCCATAAAGACTAAAATCAATCTCCAAGAACTAAAGAACCTTCAACTATCCATCTCAAGCTTTAAATATAGGTTGATGATAATTTTTGAAAAGAAAGTGAAGCCTAAACCAGTTTAACACCTAAAGAAAAGAGCACAAATTATAATTGTGCATTGGAGTTTTTTTTATTGGTAGGCTCATATTTCAAGTTATTTCAAAACTAAATAAGAACTCAAATTCCCATATCTCTCAAGAGATTACAAAATAAATTAGATAATGAGCTAATTGGTACACCAATAATGAGTGCACTTTTTATCTTTACTAGAAATTCCTTTCATCACATTATTACAGATTGTATGTATCTCAAAGTCATACTACAAATTATATAAACAATAAAAAATATGTCTCCATCTCATTTTAACTTAAAAATACAATTCTATTGGCAGAACCCTTTCACATCTTTTTTGGTGCAAGTGTTAAGCGTTTAGTTCTATTGAACATTGAATTTAGAAATTCCTACTCTAATAGATATAAACTATTAAGAATCAAATATTTAGATTTGTATATTTTAAAATATATAAATAGTTCTTTCATTATGCAATAAAATTAATTTATATTATTGTAAACCGATACAGGAACAAGTTAAAAATATCTTTATGTTACTTAACTTGATTAGAAGGTTAGAAGTTTTATATATTTGAGGCAATTTCCATATGTTTTTATTAGGTAAATAGGTTTTGAGGGGACCCAAAACCCCATACAACAGGTTTTGAAGGGACCCGAAACCCTTAGATTTTACCAGGATCCGAAACCCAAAATAGACAGCTGCAAATGATACATCAAAGATAAACAACAGCCTAAAGCCAACCTAGCAACAAAGTGATATCAATGAAACCTAGCTGAAAGAGGATGGAGCCAAAGCCTTTCACTATATCAAGGGTTTTATCAACACTCCCATAACCTTCAACACAAACCAAGGGTTTTTCCAGGCACACATAACCTAAATTATGGGATTTAAAAGGCTCCCACAACTAGAATAAGGGTTTTCTCAGGCTCCCATAACCTGTAATAGAAGCTCCTAGCCATAAAAGACCACACAACTAATATCTAACCAAAAACAAATAATGGCCAGACTGAGCCCTTGAAAAATGCTAGCAACTAGCCAATCCCAAAAATAAACTAAAAACATAGGCTTTTTCCAAGCTCCTTCAACCTTGAAAGTGGGTTTTACAAGGCTCCCACAACCTTCTAAGGCCTACAAAACAACAACATTACCTGTATGAACAATCTAGCCAGGAGGGTTTTTATAGGCTCCCACAACCAGCAAACCATTTTGGGACACAATGATAAAACTGTGAACCCATAACCATCTATCAAGACCACCATGAGGGTTGAGACCAACTCCCTCAACTAGTAGCATGAACTACAACAACCAATATGCTCCTCCACACCTACTCTCCACCTCAATAGGAGAAAAGGCCACCTCAATAGGACAAGAAGGAACATAGGTCGACATAAAAGTGAGTTTTACAAGGCTCCCATAACCTGCTGAGGCCCAGCAAATAAAATCTTGTCTTGAAAGCACAATCTGACCAAGAGGGTTTTTACAAGCTCCCACAACTAGCAAACCATTCTGGGAAATAGGGGGAAAATCGTAAACCCAGAACCACCTATGAAGAAAACCATGATGGTTTTGACTAGCTCCCTCAACAAGCAATGTGAACAACAACAACCGAGAAACTCTCCCACACTTACTCTCCACCTTAATAGGAGAAAGGGCCACCTTAATAGAACAAGAAATAGAGTATCCTGATTACCTAGATAGCTTAAACATAGCCCAAAATCCATGTCGCCACTCCACCTCCATAGGAGAGAAAAAACCTCATACAAAGATCCATGAGAACTGGCAGAAAGAGCATAAAAAACCCTCACCAAGGAATAAACCAGGAAAGAATAGAGGGTCCACACAAAGAAGCCAACGAACAAAAGCAATAGGCCATCCAAAACAACCAAGCTGCCCAAAAGAGTAGAAGCCCCACAAAATCTATGTAGAGAAAAACCCGTAGAAAACCAATCATAGATTCAGAAAACCCCAACCCCAAAAGACTAGGGCTTCCATCTCCAAGGATGTAGAGAAAATATCTCACTCCCAAAGCCAAGACCACCCACCATAATCGTTGCACCTTCCTATAACCAGACATAGCTCTGCCTCCAACACCCAAAACCATATTGCAGTCACCATCCCTTGCCAAGGAGATCAAGGAAAAAATGGAGGAAAACATCACCTCCTTCCCCACCGTAAACAACCTAGATCTCAAGAAAACTGCAACCAAAAGTGAAACCGTCGCATAGGGAAAAATAACAAGAATGGGTTGAAAAGAAAAGACCTTCTCCTAGCCCATCTGCATCATCATCCTCAACCTCTTCACCTGAGTCTTCTTCCGCAGAAACCGAAAGAAGGCTTGATCTTATTCCAAAGAAGGGTTAATCTTTTCCATAAACTCTTTATAATGGTCTATGAAAGGAGATTTGTCTAGTATCAATATGTTCAAAAGCCTACCTCTTAAAGATATATTCTTAATAAATTGGAAACAATCTACAATTATTTCCATATGTTATTCCAAAGAAGGATTTATCTTTTTCGTAAACTCTTTATAATGGTCTATGCAAGGAGATTTATCTAATATCAATATTTTCAAAAGCCTACCTCTTAGAGATATATGCTTAATAAATTAGCAACAATCTACAACTATTTGGAACTCTGCGAAAACCATAAGTGAATCTAATAGGAAAAAAATTCATCTTTTGATCATAACACTTTCTTGTTCACCAGTTTCTACTAAATTTTCGTTGTCGTAGGTCTGGTTTTTATTGTTTGAATTTCTACGGATTACTCACCCGCTCAACGTGGACATCTCTCACCCGAGTTTCACTTTGATATTGTTTCGAAGCTTTCTCTAGTCCAATCTTAAGATGTTAATCCGAGCTTTTGTTGGGGAAGTTTGATTAAAGCACGCATCGTGTCAGTGTAACCGTTTAATTCACGTCCTTGCTTTCTAGTTCCTGTCAGCAGGCACAATGCTAATGTTTATTACTTGTAACAATATGGATTAATAGGCATTGAGAATTAACATCTGTTAGACTATTTTTTAAAAATTTTGTTTCTTTTATATTTATAAAATTTATACAATTTTCATTTATTTCTAATTCTATTAGACAATAGTAATGAACAGTCATTTTTTCATGATATCAGCCTCATTCTTTTGTTTAACTTTTTATTCATCTTCATATTACTATTGCAATTATATTAAGATGCAGACAATCATGCTCCTATTGTCCAATAGTAGCAATAATTCATATAACTATTTCTAATACCAATCCAAGCAAAGAAGCCAAAATGTTATAATATGTCTGTTATAATATGTCTACATTCAGTTAATATTAATTTTAGTTAACTTCAAATTTGATATCTTCTTTAAAAAATTTAAATTTTATTTGACTGATTTAAATTTATTATAATGAACTAACTTTAATTTGAATGAAAAAAAAATTAAAAAATCATATTTTATTTTTAATAAGATAAAATTAATTTCCCTTTTTAACTCTCATTTTATTAACTTCTTTAATAAGTTTAAATTTTGTTTGACCAATTCACCTTTACAATAATAATTGTAAACTTTGACTAATCTCATATTGTTTAATTAATTAATTTAGTAAAGTCATTTTTACTTATATAAATTAATATTCATATTTAATATAATATTTTTCATACTTTAATTTTATATTAGACTTTAATTATCTCATTATATTTACTCTTTCAATAATTCATTCAATTAACTTATATGAATATTCCAATTAGTTGATTTTTCTATTAGAATTGCCTATCATATGAACGTTAATATCAACATCAGATGGGGATATTGAATATTTCATATGAAAGACAGTGAATAAAGTAATGCCCTCAATTGATACTACTGCACATGGAAGGACAAATAATTATTTTTGTCTATTGCAATTAAATTTGAGACATAATAGACATGACAATATTCTTTGTAATGTATGTTTTTGATAATTTATAGCAATAACGTGAATTAGTCATCCATGAACTATTTGAATAACTTTAGGTGCATTATTGTGGTCGTCCATGCACTATATAAGTCACTTTTCTACATTATTGTGATAGTTGTTACAATTATTTAAATGTTTCTATTGCATTATTGTGACCATTTCAAGGCATAGCTATGTGAGGAGATTAGTATAGACATGACAATATTCTTTGTAATATATCTTTTTGATAATTTATAACAATAATGTGAATTAGTCATCCATGCACTATTTGAATAACTTTAGGTGCATTATTGTGGTCATCCATGCACTATATAAGTCACTTTTCTACACTATTGTGATAGTTGTTACAATTATTTAAATGTTTCTATTGCATTATTGTGACCATTTCAAGGCAAAGCTATGTGAGGAGATTAGTCGAACCATTCATTTCATTTGCAATAGGAAGGTGAGCAATCACAAACCCTACTCTTATATTTTTATTTTGTTACTATATTTTCTTTGTGTTAGAATAGGAGCAGTGATAAAACCTAGCTTTTTTCTCTCTTTTGATAAACCCTAGTTTTATCCCGTGTTTTGAAATTTTTCTTATATGACAGAATGATATTTTTGTTTTGATTTTTATAGGTTGTTTTACATTGTCTTAACACTTTATCATTTCTTGATGATCTAAATATGAGACTTTTTTATGAACCCATGGAAAACTTTGTGTTCCTTAGTAGTGATCTTTTCTAGGATTAATCTAGTTTTCAAGTAGATTAGTTTAAAGGTGTGAGTCACTCATGGATATTTTTGTATTCCTCAATAGTTATCATTTCTAGGCTTTATCTAGTTTTGAAGCAAATTACTTTAAAGTTCTGAATCAGTGACTTTTGTCAATTGACAATGTTCTGAGATCTTCATAGTTTGGTGAGTTTTTTGGTGATATATAACCGATCTATAAACTATTACAGATACTCCTTATTAGTTTGCCAATTATGTTTTTTTGCACTCTTCTTTCTTAGTACAATCACTGAACTTAATATTCTATACTATTATTTCTTTGTTTCTTATATTGTACTATTTTTATACTACATTTAAATAAAGGGAAAACTCATACCTCACGGAACTTAATATTCTATACTGTTATTTCTTTGTGGCTTATATTGTACTATTTTTATTACATACAAAGAAAGGGAAAACTCATACCTAATCCTCAAATGTGTCATTTTACTTGTCCAATATTTGTCTATGACTTATAGTGAATCCTCAAATGTGTCATTTTACTTGTCCAATATTTCTCTATGACTTATAGTGTACGATTTATATCTAAAATTTAAAGAAAGGTAAAAATCATACTTAATCCTCAAATATTCTGTGCCATTTTATCTATCCACTCTCGTTGGATCCATTGACACACATCTATTATTCTTCGTTGTGAAGATTATATTTTCAATGCTCAATTCAATATTATAGCTTATAATATGAAACAATCTAGAAATATAATGCCTATTATTATATTCTCGTCTTTACCATATGGATCTTTTACTCTTTATGTGTCAAGCAGTTGGAAATGCTTATTAACAATTTGATTCGGTGCAATATATATTATTGGAATCTACTTTAACATTTGAACACTGCACAAGCAGGAATTTAAAGCTTATCATATCCAGGATACGAGAATCATATCCAAAGTGTATGAATTTTACGGTTTTTAAAGCTTATAAATATGGGTTATGAAGAGCGTAAACCAGAAAATCATTAGGAATAATAATTTTTTTGAAAATGTATAAATATTCAGAAAAAATCATCTCATATAGTTGCAACATACACATTTCGTACAGAGCTTGAACTGTATAAATTCCATATGAGTCATATACTGCTGTCCTAAACACATTCCACAAAATGTTAACATAAAAATCTAACCATAAAAATTCCTCAGTATAGATTTACCTTGCTTGAGGCACAATGAAAGATGAGAGTATCTTTTTCCGTCGTCTTCTGCAACAGATCCGGGATTTGCTCGTAGAATGTTTCATTTGCATAGTGAAGGGAGCTTGCTATGTGGGCGTCAAATTTCCTCTCCTCGTCCCTTTAACAAGATAGAAAATGGTTACAGTTACTGTGACAATCAAATTGGGTTTTTGTTGAACACAATGAACTTGAATGGGTAATCACTGTTAATTTATTTAGCAGAAGCCCATAACCAAATCCCAATCAAATTTTTTCAGTTGAACTGAGAAAAAGACCACACACTAGTTACAACTACCCAGAGATTCAAGCCTAAATGAAAGTAATGGTTTGACATTACATCCCAAAATGTATGAGGTTAGGGTTCAACTAACATTTATGTTAGAGCATACCAAACAATTAAGCTAGTCTTCCATTGTTTATAATGATATTCAACGTACTTGAAATGTATAAGAGCATTTGACCGATGAGAAATCTTACAGTTTACCAGAGATTTAAGCTCTCCTATTAATTATGATCGTATTAAACATATTTGAAACGTATGAGAATATTTGAACGCTACAAGTCTTACTCAATTTGTTGTTTAGCAAAATTTCAATAAATAATTACTCTCATCAACATTTGAGCTAAAATTTTCTTTATTTGTAAAAAATTGAAAGTTAGTATTTCTCTCTGAGGCCTGGGAAGGATTGAATTTGGTGGTGGAAAATGGGCGAGTCAGGGAAATATGACAAAGTGGGTGGATTGTCCGTATATGTGTTGAGGTGACGTGGCATTTGTTTGCTAACCATTCTTATGCTTACAGGATTGCTTTTACTTGGTTCCCTTTTGGCTTTGTGTTTTGTTCTCTGCAGGGCCTTGGTTACGTGTGGGGCATAGACAGATGGGTTTTTGGGTGTTGGCACTGATTTTGTTCAGGATATGGTGGCTTCTTTCTAGGATGTTATCTTCTTCACTGGATCCTACAAGCTTCTCTCAAGCTTCCTTTATATCTAATGCGATTGGTGATGTAATCTGGGGTTTTTTGTGGGTTGCCTATTGGCTATTGTAATGGGTAGATAGGCTCTTGTTCTTTTGAGCTATACTGAAGGGTTTTCTTACTGGTTCTTTCCCTTCAGTGCTCATTGAACAAACACCATGTAAAAAAAATATATATAAAAATTAATATAATTTCAGTGGTTCATTCACTTTTATCAAAAAAATAAAAATAAAAATTGTAAGATTAGAAAATTTGTTCAAATGTTCCTCAGTTACAGTAGGTTCTATATAATTCTTTAATTTATTTATTTTAAAAATAATCAATAAAGTGTTATACAAAAATTATAGTTATAATTTTGTTAATAGTTATTTTTTTAAAAGGTGAGAAGATAAAATATGTAATTATATGATAATTTTGTGAAATTATAAGGAGTGATGGCATAATTTTAAATTCCTTCTTTCTATCTAAATTTATAGTTGGTTTTTTCAGATTTAAGGTGCAAATTATAAATTATATCTCATTTTTAATCGCTGAATGAAAAGATTCTACTGATTAATTGCCCACTCAATGTGGACATCTCTCATCCGAGTTTTACTAAGATATTCTTTCGAAACTTGCTTTGGTTCTACAACTTTTCAGTGAAACAAGTTCCGATCGATATTTCCGTGCTTTGAGATGTTATTGTGAACTTTTCATTAAAACACGTGGTGCATCATTGCCTCCATTCAATTCACTTCTAGCCTTTTTCCTTTTCCTATTGTTTTTGCTTGTTGTATGGGTTTTCTTTTGAATGAAATTATGAAAATAACAATATATTGTTCAGTTTTACATATTTTTAGGGACAGAGGTTAAATAAAAAATAAAAATAAATAAAATGAGAGTAGATAGTTTATGAAAATTATATTTTTATAAAACAATAATTTGGATTGCTTTCATTTAGAGTTGGACCATCTATAATTACTACAATGCAAGTCATCTCTTATGTTGTAGATAAGTACTTGAAGTTCTTGCATAATTGAATAATGCATACAACCCTCTAGTAGATTCTAATCTCTATAATGCAAGTGATCCTTTTTGTTTTCGATTAGGATAAAACAAGTTTTGAAGGGGCAACAAAACCCTTAAAACTAGAGAACTACCATCGAATAATGATCAAGGCTACCTGACAACGAAACACAGATTTTATGAAGGATCTAAAACCATCTAGACTCATGGGCATCCAAAGCCCAAGATACAACAACTGCAACAAAAATTAAACATCAATCAAAGCAGGCACGACTAGCCAACACCAGCCAACCATCATAATAAAGACATTACAGAATAGGTCGGAGAAAGGAACAGATTTGGGTTAGCAAACGATCGACCTCTAGAAAAATAGAAAACAAGGGCTTTTCAGGCACCCTTAGCCAACAAGGGTTTTCTCAAGCTCCCATAACCTATAACAAAATCTTCGGGCCACAAAATACCACAAGACCCATACCTAACCAAAAACAAACATTGGCCAAACTGGGCCCTTGAAAACTGTTAGCATCCAACAAGCCCCTAAAAGAAACAAAGACAAGAAGGATTTTCCAGGCTCCCTCAACCATGAATGTGGGTTTTACAAGGCTCCTACAACCAGACAACCTGCCCAGACATCATTTATATAACTTGAAAGTACAATCTAGGATATAGGGTTTTGAAAAGGCACTAAAAAACTTTTACATAAGAAACCAAGAGTGTTTTTACATGCTTCCTCAACCCACAAAACAAACTAAGAAACTAAGTTTTGATAGGGAACCCAAACCCTTATGTGAAGAGCACCATGAGAGTATTGATAGGCAACCTGAACCAGCAACACAAACAACAATTGTCAAAATACTCCCTCACCCCTTCTCTCCACCTCAATAGGAGAAAGTGTCACCTCAATAAGACAAGGAGGAAAGCAAACCAATAGCCCAGAAAGCCCTTTTGCAACTAGCAGAATTCGAACTACTCCCTCACACCTAGTCTTCATCTCAATAGGAGAAAGGGCTACCTCAATAAGACAAAGAGGAGACCAAGCTAACTACCTAGACAACCTTCCCATAGCCCAACACAAAAGCATCCTCTCCACCTCTATAGGAGAGAAAACAACTACAGAAAGAGACCCAAGAAAATGAGAAGGAGAAGAAGAAACCCTCACCAATGATAAAATGAAGAAAAGATAGAGGGTCTACTCACACCCATAACCAAGGGCTCCCACCAAAACAACTGCACAAACCCCGAACCGAGTAACGCCTTGGTCTCAGCACGTAGAGACCTCAAAAAGGACCTAATGCCTTCCATGGATAGCAAGGAAGAGGGGAGAAGAAAGGTAGAAGCCACAAGATCCACCCTCAGCATCGCGAAACTCAATCTCAGTAGGAACAAAAAACTAGGTCTCTCCCCTCCACACCCAGCCTTGGCCTCTCCCACACCATCAACCATGTGGAACATGGTAAGGAGTATAGGATCAAAGATTGTGCAAAACAAAGCATAGAATAGGGCCTCCCACTCCATATGTATCTCCATTATCCTCCCCTTCACCTGCATCATCGCCCACTGAAACACTAGTTCGGTCACCCCCTCCTGCTAGTACTCGCCTATTTTGGTTCCCGCTCATCACAATGTTTTTTCAACTCTTTGAACATCTTGAAGCATAAGTCATTATTGTAATTGGCAAGAGAAAAGTATTTTCTTGACCCAAGTGATCCTTTATGTTTTGATTAAAGGAAAATTGGCCTTACAGGGACCAAAAACCCAAAGTTAACACAAAAAAAGAAAGAACTGAAATAAAAAAGAAAGAACTGAAATAAATAGGACCCAACCACAAAAAGATACCAACTAGTCGAATAGAATAGGGAAACGAAGCCCAAATGACAGACAAAACAAAACAACTAAACAATATTATAGAAGCTTGACTATTTTCTCGTTCTTCATAATGGCCTCTTTGTTAATCAACATAACTTTCTTACTGACATTAGCAGTAGGGGTCGTACCCTTGCCTTTTCTACAAAGCCTTTTCACTAGACCCAACCGAGGCTCCTCAATGTCGTCCTTTCCCTCATCCATGCTCTTTGAAGGCACACTGAGAATCTTGCTTGTCCTTGCATTCCTTGCCTTAGTCTTCTTCTCCATCTTCATGTTGCCCAAACAGGAATTACCCTAGGAAATGTCATGCAATACGCTAGTCTTCTCATTCACCTTGCAGAGGCCTTCATTAGTGTTATCCAAAGCCACCTTGATAACCGCCACCATTGCAGTCAAACTCTGCTTTAGTTTTAGACAATCATCTTCCAAAGCTTTGATTCTCCTTTCATAGTACTTGAGGACTCTTGAATCTCCCTTTGGTTGATCAACCCTTTCCTTCAGACAATTAATATCCCATAAAATCCCAAAGAATAGGGCATGTTGGTGTTACTATAAATTTCGTAGGTAGGAAATCGTAATCTCCAGGATAGAGGAACCCATCTCCTTTGGTGTAGCTCTACCCCCACCAGGAGGTGTAAAGAGATTCTAGCATCTTGTTCTTTCTCATGTCCACTCAAATCCATATGGGGTTCCTTTCTCTTTTTTCTAGGCACAAAAGAAGCATTAGCGTTTGGGGACCCAAAAAATATTAGACTTCCCCTTCGCACAGGCAACAGAAGCCCCAACCCCCTTGTTCCCCTTCACATCAATACTAGGGTTCATAGAATTAGGAACAAAATCGAGGTCATCATCCTCGTCTACAAGCATTATCTTCCTACCCCTAGGATTAGGGTTTTTAGCAAAGGACGACATTGGGTACTAGTTTTCATAGATATGAAAGGCCTCTTCCTCGTTAGAATCCTCCTCCTTATCAGAGGATGTATCCCCGTAATGCCCCCAAACATTCTTTTGAAATTCAATGCCCATCTTAGCCCTAGGGTTCCACTCTACATGATGAGATTTAGCATATTCCACGATCAGAAGGATCAATCCCTCATGAATAATAGGAGAGGAAACCCTCTTCACATGAGCCCGAATACCATGATTCAAGGAGGCTGCTTGGTAAAAGGGCAAGGAGATACACTTTTCATGCCAAAAATGATTCAAAATGACAAAATGGTAACTGAAGAGACTACAAAATTTACCATCCATTGTGAGGTATCACATGATGACCATTGAAATCACCTTCTAGGGATTATGGAGTGAAGTTCTATCCCAAACACCATCTGTTATTTTCCTCATTTTCTCCCTCTCCTTCGGCATGAGGAAGGTGTTAAAAGCAGCAGTGGCACATTTTTTTTCCCTATAGAATTTGGTTCCTTCAATAAAGGTATTGGAAACCTTGGCCACCAGTTCCTCATTCACTTCTATCTTGATATTGAAGATGTGGAGCACATCATCCCTCCATCCCTGAATGAAGGAATTAGTAACGAGGGCATCCAACCCATGCAGCATCTCCATATACCTTGTCAACCCACCTACAAAAAGATCCTTCCAAACATCTTCCTTATTATTCCACTCCTCATACACCATTATGTGCTACAAGTGGTTTCTATCCCCTCCCATCGAGCAAGAAACTCCAAACCCCACAGTCTGCAACATAATAGCGATAGAGATCAACTAGAGAATGAAGAAAAGGAAAGCCTCCAGAAAGTTTGACTTAGTCATAATCAAAATTGTCCTTCCCAGGACACATTGTAGCCCTTTGCCTTCATTATTTTCAAGAACCCCCTATGCTTCACAAGCATTACAATAATTACTAATGAGGTTGTGAAGATCTATGGGGATACGATCATTAATATCCCATACTCTTCTACTAGCTAAACCAACCCCCATATTGGCCAAATTATCAGCCACATTATTTCCTTCCCAAAACATGTGAGAGATTTGAAAGTCTTCAAAATCTCTAAGGAGTGTAAGGCAATCTTCAATGATATGTTTGATCGTCCAACTAGGGGAAGAGGACCTCTTAAGAAAATTAATAATGTTTAGGGAATCGCACTCAAGCCAAACCCTTCTCATGCCTTTCTCTTTATGTTGGTATAGCCATCTATTCATAATTACTATTCAAATGTGAAAATATATTTTATTTGAAAAAAAAATATTATAGATTAGATAACTTATTAAAAAAACTTAAATGTCTTCAAATTAGGATGATAGGTGAACCAATACATCCTTTCATAATCCTCTAGAAATCAAGAAAATTTGATGGAAACCTTAACTCACAATAACTCCCTTAACCATAGTGAAGCAGTTAACATTGATGTCTTGTTCTACACAGTAGTTGTGAACATAAGGAAATAATATATAACAAAGAAATATCTAGAATGTTGGCTAGGAAAGACATCTAGAATGCAATGTGTAAGCTTCTACTTTAAAGGTTGTGTTTGACAGTTGGCATATATTTGGTGGTATAAATTAATTCCTACCAACATAGTAAACCAAATTTATAATACTTATTGAATGGTAAAATACTACAAGAAAGCATGTTGATCCAAGAGGATATGAGTCACTAGATTGTGCAACAAATATTGAGTGTTTTTTACAACCCTTATAGTTTTTCCAATTAGATTATCATAATCCATAACAACCACATTAAAAATTGCAAGCATGGGATTAATGTCATACCATACCTATCTATATCCTCCAATGTAAAATGCAAATTGATACTATTATACCAACATAAGTTATTGTATGTTTGATAACTAAGGGATATTGTATGCCATGGGATGCATAATTATTTGCAACCCGAAAATTACACCATTGTTGTCGATATTAAGTTGTCATTAATGCTAATGATTATATTGCAACATGTCTTTCTTGAATTACACTTATTTTATTAAACTCTCTTCCTCAAACATAATTCATCATCTATGTGTGTAGGTTTCAATAGATCATTGTTCATTATTAAGTTCTTCATAATTTTGAGGTTTTCACTTCCTATAATATTGCTTTTATTAACTTGCTTCTTCATCCTATGTCATATTCATATACCTATTTTTATGCCATTAACTAGGCACATGCCTAAAACACATGATTAACTACTTGCCCACATCCAAGTGGACCCAATTTGTTTCTATTGTTTCTATGTTGGGTAGTTGTTTTGTGCTTTGGTGGACCTAGTTTTTCTCTTTTTGCTTGCTTTTTAGTTTATGTGTTGACTCTTTGTTTTCATACTAGGTTTTTGCTATGTTTGGTAGAGGGTTATTTTTGTTGGTTGTGCATTCCTCATGTGCCTTGAAGTCTCTTTGTGGTTATATATTGTTATAGGCCTACCCCTCTTTTATTAATCAAAACTACTTGCCCACATCTAAAACTAGTCCCTTTAAATACCTTTCCATAACATTTCCTCATGTCTATACAAAATTTTAATATGCTTTACATATGATGTATTTTGATTGGTTTTTTAACTTTTATTTTAGGTAAATGGGTTCTTTCCTGCACTCCACATGCTCTTATTTACCTTATCACTACTAATATGAACTTGTTTTATATAATACAACTCCTCCACCTTGACCATGACTTCGTATACCATAATTAATGGAATGGTTAACAAGCATAGATAATGACACTTTTTTATATATCATATTCATATTTAACATGACTAGTATATATACATGCTCTATGGAACTCCTCTAGGCGTTCCTTGATAAATTCCTCTCATAAGTGTTAGATTTTGAGCTTCTTACATGTATCTAGTGCATAGTTGATTATAAAAAAGAATCTCTTAACCTTGGCCACAATGTGATTCTACATTGAGCTATTATGTCTCTCGTCTTACATGTGGCTTTTATGAGTTGTGCTCCACTATAAAATAGCATGCACTTCAACTTCGTGGGAATGTGCCTAACTATCTATATGTCCTTAGTGTCTTTGAACTTGAAGTGTGTCTCTCTGAATCATTGATCTAGTCAACCAAATATTCTATATATAATATTCCCAAGTAACATGAGACATCAATTCTTACTTTTACCAAGGAGAAGGAGAATATTTCATCCATTATAAATTCCTCAACAATACCATCTACATTCATGACACTTCTATGAACAAGATACTATCCTGTATTATGAGCAATATCTTTCATTACCACATCAAGAATAAATAAATGCATGATAAAGAAGTAATTTGACTAGTAGGGTGTTGTCTAAGTAATAAAAAACTAACTATTCCTTAATAAATTGAAACAAACATTTTTTCCCTATGAGTAACATACTACCAAAAGTTCTAAATGTATGTTCTAATATAATTATTCTAATGGAATGGTCAACCACTTGACATGAATTATTTAATTTGTATCATGTGCATTAAGAAGATGTTACATGCTCCAAAAAGTGTTGGGTGCTCAATGAAAATGAAAGTTTCACTTAGTATAGATAAGTGAAGGTGTATTAATATATAATTAGGTATAGGACATTAAATTCTACCCAAAATAGCATGATGCATATTTTTGTTAAGTAATCATGAGAAAAATATCATACCATAAGGTGCACACAAGCTAAGTGTGAATGTGAGAACCACATATCTAATTTTGGTTGATAAAAGATTACATTGATGTAAGGATGTTCTTTCATTGTTGACACATACCTTTTCAATTTTTAAATTAAAATTATTTCTAATTTCCATCATTTTTTCCTTATCCCTAAAATAAGTATACACACATTTTATAAAATTTGGTGTTTTTTATATATTAAGTGGGGAAGGGTCCCAAACCATTATAATTCCAAACAAAAAACCATAAAAAAGGCATGAAGAGAAAGCTCACCAAACAAAAATGTTCTATGATAGATTACAAGTACTACATATAGGAAATATATGAGTCCAAATAACATTAAACTAAGAACATCCTACAACTAAAAACAAAAAAACATTACAGGTGGTGAGACATTTAGAAATGTATCCCCACTCATCCAGCATACTAGGGAGTTGAAGAATTAGTCCTTTTGCCCTTATTATTTCTTTCATTCTTTCTTGTTGGATATTTTTCTTATTGTCTTTTTCAATCTTCCTACCCATTATAACTACTCCAATGATAGACTTTTGTATCAAGTTCCTATTGATCTTCACTAGTTTCTCAATTCCTCTTTTCAACCATATGATTTGTTCCATATTCACACCCCAAGCACTTTTGAGGGGTTTCTAATTTATCCACTTGAGCTCCAAGGTCTTCAAGCTCAATAGACAATGCCTGACAATTCTAAGATGAATTTTCTTCACTAGTCCTTTATCAACCTATTCTTCCTCTTCCTCATTGCAATAGTCCTTGAGGGTAATGGCCTATCCAGAGCATCTTTGGAATGTGTCTCAATGAGAAGAGAGTGTGAATGGGAATTTTTAGAAATAAAATTTAGCAAATCCTCAAAGGTTTCCACTATCCTTCATGGCTTCATCAAGGTAGAATATTCAAAGTGTTCTTTAGCTTTGTCTTCAAGGTATTTTAATCAAAGAACCAATAATTTTGTCTATAACTATGAGCTTGGTCAGTCTAGCAAACCTTGTTTCATCAAATAAAAAGGCAAGTTCATCCTTAACATAATCCCCATTACAAATGTCCATGGTATGGGAATGTTGAGGAGAGATAGCAAGGTTGATCTCATGTGATATTTTGATGGCCTTTCCTTTGCCACCTATGTTTTTATTTTTTAAGCTACCCCAAGAGTTTAATGGACTTTTTGCCACTGTCATATGTAGGTTTAGGGACAATATCAATGAGAAATATTGAGGTGTTACATCCAAAGGTTAGATTTTTCCTTTTAGGAGAGCAGAGAAGGGAACTCCTTAGTAAAATGGATCTAGAAGAAGATAAGTGATCATCTTTGAAAGCAATTTTACTCTTTCAAGTCTTAGGAAAAGGAGGTTTTCTATTATGACTAGGGGATTATGGGGTGGAGTAGGATTTAGGGTTAGGATAGTCTCTACGCAGAATATAAATTAGACAGTAGTGTAATGGTGGGTAAACATCATACATGTAGCATATTTTACCATGGATGAAAAAAGAAGAAAATGAAAGATAACTGATTTCTAGTGTCTCAAATGGTTGATAAGAGGAAAGTGATACCCACAACTTTTGTGTTATTGAAGAAGAATACTCAGGTGGTGGATATTTTGGTAAGATGGGGAATTAATCCATTATTTGAAATCATGAAGGGGAAGGATGAAGAGCTATCATCTCAGTTCATGACTAAATAGAGAAATGGTTTTGTAAAAGTTGATGGCATAAGGATGGAGTTGTCAGAAAAATCAATAACTTAGGTGATTGGGTTGTTCTTCATTTGAGCTATAGACACAATTACAAGGATTATATTTCTATGTTTCTAGAGGAAGGAGAAGAGCTAAAGGATCATCAAAATGGTTTTAGCAAATAGGTCTTTTTTCCATTGTGGAGAGTTCTTAGTTACCATCCGATCAAGTGTTTAACCCTTGAAGGGTATTTCAAAATGGTTCACAAGTATCAATTTCCTCTTCTCAACCATTTAAGACACAATAAATTAGTTAGCTTTCCTTTCTTCCCTTTCATCCTTGGAAATGTGTTGTAAATGGTGTTTACCCACCATTACATTAGGATCTAATTTATTCTATCTATAATCACTCCCTAGAGACTACCCCGAACCTACATCTTCCTCTTCTACACAACCCCCCTGATCATGACAAAAATTGTTTGCTTCCTGTTTCTCAAATGATAAAATTTCTTTCAAAGATGATGGCTCTTCTAAATATAGATCTATTTCCTTGAGGAAATCCCTTCTTTTCTCCCTTAAAAGGAAAAGACTATCCCTTGGATGCAACAACCCACCATTGGTTGTGAATATTATCTCTAAACCTACACCTTATGAAGGCAGAAAATCCATCAAAGCCCAAGTAGATTTAAAAATAATAGCACGAGTTGCAAAGGTTGTTATAAAATCACTTGAGAGAATCCCTACTCTCTCTCCTCCAAATTCTTCTACCATTCACATTTTTTATGTGGAGTGTGGAGAGGATGAATTTAGAACTTCCTCTAGAGAAAGAAGGTCAACTAGATTCACCATCTTGAGGTTGTGGTCACAAATGCTTCTATGATTAACAAAACCCACTTGAATCAGAAGATGGAGAACATTATGAAGATTCTACCTTTAATGAAAAAGCTACAGAGGATAGTGAAGAAACCTTGGATGAACACTTGAATTTGAGTCCTCAAGATTCCTATTCACAATCTCCACCCATTGAAACCCATTCCTAGGATGCTCTGGATGGGCTTAATATCCTTATGGATTATGGTAATGAGGATGAGGAACGAAGGGTTAATATAGGAGTCAACAATGAAGGAAATTCATCTCAAAACTAAAGTGTTAGTTGCTAAACTTGGAAACCTTGGGGCTTCGATGGATAAATTGGAGACCCCTCAAAACTACTTAGGGAGTGAACAAAATAGAAACCTGATCATGCATCTAGAAAAAGGAATTGCGAATTTGGTGAAGATTAGTAGGAACCAAATGGAGATGGTGTCTAGTTTGGTGCCAATTTAAGAGGCCCAGGGCGTATATGTCTTGGTCTTAATTTAGGACTAGGGCATGGTATGTCCTGGTCCTATTCTGGGACCAGGGCCTGGTATGTCTTGGTCCTAGAAATTAGGACTTCAAACTAGGGGGCTAAGCTAGAAAATTGATGAAATGTGAAGT
Source organism: Cryptomeria japonica (assembly GCF_030272615.1). Taxonomy (NCBI): domain Eukaryota; kingdom Viridiplantae; phylum Streptophyta; class Pinopsida; order Cupressales; family Cupressaceae; genus Cryptomeria; species Cryptomeria japonica. The sequence continues at coordinate 612,479,966 of NC_081412.1, read as the reverse complement.
AGGTGGGTGGTGTGAGTAGAATTAGTATTGCAGTGAGGCCTTGGAAGATGGAATGCCAAAGTGAGGCCTAAGTGAGGACGAAATTGGAGGCGAGTACAATCTAGGACTCTACAGTAACTCATTTAGTTTTTGAAATAATCAGTTGAAGATTTTTATCTATCCTTAGAATTAATCAATGGAGATTTTCACAAGGTTTCCTACCTATTTAAATCACTAATAAGGATGTAGGATCAATATAAGGTTGACAATGCATTTTTCACCATCCAGAATCATCTCAGAAGAAAATGATGATTAAAATGTAGTACATGAGTTGTTTCATTATCTTGTAGGAAATATACCAAGACTACCAAATAAACTAACTTGTCAATTGAAGGAATATAACTCAAATAGATATTCTACACTAATTAAGCCCCAAGAGTTGAATCTAATAAAAGTGAGAATGATGAAATGTTTGAAGCTCCAAACTTATTTTAAACCACAGTGAATCTATTTGCAATGACTCTTACATCCACCACTGTAATTGCCAAGTTAGAGCTAAAAACTTATTTAAAATCTAACATTAATCTACTAACAATAAATAATTGAATATTTGAAAATAATCTTATATGCATTTTGAGTCCTTGAAGTGACATCCCAAGGTACTTAGATGGGTTGAAATTAAGTTTGGGTGGTATATGTTAATTCCTACTTACCCCTATCCTTGGCTAACATTGCCTCAAATTTGACACTTCCCTAGTAAGCAAAATTTATCTGAGACAAGTAAAAAAATCATTGGAATGACATTGTATGTCTCACTACATAATGTGTCCAAGGAATATAGAGACAACATATCCTATCTTGCGACACTATCAAGTAAACATTATAGTATGGATACAACTATTCCAAATGCATGTTGAAGTGACCTTGATCAGAAGATCTTTTCTCACTAATGGAGTAGCGAGAAAAAAAATTATCCTTTATGGAGTAATGGGGAAAAAATGGAATTAAGGGTCACATAGATTGTCAATGTTGGAAGAGTTAACCTATTGGACATCAAGGTTGTTAGTGAAATGGATAGATTTAGAGTGTTACCTTTGTCAAACAAAAATTTCATGGACCATCTAAATCGAATCTAGGCTACACATAGTGAGAGTCCTAGCATGAAATGGAATGGGCCATTTTTCATGTACTTTTACTAAATGTACCTCATGGAACATAAATTAATGATAGTATACAAGAGAAAATAATCAAGTTTTTAGCAATAAATGCACTATAATCAATTTTGGCCCAAAATGAAGGATAACTAAAAGAAACATGATCGTACAAGCAGTTGTAAAAATAATATTGTAAATGAAAACAACTATAGGTAAATAAACTATAGTGCCTTCATTCAAAAGATAGTAAAGAATAATGAAATAAATCACAACCATAAAAAATCCGGTCGTGTACGAATTCCAAAAAAATTCGCCGAAGTCAAGGGAAGTCATGTACCTCAAGAATCAACACGAATTGAGTCGGTGCCAAAGAGAAAAAAGGGGGAGAGTTTTCAGGAAACATACTACGAGACTAAACCAATTTCCCTGCAGCTCATTCAAAATATTCACAATAAGCGACAGCAGATTTGAATATAGACAAATTTTAGAACTACGCTTGAAAACGTAACTGCAAATTGAAAAACTTTCTGTTCTGTTTAAGTACCAAAATCGTCTTCAATTTTTAAGTTCATCAAATTAACCAAAATACCTGATTCAAAAATCAATTTTCCCGCAATACCCCAAACTTTAGCTGCTCCCATCATTAAAAAAGAACCCCAAAAGCCTAATTCTCCAAAGAAACTCACACCAACACAATCTTCACATGCAAGAAAATTTAAAATAACTAAAATTGTATCAAAAACAATACAGTCAACACATCTGTGAAGTTTTCTGTAATGACGTTGTCTGACACTGAAGCTTCTCAAGGGACACTTCTAGCTCAAAGAAACCTCTATCTTCATCTTCATTGTTCTTTTTCTTCTACAACTTTACCTTAAGATTTTGTACAAATTGTCCCTACCATCAACGATGCCGTTAAATAAAAACAGGGCAGAGTTTGCTTAAAAAAATTAGAAAATTTAGAGTAGGAGTTGAACCAAAACCATTCTCTGTACAACCATAGGTTCAATCGGTTCACAGTAAAAGAAATATGGATCTATAACTATCGGGATTACAGTGTTTAGTTTTCAAGACTGAAATCCAATTTGATATGAAGATTTGTATTAAGCACAGTCAAAATTATGTTTCCAGGCGTGGTGGGATGAATATTTCAAGTGAACGGAGATAATCATCATGTCAACCTGAACTGGCCGTAACATCATGTACCGGCAAACTATTTTCAGACATGAGACAGGTTTGGGGTGACAGGTTTGGGGTGAAAACCCTACATAGTATAATGCTATCGGCTAACTATGATCATGTAAAACATATTTGAAACGTATGAGAGCATTTGAACAGCAGAAGTTAGACTGAACTTGTTTAACAAATTTTCAATAAATAATTACACACATCGACATTTGAACTAAAATTTCTTTATAATGTATGGCTCAAATTTTAATAAGTTTATATGTATAATTGAGCTGTACGACATGCTAAACAGTACATGAAAACTCTACTAGAGCACGGAATGCCGTTTGAGAGCTTTCAAAATTGGAGCCTATGTTTGATTATGAAGAACTATCATGGTGTTTACACAAGTGGTCCACCCTTGACGTACTCGGTGAAGGCTAATGCGATCAGGCCAAGCATAGCAAAGCGCCCATTCCACATTTCTGCCGTGGATGAAAAAAAAGGCTGTGACTTGCTCTCTGTCGATATTCCCTTAAACAAAGGCACCACCGACGCTGTCGTCAATAATCCTGCAGTTATGAGAAACCAAGACAGTCCTCCATTATTCACCTGGGAAAACAAATCTCTTCCGCTTGACACCTCCACTGCAATGGCTGACGCGAAGCCCAACATGGCCGCCCTTCCGTTGATGATCTCGGGTGCGGGCCCAGAGAACGCAAATAGGTCGCCAAACCTCGTGCTCATCTGTGTGCCACATCACACACTTCAGATAAATAGTTCACATTGTATGAATATACAATAATCATTAAATATATACTGGGCATCTAAAAATGTGTATTACCTTTGAAGAGGTTGAAGATGAAACACCTTCAGTAGGGGACGTTTCCTGTGGATCCTGACGACCACGTGCCAAGCAAGATGCATTAGCCATAATCAAATTGAAACAAAAAAAACTATCTAAAAGCCAATTATGTAGCCAAATTGGAAACCTTTGCCATGCACTTGATTATGAGGCTGCTGTGAGGCAATCTACTGATATTACCCACACTAATCCTTTGGAGTGCCCCGCAGTTAAGGGCTGAGGGCGCTTTCATCATCATTGACGCCATGGCCGCCATTGATGAGTGCTTACAAAAAAAGGAATGTGTAGTTGTATGCCTTCGATTTTCTTTAAAAAGATGGATTATTTTCTCTACGACTTGCTTTAGGATAGACTGTTAATGTCTCTTCTGCTCTCTTCTGCTTATATATCTCTGAGGAATAGTTTTTGGCTTTATAGCTGGGGAAGGATCGAATTTGATGATGGAAAATGGGCCAAGTCAGGGAAGCGAATGAGGTGAGTTGAGAATCGCGTGGGTGAAAATACGACAACGTGGCTGGTAAATTGCCACTGAACGTGGCTTCTAGAAACACAGTACTCACTGAACATGAAGATTATAGAGATTACTCGCCTACTCAACGTGGACATCTCTCACCCGAGTTTCACTTTGATATTCTTTTTAAACTTTGATTGGTCCTACAACGTTTTAGTTAAAGGAGTTCAGATCTAAATTTTCGTATTTTGAGATGTTTCTGCGAACTTTTGTCGGGGAAGTTTGATTTAAACACACGTTATGTCATTGTAACCGTTCAATTCACTACATAGTTTCTTGGTCTTTTTGTTGTTGAAAGGGTGTTTTTTGTTGTTGTATGTTTATTGATGAAAATAATTATATATTGTTCAGTTTTACGTATCAGAATAAAAGTTGAATAAAAAATAAAATTAAGTAAAATAAGGGGTTGATATTTTATAAAAATAATATTATTATAAAATAATCATTCAAAATATTTTTTTATTTAAAGTTGGATCACTCAAAGCTTATTATAATGCAAGTGACTTCTTATGTTATAGTAGACAAGTATTTGAAGTTCTTGCTTGATTGAATAGTACATACAACCCTCTAATAGATTCTTTGCGAATTTTTGTCGGGGAAGTTTGATTTAAACACACGTTATGTCATTGTAACCGTTCAATTCACTACTTAGTTTCTTGGTCTTTTTGTTGTTGAAAGGGTGTTTTTTGTTGCTGTATGTTTATTGATGAAAATAATTATATATTGTTCAGTTTTACGTATCAGAATAAAAGTTGAATAAAAAATAAAATTAAGTAAAATAAGGGGTTGATATTTTATAAAAATAATATTCTTATAAAATAATCATTCAAAATATTTTTTTATTTAAAGTTGGATCACTCAAAGCTTATTATAATGCAAGTGACTTCTTATGTTATAGTAGACAAGTATTTGAAGTTCTTGCTTGATTGAATAGTACATACAACCCTCTAATAGATTCTAATCTCTATAATGCAAGTGATCTTTTATGTTTTGATAGCTATCTATTCATAATTACTATTCAAATATGAAAAAGTATTTTATTTGAAAAAATATATTATAGATTAGATAACTTATTAAAATTAAAAAATTAAAATGTCTTCAAATTAGGATTATAGATGAACCAATATAGCATTTCATAATCCTCTAGAAATCAAGAAAAATTGGTGGAAACCTGAACCCTAGAATATTTCACTTAATTAGACTCCAATTGAACTCAAATCTTGATTATAGTAGCTTCAATGTGAAATATAAAAGCACTTTAAAATTAGAAAATAATTCACCAAATTTATAAATTTATATGCTTCACAATATCTAAGAATAGAAATACACCTAAACAAGTGTGAGTGAAAACAGAAACACACCTAAACAAGCTTATCCCCTAAAAGAAAACACCTCTTAAAAGAGATATTCATAAAAGAATCCCATATCTTAGTAGAAAATATTTTACACTAAGATAGATAAATTGATCTAGACTAGTTTGCTTACCATCTTTTATCTTTCACTCACTTTTCTATGTTAGCCTAACTAAGCATGCTCCCTTATAACATAACAATAACTATTCCAAGATATTTCTAAATACCACTAGTCTTTAAATATAAGAAAAATAATAGAATAAACATATACTATTCAAGCAAGCCACAAATTAGATGTGCACACTAAATAGGGTCAAATTCATGATTGCAAAATAGACCAAAATCTATGAACTTGAGTCATGATAGAGGAAAGATTCAACATAATATTCGAAACATTTTACTAACAAAGAGGTAGCATTGTGAATAGCACCGAAGTTCAAAATCTTGATTAAAATATAATCATTACTCAATTAGAAAACTATCTTATTTGTTACATCTATTTTCTTCACTGCATACATTTAAATTTATAATACATTAACTCATTAACTACTAATTTTTTTTTTTTAAATATTGATCACAATACTTTCATATCATGATGAAGACTAATAAAATAAAAAAATACACATTAAATTGTAAAATTGTTTAAATAATTAATAAATTATACTTTTGAGCCTAATTAAAATAAAACTCATTAAGATTAAAATATTTGACGATTACACATCAATTGATAAAGTTGTACCAATCAGAAAGACAAAATTCTACGATCGAAAATCTTCATTATTTTTAACTCTTTAACACCCACAACACCCTAGCCTCAATAAAAGAGGACTAATTCTTTAAACTTCATCCTAAATATCAACCTTAAAGTAAACAGCCCATTTAACCTCGACGATAGGAAACAATTTATCGATTCTTATGGCAGAGTTTTACTTTCTCAATACTGAACGAGGACAAGGTTCAGAGGATGATATAGTACGTACAGCATTCAAGAATATGCGAAACCTTCGATCGAGTTAATTTCGAAACATGGTGTTTCTCCGCTCACCGCACATAAAAAGTGGACACTGAGAAACCACGTCTTCCTCCTTTCACCCATCACATTACAAATTCAACGTGGCTCAACTCTCACCCTGCAAAATAACCCCAGAACATTCCATGCTCTTCTATAAAATAATTGAATGAACAAAATGTCAGTATCATAGTCGAAGACTTGCAGTATCACAATCTCAGCGTTAGTCAAAGCATCTTTGATACTCCTCAAGAGTCTCACTAATGGCAGCAATGGCTTCAATGATGATGAAATCTTCTGCACTGCTCAACTGCGGAGCAACTCAAAGGAGCTTCGTGGGGCATGTCAACAGAGCACCATTGAGGAGCCTTCGAGTCAACTGCAACACGTAGGTTTGCTCTTTCTTCCATATCACTTCTGGTTTCCAATTCACTTCAAATTAAATCTTGGGAGAAATTTCGCTAAGCTGTTTATTATGTTAGCAGGCAGATTCAGAATCGAGAAAAGCCTCCCCAATAAACGACATTCCCTCTGCTTCTACTTCGACACAGTCCGCTCAAATTCCATTCAGAAGCTCGGCGGCTCCAGCACCCCAGAAAAAGGTAACTACATTTCCCGATGCCCAAATCCTTCAGTAGAGAACCATACGTGACGTGGGCACATTTCCGAGTCTGACGTGTCCTATCTAATCCCGTTTAGCCAGGTTAGTACGAAGTTTGGTGACGTGTTCGCATTCTCAGGGCCAGCACCAGAGACCATCAATGCCAGGCTGGCCATGGTGGGGTTTGTTTCGGCGGTTGCAGTTGAATTAGCCAGCGGAGAAGATCTGGTGACTCGGCTCACCAGTGGAGGGTTGCCGTGGTTTGGTTATAGTGTAGTCATGCTGTCGATTGCGTTATTGGTACCCATGTTTGAGGGAATATCGGCGGAGAGCGAATCGCAGCCAATATTTTCAACCTCGGCAGAAATGTGGAACGGGAGTTTAGCTATGATTGGCCTTGCGGCGTTGGCTGTCACCGAGTTTGTTAAGCGGGGCCCTCTTGTATAATTAGTTTGATCTTCTACAATTTCACGAGCCAAGGCGTGTGGAAGGGAATGTCTACAAATGAAAATGCTAAAGCTTAAACTCTGAAACCTACTGTGCTATAGATAGATATGAAAAGAAATTTCAAGTCTTCAAGAACAGAGCACGTTTCAATTGTAATTACGCCGAGAGGCATCCCTACGGCGGCAGCCCGGCTGGAGATTGCCCATCCGTGTACATAAAAGAGAAAGCTGCGGGAGTTACAAAGCATGGAATTGGAAACGATTAAATGATTATTGTATGGTATGTTATGGAATTGGAAGCGGATTACTAACTGTAAGGTATGGAAGTGCAAGAGTTATTTATAATGGCATTCTCGTTTCCAGTCATTTATAATGGTACTCTCTTTGCTGTTGTTGAGAAAATATTGAAGATCAAATTCCGCGGGCTTGCACAAAGCTGCATCCAGATTAACTGCCAAAGAATTCACAAAGAGTAGCGTTCCTAGAAGAACATGATATCCTTCAATAGTGCAACCCTCATTAGATAAATGAGGAAGAAAAGAGAGGTGTTGATGCGTGCAGATATTTCGACTTTTGCAAGTTTGATTCATCCAACATGTATGTCATCTTTTCCTGGTCTTTGGGAAAAAAGTTTGGATGCTGCATTTTTATTATTTTTGTGCCATCCATTATGCGTAGATTTTTTATTAAGATTCTCAGAATGCTTTAGTTGCAACCTGTTTCTGTACAAATATTTTTAATGCATCCATTATAATCTCCACCTTTCTTCATCATGCAATTTTCACAGGATATCCAAGCATGCAGTTATCTGATTATTTGTGTATGTTTTTCTTGGATACCCTTTAGTGTGTATAGATGGGTGGCTTGCATGTCTATATGTCTGGCTATCTTTAATATCTTTGCTATCTTCGTGACAGAAAGATCTTTATGAAGGTTGCCAATGAGGCCGACCAAAGAGCTAATCAAGCCATCCACTGGGCAATCCAAGCCAACAATGGGCTTCAATGAGCTCTTACCCAGATTGTTCTTTTTTTCTGATACCCTCTGTTTTCCACCAAATTCATATTTCTTTCTCTTGTGTTGTGAGGATTTTTGCAGATGAGAAAGGCAAAGATGGATGTTTGCAACTATTTTTGTTTTTGCTGGCTTCCATCCCTATGTTTTGATGGATGCCCATACCTCTACCAACACTTCCATTTTGTTGCAGACTGCAAACAGGGAAGAAGAAAAACAAAAGGATATGTTGAATTGCCAGATCAAGTATGTCATCAAAGTTCCGAGGGTTAGCTAAGGCAACAACCTCTCCAGTTTATTGCTGCATTTGTTCCTGAGTTGTTTTGATTTTTTTAAAAAATATTTATACTTTATATGCATTCCATCCACAAGTAGAGATTTTCCAATAGGAAAGAAAGATGATCCTAAAAATGTAGTTATCTACATTACCCTTAATCCCTATTTAGGAACGAGGCCTAAAATATTGGAAGAAAAACTGAAAAATCAGTTTGCTAAGATATTTCTTATAACTGTCTTTATTGATAAATTATTCACCATTTGTATTTCACTTTATGTAATTTCCTTCACCTATACTTATATTATATTTGTAGAAAGATTTGTAAACATGGATTATTGGGTGTTGCTATCAATAAAACTTTCACCTATACTTATATTATATTTGTAGAGAGACTTGTAATAATGGATTATTGGGGTTTGCTATCAATAAAATTTTAGACTTTCATAAATTTATAGTTATATGGAAGTTTAAATAGAAATTAAAAGACATAATTGTAAAAGATATTTGGAAATGTCTGAAGAATTGATATTATGTAGTTCGTGGACTTTCAAAAATTTACAATTAGATTAGAAGTATAAAACAAAATAAAAAAAATAAATTTCATAAGGTATGTGGAAATGTTTGAAGAAGTGATAATTTGTACTTAATTTAATTCATTATAAAAGGTGATTTTTATTTTTTATAGTGATAGTAAGTATTATGAATGGAAATATTATTTCAATGATTTTCATAATTTATATATTCAAGTGATATATTGCAAAAATTAGTATATTAAATATTTAGTATCAATTAAATATCAAAAACTTTTCATTTTCATAGAGTGATAAAACAAATAACTTTTATATTTGGCAAGTTATTATTGTCTAAATAGAATGTTATTATTGTTAATTATTTTTCTTCATAGTGATAGAAAAGAGAAGGAAAGAATCTTATTTGTGAATATAGAAGTATCCATAAGATTTTCCTTTGTTTCTAAATCTTAAACATAAAAATTTAATGTTTCTAAATTCAAAAAATCTAAATTACATGTTTAGCATAATCTTTGACAAATAATATTTAATTTTCATTTTAGAAATATTAAAACTTAAAATTATGTTTCTAATTTTTAATGGATGTTTCTAAATTGAAAGAAACAATGCTACATACACATAAACATTTTAGACAAAATATTTATTATTAAAATGCATAATATGATTCTTCTATTTATATCTTATTTTCTCTTAACTAAGTTTGAATCCTTTTATCATATGTTAATATATCATAAAATTTATTTGTATTAAAATTTAATAAAAATTATAAAATAGTTATTTATAAATTTTTATGCAATTTTTAAAAAAAATTATAAGGTTTAAAGAATGGTAATGTATAAAATAATTTTTTAATATATATTTTACTTATTATTTAAATATTTTTTTTAAAAATTATTAAATGTTTTAAATTATTTCATAAATCTTAAACCCTCAATTAATTTTTTTGTAAATTATTATGATGGATAGGATTAGAGTTAGGGTTTGACAAGCACTCAATTAATATTTTTGTTTAATTAAAATTAGGGCTACAATTTAATTTTTACTAAGGTTAGGGTTAGAATAAAGTTTTCAAAGAGCGTTAGTGTTAACTTAAGGTTAAGGTATGATTAGGGTTAAGATTCATGGTAGTTAGATTAGGGTTATATTCGATATTAGATATAGTAAGAGAGTTGGGATTACAATTATAATTATAATTAAACCCTAATTTAAGAGTAATAGTAATTTTAACCCTTAGGTTTAGTATTAGGGTTATGTTAGACATACATTTATTACTATTATGGTTCAATTAGGGTTAGGATTAGGAATTTTAGTTTAGTATTTGGGTTATCTTAGTGATATATTTATTAGTATTAGGGTTCAATTAGGGTTAGGATTAGGAATATAGTTTAATTAGAGTTTAACTATGATCAAAGTTTAATTAAGGTTATAATTCAGTGAGGATAGTAGTTATAAATCAATTAGAATTTACTTATCTTTAAGCTTAGTATTAGGGTTAAAATTACTATTACTCTTAAATTAGGGTTGGATTATAATTATAACCATAATCCTAACCCTCTTTCTATATCTTATATAGAATATAACCCTAATCTAACTATAATTAAACTCTAACCCTAATTGAAACCTAATCGATGGAGAATCAGGGCCTTGCTTCTTCCCTTGATTTGGAGATGGTAGATCCATCCTCTTTGATGCATGCCAGTAACAAGGATCAGACTGAGTTTCCCCCTTCTGGGGAGGGTACCTCCTCGTCAAAAGGGTCTTTTCGAATTAAAAAAGTTAATGGATGTTTGGAAAGATCGGAAGATAGACCAGTTTTCGTTATTCAACCTGAGCAGGTTTTAGAAGATGTTGACTACTGGGGCAAGCATGCTCTTATATGCAAATTTTTGGGCCTTCGTCTCTCTCTTCCTGTGTTGGAGTCCTGGGCACGTCGGGTTTGGAACCCTAAAGGAGATATGGAGATTCTTTTAGCGGCTAATAACTACTTCCTGGTTATTTTTTCAAGCATAGCAGATAGGAATAGGGCTTTTGAAGGTGGCCCTTATTTCTTTAACCAAGTTGGGCTCTTCATCAAGCCTTGGCATATGGGCTTCAACTCTGCGGAAGAGATCCCGTCGCGGGTGCCTGTGTGGGTTCGTTTGCCAAGGCTTCCGTTGGAATTTTGGAGGGAAGATATCCTCCACTCAATCTCTTTACTTCTTGGGAAACCTGTTGGATCGGCTTCACAGACTCAAGATCGTAAGGTAATCTCCTTTGCTCGCATTTGTGTTGAAGTTGATTTGAATAATCCACTACCAGACTCTATGGAAATTTGCATGGGTTCTTCCTCTTGGATTCAGCAGCTAGATTATGAAACCCTCCCATTCAGATGCAGAATTTGCCATGAATATGGTCACCTTCATCGTAGATGCCCCAGATTGAATTCTTCCCCCTTGCCTACCTCTGAACCTCCTAGGTTGAACAAGGGGAAAGCCCCAGTGTCTGATGGGCCTGTTGATAAGGAGGGATTTACCCCAGTTAAATCCCGTAATAAAGGCAAAGGCAAGAAGAGACCTTGGATGGATAGACAGAGTGATGGCACATTTAACAGGTTTGAGGTTCTGGATAACGTAGTCCAAGAAGATGGTATTCCAACTGAGCTTTCTTCTGGGGTTAAGGGTCAAGTAGAGAATCAAGAGGCAGTCGCAAGGAAGGAGGAGCCGATTCCATCGTCAGGGGTTCAACAGGTTTGTCAACTGGCTTTGGACTTGCTCTCTCATGTTCAGAATATTGGTGGCCTCCAGGAGTCACAGATTACGGTGGGTAATGCTAGCTTGGCTCCTTGTCCGGAAGCTTTGAAGGCATCTGCGGATCCTGTGAAGGGTGCTAAGGCTCCTCCTGCCTTAGGCTTGCATCAAAAACATTTTAAAAAGGGGCCTCTAGATAAGCAGTCAAGGAGTGGAAGGAAGACTTATCAAGAGAAGGTCAAGATTATGGGGGATACTTTGGTTGAGTCTGGGTCTGTGAAACCCATTGATTCCCACTTCTCCCACCCCCCTAAATGATAGTCTTATCTTGGAATGTAAGGGGGTTGAACAGCATCCCCAGAGAAAAGGTTGTTCGCAGATTAATCGAGTCTCAGGCTCCGGATGTGGTATTCATTCAGGAAACCAAGCTTTCAGTGGATGGTTTGAATAATTGTGCTCTGTATATCTGGCCCCAAGGCTACTGGCAGGGGGTGGGGGCGTTGGGCAGTTCTGGGGGGGTGGCTTGCTTTTGGAACCCGAGGAAAGTCTCCCCCTTATGGTGGGTCTCTAGTCGGTCTTCTATCTCTATGGTTGCCTCCATTTTCGAAACTGGCGAGAGATGTCTTTTCTCCAATATTTATGCTCCTACTGATCTTCTAGGTAAGACACACCTTTGGGATCATATCAATTTTGTCCGTTCTCTGGACCCGTTTCTCCCATGGATTTTGGCTGGTGACTTTAATGCTGTTATTAGTATGGATGAAAAATGAGGAGGGTTAGCCAGGCTTGATCCTTCCTCTCTTTTTCTCAGAGATAATATTGGTCTCCTTAACCTTGTTGACGTGAAGCCAATCAATGGAGTTTTTACTTGGAATAATAGGCGATGTGGTGATGCAGCTATCTCAGAACGGCTTGATAGATTTCTAGTTTCCTATTATTGGATGAGTAGTAGGTGGACTACCAATTCTGATATCCTGGATTGGAGGGGATCTGATCACTGGCCCATCAAACTTTGTGTCTCCTCTTATGGGGTCACCAAAAATCCATCCTTCAAATTTCAATTGATGTGGTTACGGGATCACTCTCTTCGGGATCTGGTGCTGGATTGGTGGTACGAAGGGCTTCCTGCTCATGGGAGGGCCATGTACACTTTTTGCAAACGGCTCCAACATGTGAAATATAGGCTTAAGAGGTGGAATAAACAACATTTTGGGAATCTGCATGCTCAGAAACTTGCTGCTCATTCCAAGCTGGATAGTGTCACTCGTCAGATTCGAGACCATGGGCTGTCCTCTGACCTTTTGTATGCTAAGTCCTTGGCCCTTAAGGACTTAGAAGAGTGGGAGCTTCGGGAGGAGATTTTCTGGAAGAAAAAATCTCGTATTGATTGGCTTCAGGAGGGGGACAGGAACACATCTTTCTTCCATAACTCGGTCAAGGCCCGTAGGCAGGGGAGCTCCTTTTCCATGCTTGTCTCGAGTGATGGAACCCAACTCTCATCCTATGGTGAAATTTCGAGGGAAGCTGTCAACTATTTTTCTAATCTTTTTACTAGGGAGAATATTGCTGCTAGAGCCGAGGAGAGGGCTATCTTGGATTCTATTCCTTGCTTGGTCTCAGATGAGATGAATGGGGCTCTTTTGGGTCCAATATTCATGCTTGAATTGGAGAAGGTTGTGTTTAGTATGAAAAAAGGCAAAGCTCCTGGCCCAGATGGATTTCCGATTGAGTTCTTCCAGGAATTTTGGGAAATAATAAAGTTTGATCTCCTTGAGGTGGTTTAGGAATCCCTTAGGAACAAACAAATGCTTAAGTCTCTGAATTCTACTTTTCTAGCTCTCATACCTAAGAAGGAGGGGGCTAATCGGATGGATCAATTCAGGCCTATTGCTTTATGTAATGTTGTCTACAAGATCATCACCAAATTGATTGCTGAGAGACTCAAACCTCTCCTTGGTGCTTTGATTTCTGCTGAGCAGGGAGGCTATGTGGAAGGGAGACAAATCTTGGATGGTGTCGTGATTGCTACGGAGGTTATTCACTCTATGGCTTCCTCTAAGGAGAGGGCGATGTTCATTAAGCTTGACATGGCTAAAGCTTATGATTGGGTGAGCTGGGAGTTCCTTCAGAATATCCTCTTGGCCTTTGGATTTAAAGAGGAATGGGTGAGTTGGGTTCTCAGTTGTGTTACCTCATCCTCCTTCTCCATTCTCATTAATGGGGAATCTTCAGATTGGTTTAGTGCTTCTCGGGGACTCCGGCAAGGGGACCCTCTTTCCCCTTATCTTTATATTATCATGGCGGAAGGTCTTGGTAGATTTATTAAATCTCAGGTGCGGCAGGGTCGTATTCATGGCTGGAGCTGGAACAATGATCTCCCTCCCTGTTCTCACCTTCAATTTGTGGATGATACTGCATTGATGGGCTTGGCTAGAGTTAGTGAGGCAGTGAATTTTAGGAGAACTTTAGACATCTACTTGAAAGCTGCTGGTCAGAGTATTAATGATGATAAATCTTCCATTTATTTCTTTAATACTCCTCGTCTCATTCAGTACAGGATTGCCAGGATTCTTAGATTCCAAATTCGATCTCTTCCCCTGATGTACCTAGGGATTCCTTTGGCTTTGGGACCCCAACGGAGAGGTTTTTGGCAGGGGATTTTGGATAAGTTCCCGAGTAAGGTTAGTCATTGGACTTACAGATGGCTCTCTTCTGCTGGTAGAGTGCTTCTCCTTAAAACTGTGGTGCAGGCTCTCCCTATTTATAGGTGTTGTGTGCAGATTCCTCCTACCTCCTTTATGAGGGAGTTTGATTCTCTTTCCCGGCAATTCCTTTGGTCGGGAAACCTTCTTTCTTCGAAGTGGAGTTTAGTCAAGTGGGAATCTGTCTGTAGGCTGAAGCATGCTGGGGGCCTTGGCCTTAGGTCTGTGGCTCTTATGGTTTCGGCTTTGGCGGCTAAGCTGTACTGGAGATGGTGCAACAACCAAGATCAGGAGTGGGCCAAGATTCTTTCTTTCAAGTATGTTCCTGGGGTTGAGAGTCAGGAAGTGCTGCGGATTGCTCTGTTGGGCAAAGGTTCTTGCATATGGGATATTCTTAAGAAGGGAGCTCAGCTTGTTAGGAATGGTCTCTTCTGGATCTGTAATAATGGATCTGATGCTCTTTTTTGGTTGGACTCTTGGGATGGTCACCCTCCCATCCTATCTAGTTTCCCTCAGCTTCTGCCTCTTTGCCAAATGTTCTCTGATGCTGGGTGGATTAAGGTGGAGCATTTTAAAACTTTTAAGCATATTGGTCATCTGGAGGTGTCTTGCTGGAAGGATCCGCAAGAGTGGCCTATGGGCGGTTCTGAGGAGGATCGGGCAACTTTGTGTAAGGTCTTGGAAGGCAGGCTATGCAGCTCTTTGAAGGAGAGGGACAAATTGGCTTGGAGTCCTAGCCCAAAAGGTAATTATACTGTTGCTCAAGGCTATGCTGTGCTTGATAGGAATTTACATGGTCCTGCTGAGGTGCCTTGGTGGAGAAAGGTCTGGAACAACTTTTCTTGGCCCAAGTGTAACTTCTTTTTATGGTTGGTTGCCCAGAGGAAATGTCTCCCTTGGGAGAACTTTCGTAAAAGGGGGTTTCAGGGACCTTCCATTTGTGTTCTTTGTTTGAGCAGTGAAGAATGCTCTTCCCACTTGTTCTTCCATTGCCCCTACTCGCGTGAGATTTGGCACAGATGGTGGGAGGCTTGGCATCATGGTTGCATTCATGCTTCCTCCCTTATTGAGTTTTGGGAGAGTCTGGGCAGGCCTCCTGCGAAGACTCCTTTTCTTCAGGTGGCCTGGTTCATTGGGCCTAGTTTCATCCTTTGGAACCTTTGGATGGAAAGAAACCGTAGAGTTTTTTGTGATTCCAGATTGGATAGTGGTCAACTGTGGACAAAGATTATCAGTAGGCTTCAGGAGACTATTCATGCTAAATGTGATATGTCCGTAAGCATTGATCCTAGGGATGTTGCGATTGTGCGAGATCTGAGCTTGGGTGCTAATAGTAGGGGTTGCTCTGCTAATATTATGACCCGTCGTGTCAAGAAACGGGTCTGTCGTGATGGGAGATGGGCACCTCCTCCTGATGGGGTCCTGAAGATTAATACGGATGGATCTTCTCGGGGGAATCCTGGGCATGCTGGTATTGGGGGCATTGGTAGAAGTAAAGATGGTGATGTTGTTTTTTGCTTCTCTATCTACAAAGGGCTTTACTCTAATAACCTAATGGAGGCCCTGGCTATCAAAACTGCTGTTGAGCGGGGTTGCTCTCTTGGCTGGAGGAGGATTATCTATGAGTCTGACTCTCAGATTGTTGTGGATATGTTGAACAACCAGAGGTTGGATGGTGTTAGTTGGCATTTAGCTTTGATGGTCAGACAGATTTTAAGTGTATGTAGCTCCTTGGAATCTGTCTCTTTCTGTCACATCCCTAGAGAATGGAATACCATGGCTAACTGCTTGGCGAAGTGGGCCTCGGAGAATGGGGATGGTTGGGATATCAGTGGTAGGGGTGAGTTACCTTCTGATTATCGAGGGATTTTGGAGAGAGCTTTATTGGAAGACAGGACTATGTAGTGTTGTTGTTTGGTTTGTTGGTTGTTCTCCTTTTTACTGAGCCTTTGGCTTCTGCCTTGTATCTCGATTTGGATTGAATAAATTTTATCCCCTTCTTTTCATAAAATAAAAAATTGAAACCTAATCCTAATTAAATTTTATCCCAAACCATAACCCTAATTGAGCTCTAATTCTAATTAACCCTAAACCTAACACAATTTAATCATAACCCTAATTCTAACCTAAATCAAAATCTAATACTAAAGTTGAGTATAATTAAAGCCTTATCATAATCAAACCCTAACCTTGGCTTTATTCCTAACCTACACCTAATTGAACCCTAAAATAACCTTATCTTACCATAGTCGGAATGTAACCATAATGTAACCCTCACAACAAATATACCTTGAAAGTAAGCCCTAAACCTAAACTAAACCCTCATCGTAATTGAACCCTAATCCTAATCTATCTGAAACCTTAGTCCTAATTGAACTCCAATCCTAGTTAAAACTTAAGCCTAATGTAATTGAATCATAACCCTAATTGACATCTAATCATAACTCTAACTATAATTAAACCCTTTCAATAGTTAAACCCTAACTCTAATCAACTAAAATGTCAACCCTAAATCCTAATCCCTCTAATTGAATGAGAATTTCAACTCTCAACTTAAGTCTAACCATACAATTAAACCCTACCTACAAATTGAACCTTAATTTAAACCTATAATCGGACCATAACTCTAATATGAACCCTAACACTAATTGAACCTTAATAATAATTGAATTCTAGCCCATACCCTAACCTTAATTGATCTTCAACCCTAATTTAACCCTAACCATAATTCAATTAAATCACAACCCTAATTCTAAGCCTAATTGAACTCCAATACTACCCCTAACAATAATTAAAATATTGTCGTAACCCTAATTAAACATTTATGCTACCATAACCCTAATCATAATTAAACCTTTATGTGAACATAACCATAACCCTAAGTAAACATTAATCCTAACCTTAAAATCAATCTTTATCATATAATCCTAACCCTCATATCATGCTTTATCCTTAAACCCTAACCCTATTTGAATTGAAATATTAACTCTAACCTTAATTAAGCCTTAAATGAATTATAATACTAACCCTATTCCTGATTGAACCCTATCCCTTATTATAACATTGATTCTAATTGAACTCTAACTCTTAGCTCCAACATTATTCTACAATAGTAACCCTCATTGTAGTATAACCTTAGCCCAAACCTAATCTTACCATAACCTAACCCTAGATCTAACCCCAACTACAACATCAACCCTAATATATAGCCACAATTGAACCCTAATACTTCTAATTGAATGTCAACCCTAACCTAACCTCAAATCCTAGAATTAAACCCTACCTACAACTTGAACCTTAATCTAAACCTATAATTGAACCATAACTCTAATATGAACTCTAACACTAATTGAACCTGATCATACTTGAATTATAGCCCAAACCCTAACCCTAATATAGTATTATGAATGCATTATCCTACAATAGTAATTGTAATTGCAGCCTAACCTTAACTCTAAACCCAATTTTACTTTAATTGAAACCTAGCCCTAAACTTAACTCCAATCCTAGAATTAAACCCTCACACTAATTCTAACTGAACCCCAACCCTTATCCCAAAGATTATCCTACTATAGTAACCCTAATTATATCCCAAACTTAACCCTAGACCTCTAATCTTACCATAATTGAAACCTAACCCTAAAGTTAATTGTAACCCTAGAATTCAAAACTACCTACAACTTGAACCCTAATCTAACCATAATTGAGACATGACCCTAACCCTAATTCAATTAAACCATGACCCTAATTTAAAGCCTAATTTAACTCCAATACTAGCCCTAACTATGATTAAAATATTTTCATAATCAAACCCTAAGCTTTATCCCTAATCTAGACCTAATTGAACCTTTATGCCAACATAGACATAATTCTAATTTAAAATTTTAATACTAACCTTAAAATCAATCTTTATTATACAATCCTAACTAATACAACATGATTTATCCTTAAATCCTAACCCTATTTGAATCCAAACACTAACTCTAACCCTTTTTATACCCTAAATAAATTTAAACACTAACCCTATTCCTAATTGAACCCCAGCCTTAATGGTAACACTAATTATAATTGTAACACGACCATTACCCCAAACATTATCCTAGAATAACAATCATAATTGTAGTGCAACCTTAACCCTTAACCTAATCTTACCATAACCTAACCTTAAACTTAACTCTGACCCTAGAATTGAACCCAAAATACAAACTAAACCCTAATTTGACCATAATTGAAACCTATCCCTAAACTTAACCCTAACACTAATTGATTTGTACCCATAATTGAACCCTATCCCTAAAATTAACCCAAACCCTAATTGAACTCTAATATTTATTAACTCTAATCCTAACCCTATCTAGTTGAAATCGTAATGCTAATTGAACTTTAATACTAATTTAACCTCAAACCTAATATAATTTAATCATAACCCTAATTAAACTCTAGCCCTAAATATAATTGAGCCCTTATGATGACATAACCCTAATATTAACCCTAACCATAATTATAAACCCTATGTTGGACCTAAATTGTAACCCTAAAGTAACCTTAACTATAAACCCAACCTATCCTTGACCCTATCCCTAATATTTATGCTAACATAACCCATAATCCTAATTAAACCCTAACACTAACCTTGAAACCAAGATTTATTATAGAACCCTAAACATTACAACATGCTTTACCCTTAAATCCTAACCCTTTTTCAATTATAACACTAACTCTAGACCTAATTAAACCCCAATCTAATTTTAGTACTAACCCTAATCCTAACTAAGCCATACCCTTAACCCTAACACTAAATCTAATTAAACCCCAACCCTTATCCCAAGCATTAACCTACAATAATAATCATAATTGTAGCCTAACCTTAACCCTAAACCTAATCTTACCATAATTAAAACCTAAGCATAACCTAATCTTAAACCTAATAGAATCAAACCCTACCTTTGAATTGAACCCCATCTCACCATAATTAAACCCTAGCCATAATCAAATCCTGACTACACCAAACCCTAACCATAATAAAAGCCTAATAATAATCAGACCCTAATCTAACCATAATTAAACCCTAAAAATAAACTCTACCTCCATCTTCAACTCTAATCTAGCCATAATCAAACCTTAACCATAATTGACCCCTATTGGAACCCCAAACCTAATGTAACATTAACCCTAATCCTAGTTGTGCTTCAATCATAATTGTTCAATGTCTTCCATGTTGTGTCGCGCGACTACCACTAGCATATATACCTTAAATTTTAATTTAATCTATAGAAGATACGTCGAGAGATATCCTTCTCAAGGCGCCTATTTCTAATCTATTTTATACACTAAAGTCAAATAGGCACCTTGAGAAGGAAATCTCTCAAAGTATTTTATATAGATTAAATTAAAATTTAAGGTATATATCCTAGTAGTAGTTTGGACATATCCTTTTATGTGGAACATAGAGCAGGAGCGGTGATAAAAATATTGTAGAATCTTTCATAAAAACTATTTATGTATAAAACAAAATTCAAAACAAAATAAATTATCATAAATTTTGTATTGCCAATGTAAAAATTATTAATGAAAAAAAGCTATTTTATCTCGACTAGTTTTCATTTGCACCATTTATCCAGCTATCACATTGCATCATAACCAGCAATAATCTTATCTCATTTTCATAGCGCCACATTATTTGTGGTACCTTTTATCGAAAAGAGAGTGTATAATACTATCAAATTTTTAACCAACTGTACAATAGGAAAAAATAATTTGTAATTAATTAACTTTCTTCAAGACACCCTTCTCCGGATTCAAATCTCTAATTAAATGGTAAAATAATTTTCGTGCTTTGTCTATCATTGAGATTTTCCAAGTTGTTCACATTTCTTTTGGGAAATTTTTAAACAGTTTAGTTACGCTGTATAAGCTTCCACCAAAAATTCTGAATGTTTGACACAAATATCTTTCATTTAACACCTCATTTAGGGAAGAAAATCTAGTAGTTGTGCATCCTAACTTTGCACTTCTCAAAATCTTATGTTGAAATTTAATTCACTCCCAATTTTTTACAGCAACTTACTTGGCAAGTCACCTACTTATAACTAAGGTTTTAGGGCCACATCATCGAATATGATACCACATAAGAATGCTTTTTGCCAAGGTGTCTAAAACAACTCAAAAAAGATGAGACCAATAGTTGGGCAAAAGAGGCACCCATACTTTTGCAGCTGATGTGGCAACACTGGACTAGTTTCTTTTTAGAACTAAGGGTACATTTCATTCAATTATGGGTAGTCATCATAGCAATAACAACTTCCAAAATCAAAACTATTGGTGCAATGTTGTCAAAAAAACTGGACATTAAATCAACAAGTAAGGGTATTAAATCAACAACTCCTATCACAACAATTGAAACTCATTCAACTATTGGGTCCTCTCCTATGGTAATACTAATTTTCTCAAAGGTGAGTTTTATGAAAAAAAAATGTTTCGACTCCAAAAACTTTCATTGTAATGTTCAAATACCAACAAATTTGGAGTTTCAAGCAATGCAATCAATAATTTTATAGTTAAATAATGGTAGGATTGATACATAAGGGTGGAAAAATTAGATGACATTTTAGACAAGTTGTGTAAATGATATTTGACCTTCTTAGTAGCTGGTTGTTAGCTTGTGGTAGCATCTTGCTACTTTTATTTTGCTATTTTGTTTGATGTCTATTGAAAACTCGTGTAGCTTGATGTTAGAATTATTCTTATTTTTTATGAGAACCTTTTTTCCCTAATTTTGTAATTTAATTAATTTCTTCAATAAAGAAAATGTATTGGACTATAATGCATCTATAGGATAAATAATTACACAAGAAAAGAATCCTAGGGCTTTAGAGTGGGGACAAATAATGAAAACTAATAGGAGGTTGGATGTCTTTTCTTGTGATTGTTGGGGGAGATATGGGAGGAACTATCCTTACATATTTTGAGTGAACTTTATATTCTTACTAATATTGTGGATGTAAAGATTGCAAAGTTAGAATTTTTATAGTAGAAATGTCTTGAAACTTCTTAGAGTTATATTATCCATGTCCTTCTTACTACAAAAGCATCTATATTTTGAACATTCTCTATATTTTCTTTTAATCTCCCTCCATTGTCACCTAATTATTCTTCTTGTTCATAATATAGAGGTGAATGAATTGGAGGTCAATGATAAAAATTCACAATTAGAGGGGATGGATTCCTTGGAGGAGATAAAGAAGGAGAGGAAATGGGATATTCATTAGGGGGAGATAAAGTAGAAGACTAAGGTTGGGAAGAATGTCATGAAGAGGGGAAATTTTGGGAGTGATTCTTCTTCTTCTCCAGTGTTTTATATTAAAGTCACCTTCTCTTTATTCTTTTTTTAGTTTTTATTTCTTTGAATACAATTTTATCTCTAGTTTTTCTTGTTGAAACACTACATTTTTTTCTATCTCTTTTCCAAGTTGTTCTTGATCTTTTGGGTGAGGTAGTTCCAACATGAGGAAAGGTGCAGCCAACCACAATTGAGAATGAGTCACCATAATTATTGCTCTTTTATCTAGGCAATATTATACCATGTGCATTCATATTGGGGGGTTTAATATCCCAAAAAATAAGCTCAATTTATTGCCTATCTGGTGAAAATAAGGAGTTCGGGCTATGAAAAAATGCAATACCTAGTGAAAATAGGAGGGTTTTTAATTCGAGGTGTGTATTGGGAGGGGGGTGACAAAAAGGAGTTTAGGGCAATATATTTTGAAAATAGGGGGATTCTTTAGTATGCCATGAATGTATGTGATATAAACCAAGTTCAATAAGTGAAGCCCTCCTGTGGATGAGTCTTTGAAGAGAAAAAACTACAACATAAATTAGTGAATTGAATACAATTTGAGTGTTCAAGATAGGGTGTAACCTCTTCCTGTCACCTTATAATTCCTTAGCTATTTTCTAATAATTGCATATACAAAGGCATCCTTCACTAGGCAGTATTTCTTTTTCTATCCTTTAGTTTTTGTTGGTGATAATGGTGATATAATTTTTTCCTTCCATTTTGGAGCGAGCCTACTCTTTTTAGTGTTGGTAAAGTAGCTTGATATGCTATTAGGTACACCAAGTATGAGGTCATATAAAACTTAGTTCTATTCAAAACATCTATCAATTGGTCATACATGTTATCCATTATATAATTACCCAATGAATCAAATTTTTCTAGAGGTTATGCTCAAAATATTGTAACATATGAATGGGTGGAAGTCTCTTACATGAGGGTACCCATGCACCCTATTGAGAAGCACAATTTGATCTTTTCCATTCCCCTTGACCTCACTCTTATACTTCCTAGTATTAGTTAGGTATTGATGAAATTGAGAGATGATTTTTTCTGTTCATAGTAGTTCAAGGCCTATTATAAACTAATGGCTTCACACTTGGAAGGCATTGGCATGCCAAATGCATTCTCTATTATATACACTACATCTCCTAAACATTGTTGGAATAGTAAATTAATTATTAACTAGGCCTATTCGAACAAACCAATAGGATCCCTCATGACATCCTAACCATATCATAAAGCTCAACCATATCTTTCACAGTCTCATGTTGATTATGGGAACCTTATCTTCAACAATCTTGATCATGACAACCTTATCTCTAGTCATGAACGCATGATAAATATTGTAGCTAACTTCCTACTACAAATCCTACTTAATCACTTGCATATAAAATACACTGAAAAGAAATGCAACCATTGCAAGGACAATCATTGACAACATTTCAAGAAGAGTTGAAGGAAATTAGATACATCTTCATTGATGAAATGAGCTTCACAGGGACTACGATACTACTACAAATATATAGTAGACTACGTGAGGCATTTATCCATAGGCAAAATTTGTGCTTCGGTAAAGTCTACATAATATTGGTTGGTGACCTCGCACAACTACTTCCTATGATGGACAAGATTATCTACATATCACATTCAAGAGCCAAAACGTTATGAGAAATATTATTAGATGATGTTTTTTGTTGAATTTTGTGGCTTCATTGGTGCAAGAGAACCTAATGAATAAGATAATAAGATCATTAAAGGCTAAAGGACACACATGAGAATGTGACCTTTCAATTTATGTAATAGGGTAGTCTTGTTTGTTTCATGTTTGATTTGTTTGTAATAAACCCCACCTTGTTACCCAATGACATGGATTTGGCAAATTGATAAGCCACCATGGGAATATGGGCCTAGGGGTATTTGGTTGAGTATTTTTATAGGTGTTTATGTGTTGGAGGTATCTTATAAAGGTTTAGGACACGTTGAAGCACCTCTAGGTAGGCGGATTTAACATATGTCAAAAGTTACTCAAACTTGACATCTTTTAATGATAACTTTTGGTTGCAAATAGAAACTTCCTTCCAACGGTCACCTCAGTTAAAAAAGTGGTTGATAACCATTGAGGAAGGTATAAAATATTATCCCCAATCATCATTGGGAGGAGAGAATAACTTTGTAAACTTTTGGCATCATTGAAGTAATATATTTCTGAGAATTTCCTGCAATTTCATTATTCTACACGGTGTACCATACTGTACGATCATTTTGGAATTAGCAAACTAGTGGAATGTGTTAGAGTGGCCAATCTCTTTCAAATGTATCAAGTTTGAGGTCCTAATTCACCAAGACAAGGAAGAAATCGGCAAATTTCTGGAAGTGTCCTAGATTTGACAGTTTTGTCAAGGGTTTTGCAAAGAAATGGCTTTACCTTGCCGATCCTTCATTGGTGGTTCACGACTTTGGAGGGGATGAAAGTATGGCCAATTTATTTTAGGATTTGGAAGTCCTTTTGTAGGTTAGGACTAGTTGGAGGCGAGGGGTTGATACAGTAAGGTGGACAACTCCACATGGCCACCGGGCAAGTGTAAGCAAACATGTCTCACATCAGGGGTTAAAGGTCTGATCATGGTGTAAGACTTAGGAATTGGTGTATTTGCAATAGCTTAAGAGTATTCCTTGAGTTGTTTTGGTGAGTTAAGGTCTATTTCTACACACTCCTTTGTAAAATAGGCCTAATTGGGCTATACCGGTCTCCTAACCAAAGTAGGGTTTGGATTCTTGTGTTCCCTACCGGTAAGAACACTTAGGATATGTTTTGTAACTCCCAAAGGGGTATCCAAATCCATGATTTTTTGTCTAGTCTTTTGGAGAAATAAAGAGTTAAGTGTGGAAAACCGGTCTGGCAGGGATACTAGGTTTTTTAGGCCTTGTTGCAGTTACCTAAACCGGTAGAGGGAACCTGAATTCAATGATTGAAGGAGGTCTCCTTGACCTAGGGGACTTAAAATAAAACCTTAAATAACCATTGTTGTATTGGAGAAGGGACCAAACCATTGTTGACCATAGGGTCCTTGTACCAGTCAATCAAAGAGACCTTGTACTGATAGTCTTTTGTTTGGAAGAAAGGGATGTGGAACTTGTCAAACTGATATTCATTAACCTTGGGAGTGTTGTATGATTTCTAGGGTCCTTGGTATGTTCTTCGATTAGGGGAACCTATCATATACCTATACCAGGACTATACATCATTCATAGATTCAAATGGTTTTTCCAGACTGTCTTGGTGATGGAGGAAGATTCATCAGTGAAAGTACAGGTTCTATCTTGTATCTATCCATGCCAATACCTATGATTTTTAGTTTCTTTGCTAAGTCTTTCATCAAATTTTTTGAACTCTTAGTTGTAGAGGGTGCTCTGTTATGAGGAACAAGGGTATCAACACATTATTTTAGAGCATTACAAGTGTAGGTTGTATAAGAAGAAACACTGACTTCAACTCCATTGTAGGGAAATTTCAAGCACTGATGGTATGTAGATGGCACTACTTGCATTTCATGAATCCATGGTCTACCTAGCAAGATGTTGTATGATAGAGGAAGGTCAAGCACCTGACAAATAACATCTCTTTCCACAAGTCCCACCCTAATCGGTAATAGTACTATACCTTTAGAGGTTCTTCCTTCTTCATCATAATCTTTGATTGTTATTTTCTTTATTGGATCAATGAAATTCTAAGAAAATCCTAACTATATCAGTAAATTGTAGGTAAAAATATTCAACCCAGTGCCTCCATCTATCAAAACATGTTTGAATCGGTGTTTATGGATCATAGCTTCAATGTGCAATGGATAGTTATGTACATGATTTAGGGATTTGTCATCTTCTTCAAAGAAGGATAGGTAGTGAGGCGAAGTCAGGTGACCTAACATAGATTGAAACCGATCCAAATCTAAGTCTTTAGGGATATTAGTAGTGAGAAAAGATTTGTCCAGAATCTCTCTATGAGAAGAAGAGATCTTAAGCAGTTCAAGAATGGAGATTTGAGTTGTAGTTCATTTTAATTGTTCAATAATGCTATAACCAGAAGATGATGAAGCCAGTTGTTTAGATTTAGCCTGATCATATCTGGTTGTTTATTTGAAGAAGTTGGTAGGTTTGATGTTGTCAATGGATTTGATGACGTCTGATTAGGAGAGGAGGAACTCGCTCCTTTGAGAGTAACTTTTTTTTTAGCATGGGTCACAACATTCACAGTTTGCGGTTTGTTTTTCTCATCTTTGACTATGATCACTTTGCAATATTTAGATTAGGAAGGTTAAAGAATGTTGATCAAATTATCATTGTTGGCATAGGTGTAATTGATTTTGGCACATCCTTTTGATTTTGAAGAATCTCCCTGCTCATAAGTAGGTAAGGGATCTTTGACAGCTTTGTGATCAGCATTGGTTGCATGATTTCCAACAATAATTTTGCTAGCATTGATAAGGTCTTGAATCTTGTGTTTGAGTTTCATGTAGTTATTTGTTGTATGACCAATGTTTCGATGATATTCATAGTACACGTTTTCCCTCCACCATTTCGGTTTGACTTCAGGATCATATGGCTTGGAGTTGTCAGGAAATGTGATTAGCTTGTTTGGCAACAGAGTCTTAGAGCTGACTCATAGGATTCTCCCAGAGGAATAAAATCACGTTTTGGCTTTGAAACCCAAGGCTTCTCTTTAAACCACTCTTTTGATTTCTTAGGAGGATTTTCTGCAGCGCTTTCAGTTGCTTTGAGGGCTTGTGTGCCACTAGTCAGATTAAATATTGTTGGTTTTGATTTTGGTTTAACAGTATCAACCACTCCATCATTAACAACATTTATGTTATTATATTTGTCATATTTCCAGTATTTGTTCTTCTCTTTGGAACTAGAGCCTTGTTGTGTTTCTTTATAAAGTGATATATCTCCTTTCCTTACAAGTAGGCAGGCTTGAAAACCACTCCATAGCTTGTTCTCCTAGACTTCTTGGAAAAAGATGCATGAGATATGTCTATTTGTGCATTAACTCCATACATAAAGCACATTATTATTGGACATGGTCTTGAGGATCTGAGTTACCATCATATTTGTCAAACTTAGGAATTTCCACTCTTGAAGGAAATGGAGGCATGTAAAGGTTCTTGTCAAATGGGAATGGACAGATCGTGTCCAAATAATATTGTGTAGATGATTTATCCTTGTTTTCCATTTCCTTGATTTCAGTTTGTAATGCTTGCAATTGTTTGGTTACCATGATTAATGGAGCATCTTATTCTTTAGTGATAAGGCTTTCAATGTTATAATCAATGAGAAGTTTAGAACCTTGTTTTTCCAACTCTAGAAAATGCTCTTCTTTTTCTCTAGCCATGATAATTTTCATCATTTTTAGGAAATCCTTATCCTTTTGATAGTTATTTATAATAGCTTCTGTAGGTTTAGAAGTTTTAGACTCGCTATATGAGGAGTCAGTATCAGTAGCATAGGTGCTAACATTATCATGAATATTGTGTTTAGCAGCTTCTCTTTCTTATCTTTCTCAAGACATGGTGGGAGATAAGGGTTGATCAAAAATTGGTATACTTGATGATGAAGGTTTTCTAGAGATGGGATCTTCTATAAAGAATGGATTATCCTGCAATGAAAAGGACTGTCCCTTACCTTTGGCAGCTGCCTTATGAGAACTTATGGTTTGAATAGGCATTTAAAGTCGACGTGACCGAGAGATAGGAGTGATACAAAAGTCAAGATTAAATCGGAGCTAGTTGTTCTTTTGAGGTAATGATTGATGAAAATATAGAAAACACGCAAGATATAAAGTGACTTCAAGCACAACATGCTAATTCTAAGGAAGTTGGCTGAGACAGAAAACCTTTTCTTGCAGACTCAGGTACACAACCAGTAGCTAATCAGAATATGGTCGTTGAGTCTCACGCGTGAGAATATGTTGTATTAGCCAACTCCAAATGCTAATGTGGGCACGATATAGCAAGTATCTTGGGAGAGTTACTATCTCTATTGCACAAATATTATCCCCCTTTCAGAGGTGAACCGAGTAGCTACTATTTTAAAGTTATTAGTAAGGATTTTTGTTTGAATTTATCCCTTGAAGTCGCAGAAGCGCAATTGAGGCCTATAGCCTGATAAGGTATCAAAACAAGATGTAGACATGTAAGCGTGATTGAGACCATGAGGCTCTACAAAATGCCCGATATGAGAGATCTCAAAGAGAAAACTCAAATAATCCTATCCTCCAAGACTTTAATCCCAAAAGGCCCATTTATTATAGTGAGTTGGAATGCTTGGGTCTAGTTGTACTCACTTGGGTCGTTCTTACATGGTGATTACTTTTTCTCACTGTGACATGCCTGCTAAAGGAACACAAATCTCAAAACTATTAAAGCTTCAAATGTCTAGATTTCTGATTGTCTGTGCAGATAAGAGCATACTCTCCTACCTTTTAGACTCTTCTCAAACATGAAAAATAGACTTGTTCATTAACCATATTGCAATTTAAGTGCCTAGAAATAAATTAAAGAATATGCAATGTTCATTGATTTTGCTTAGGTAACTTGCAAAAATAACAAATCAGTAGTCATATTGTTTTTGAGTAGTGGATTCTTTGACAAGCGTAAGTTTGATTGATAGATTCTTTGACAAGCGTTCTGCAAAAAAGCAGTTACATTGTGAAATATTTCTCAAGGAGACAGAAAATAGATCAGGGTTAGCGTCAGTAAAATCAAATTCAATTCAAGAAAAATCCTAAAAAAACTCTGTTTTTAATACAAGAAAACAAAAAATTGTACAAGTTGTAGATGTATAAAAATGACCATATTCCTAAATGAATATTTTATGTTCATTTCTCTATTTAATTAAATCCAATTTAATTAAATTATCCACATTCCTCTATTTAATTAAGTAAATAACTCAATTTATTTAAATTAAATTCACTATACCATTTAATGAATAAATCATTTTATTCAATTAAATTCCCCCTATCCACTTTTAATTAAATTCAAATTTAATTAAATAGTTATCCTCAATTGAATAAATCTAATTTATTTAATTTCCCCAAATTGCAACCAAATTGAATTAAATCATTTATTTCAATTAAATCCTATTATCCCTCCATCCACTTGCAAAATCCTACATCTCCCACTTGCCTCCCTAAACTCCTTTCTAATCCCTTCTAGACTCTTCTAATTAGCCTAACCCATCTTCTAAACTTTGTCACATCCCTAAGCAAGGGGAGGTCACTTCTCAAACCCTCAAAGTCTTTGATAACCATTAAAGGCTTCAAACCTTCAACCACTTAATTCCTCAGTCTTTGATAACCATTAAAGGCTTCAAGCCTTCAACCACTTAATTCCTCAAAGTCTTCAATAACCATTAATGGTTAACTCAAACCCTCTTACATGGTTAAATAATTTGGTTTAACTCAACCTTCACCCAACCCAAAGGTCTCATCAGGCCTTTAATGCTTTGACCATGATTATCTCTTAATCATTCGCACAAAGGTTTATCCTTGGATTAACTCTTAATGCATTGGGTAATCCTAATTTAAGCTTGACCCTTACCTTCTAGATAACCCTAAGGTCTTCTCAGGCATTTAATGTCTCCAACCCCTTCTCTCAACCCAATCTTATGTTGACACTTGTCACCATTTCATTGGTGCAAATTGCAAACATGGATCCCCAACTTTCAAACTCATCCCTTGATTAACTCTTTCAATCCTGACCATCCATTGCCCTATTTTTGCTATAAATAGAGCTCTCATTCCTCCATTTTCAACAATCATCCTCCAAATTTGTAGTACCATACTTATGCTTAAATACATTCAAGCTTTCATATATCATTTTTATGCTCACCATTTAGCCTCTCTCTTCAACAGGAATTAGTCTAAATATGCATGTTTAGAATACTTTCTTTATCAATTAGCTTAAATCATGAACTAATATAGTATGCTAGGATAGTTTGTTTACTAATCTTGTCATCTTATAATCTAGTTTATTGGATTTTAAGATCATGCATAGCATAGGATGCATTTCATTCTAAAATCTATCAAAAGTATCCCTCGTTCTTGCATTTGCCATCCCTAAACCATTTTGCACAGTGATCTGAGAGCAAAAACATTGGTTTGAGGGACATTGTAGGATAGAGAACCATGGGACCCACCTTGGGAAGCTGAGTAATACTTCATTACTCCATAGCTTGCACCAAGAAGTCTTGTGTGTGTGTGTGGATAGGTATTTTTAGAATATTTTCACATATTGAGTTCTATCGACCCGCTTTTCCCGCATACATTTCTGGCCCCACCGTGGGGCCCAACCCCATATATCAAATCGGTTTTTAAAATTAACCACTTTTGCAGGTCCACAGGAAACAGGAATCAGCGCGTGGGAAACATTCCCTAGCGCATCCGGTTAACAGTCTAGCACGTCCCGCCTACTGTTTAGCATGTGGGGTCTATACTCTAGCGCGTGAAGACCTTTCTTTAGCGCATGACTTCCACTAATCTTTTCCTGTAGGTATCAACATAGGAGAAAAATAGAGTAGCGCATTTGAAAAATAGTTTAGCGCATCGGGTCTGTTAGACAGCGCATCCGACTCACTATTTAGCGTGTGCAGTCTATTATATGGTGCATAAAGTCTTTTCTTTAGCGCATCATATTCTAACAGTTTTCTGTAGGTATCAACATGAGAGAAAAATAGAATAGCGCATCGGGAAAATAGCTTAGCGCATTGGGGGCACATAATAGTGCGTGGGTGTTTTTTCTTAGCACATCCGTGCAATAGTTTAGTGCATAGAGTTGGCAGAGCCAAAAAAAATTTATGACAGAGTCAAAAATTAGGCTTGTGGGAGGCATAATATATATGGAATATAACATTCCATATATATTCCTCTTCTCTTTTCTCTGTCTTATACTTTAAGTTATATTCCATATATATTGTCAGGATGTTTGAGAGGGGTGTCGGACCTCTAGGAGTTATAATGCAAAATCTAGTTTTTGGAAGATCTTCCAAATTTCAGACTTAGTCAAATTTCAGGACATTTCAAGATCAGGATTATAAAATTTGTAACCAAGATTAGAATTTAGGCTTGTGTAAGCCCACACTAACATTTGATCACTGACTGTGTGCAAGTTCTAATATTTTTTGTGCAGGGAAAGGAGCAAGTTTAGAGGCTTTAAGTTTCTTTTTTTACTTTCTTTCAACAAAAGTTGGTTAAAAAGAACTCACTCTCCTTTTTGCAAAACTTAAAATAAACCTCATCATTTCATTTGGATGCATAAAATGAACTTCATGCCTTCCTTTTTGGTGTTTTAAAATAAAACTTCATCTTTTCTTTATTGCAAGGTAAAAAGAACAACAAACTTCATATTTGCTTTCTTGCAAGATTAGAGGAAAAACACTTCATTTTGGAAGCTGTAAAAAGAACCAACAATCTTTACTTTGGCAAAAGTTTTAAAAAGAACCTCACCATCCTTTGGTGTTTAAAAGGATTCACTTCATTTTGCAAAGTAAAAGAACCTCATCTTCATTTTGTGCAAGGCAAAGAGGGAAAGTTTTCCCCTATTGACTTTAATTTTGTTGACCAAACATCGTGATTTACTTTGTTAACCAGACTTGTTTTACAAAAGTTTTGGAAATACACACTTTGCTATGAAAGGTTAAAAAGAACATCATGCTTGTTGGAGCAACATCTCCAGATAAAAGTTAGCAAATCATTGTCTTGAAGGCTAAAAAGAACAACTTGATTGCCTTGTCTCGAAAGTGGAAGGTATATGCTCTCCCCTTAACTGGGTGACCAAAAAGCCAAACCACTCTTAAGCTTTCTGTACTTCAAGCATTTACATCCTTTAGCAGGCCTGCCTTCCCGAGGGGTTGAAAAACTCTTAAAGTCATTCTTTGGCTGGTGTGAAGGGAACGAACTAAGTGGGGAACGACTTTGACGCCAAGTATTCCAACCCACTATAATCAAATGTGGAAAGTGACGAAAGTCCCTTTCAATGGTTATGCGGAGCGATTAGCCTTCCCCCAGTATCTTTATGATATGTAAAGCCTTTGTTCTAAAGGTTGGGAAGCCTCCTGAGGGAGTTTATCACTGACGGCTGAATAGGAAGCCTGATTAAGAACCTTAGCATTAGAAACTCTGAGCTGAGTCAATTGCCAAACATTGGCAATATCATAGTGCAAGGGTGGGGAAGAATCCGCCCCTAAGATCACTCACCATATATCTCCCAAGATAGCTACTCAATTGTGAAGCAATTCACTTTGAGTTAAATTCTGGCAAAAGGCAAAAAAATGGGCGCCCTCTAAGGGGTGACAAGGCTGTTTGAGCTGATAGAGTATCAAGACTAGTGGGCTATGATATTGTCAATGACCTTTGAATAAAGAGTCTATCTGATGTGTCTTTTGTTGTAAATCAAATCAGTGATAACATCGAGGATTTGAACACATCCTCAAAATAACATACACTCAATGTTTAGCATTAGGATGATCATTGTCTTCATGTGTGCTATGTATTCTTGTCACAAATGTTAAAATATCTTGCAAAGTATCCAACAATCAAACTCAAAAGTCAGTTCAAACAAGGAAAAATCATAAAGTGGAGAAGATTTCCAAATCCAACAAAACATCTTTTGAGATGGTTATCAACATTTCAACTATCTTTAGGAAAGACTTTCATCCAACAAGATTAGGAGAATACCAAACCAAGTAATCAAGATTTTATCTATTCAACTTAGTAAGCTTGAGTATCCAAAAAGAAATCATCCATCAAAATCACAAGTGTTAAAAATTTCAAAAATCACAGAAAAACAACCAAGTCAAAATATATCAGGGCAGTTTAGCACGTGAGAGCAACTTCTTAGCACGTGGGGACCATCTTTTAGCGCATTAAACCTTCACCTTAGCGCATTAATTCTTAACATTAGCGTTTCATAGAAATCCAATTCTAGCAGTTTCAAGTAGCGCGTTTTGAAAATAGTTTAGCGCGTTGAAGCATCAACTTAGCGCGTGGAAGCCAAACTTTAGTGCGTAGGGTTTAACAGTTAGCGCATTGGTGGCCCATATTGGCACATGACCTTTTTGAACCAAGAAAAAAGAAAAATAAACTAGTTAACACATATCAAGGGGTAGCGTACCGCGTGGAGTCTTTTCTCTAGTGCGTTGAGAATTTGTTTTAGCGCATCTAGTCTCTGGCTTAGCGCATGGTCAAAACTCAGAAAACCAGAGAGCAAAACAAGCCTTTCTAGAAAAAGTTTTCAAACTTCTTGAGTATCCTTTTAGGTCCAATATCAAACGCGATCACAAGAAATCAAATCAAAACACCAGAGAAATCATTTACAAATCAAACAAGTTAGTCTTAGAACAAAAGTTGTCAAATCCAAAACTAGCCAAAGATAAGACTTTATCCTATCAAAATCAGGTATTATCATCACCTTGATCAAAAGGTCCATCATCTAAAGGATTCTATCAAACAACATACCAAGTTTAAACCTTAAGTTGTCAAATCAAGTTTCCATATCAGGAGACTTTATCCATATCATTTGACACACTTTGTCATGAGGGGGCATCTAAACCTTCATTTGATAAAAGTAGACTTAAGTTTCCAAATGAAGTATCTCAATCCAAACATCGAAGGAAACCATTGATCATTCGTGTCTGACCACTCCTCATATTTTGAGACGAACAACTCTTCATCAAAAACTAAGTTAAAGAAGAGAAAACCTAGTCCTAGGACCTTTATCAACAAGAGTAAATTTCTCTACATCAAACTATCAAAAACATCAACTTTTATCATTCATATGACCATTCATTATCAAACCAAACAAAAAAGGAAACTCAGTCAAAGGAAATGAGTCGTAACATAAATCAAGATCACAATATCATGACTTCCCAATCTGATCCCATCTTCGATCAAGATCCCACCTATCAAGAATCTTATGATGAACCCCTAAAATTTTGGTATTCCATCCACGATGATCCCCTTTCATCTCAAGAGCAGATTCCCATTCAACATCCATCTCTTAAGAAAAATCATGATATTCCTTCCATATCCTCCACTATTCTAATTCAAAATCAAGAGAAAAGCACAAACTCAAATGATCCTACTCCAAGTCAAGATCAAGATCAAGGAATCTCTTCATCCTCCAAATCTATCTTAGGTCCTTTCATTCCAAAGTCAATCTCTTCATCCTCCAAATCTATCTTAGGTCCTTTCATTCCAAAGTCAAACTCTTCTTCTTCTAAATCTATCTTAGGTCCTTTCATTCCACAATCAAACTCTCCATCCCTTTCATCCATCTTGGGTCCTTACCTCTCTCCATCCACCAATCCATCACCTCAAATGATCCATAAGAAAGATCAACGAGGAGCACATCTTTGAAATTCTTTCAACCCTCTATCTAAACATCTTTCCAAAACTATTCTTCTATCATTTCCTCTATCTATTTTGGGTCCTTCTGTCCCAAAATTCAATTTTCCTCCATCTCTTCATCACTTCTCAAGCACCAACACTCATCCTGAAAACATTTCTATCTATCCTTGCACAAATCTTCAAACATTCTATCTATTATCCAACACCTCTTTTCTATCCTTCCATCCCTTTCATTCAATCCTTCGCATAAAATCCTTCATCTATGAAATAGGAATTTGTATCATTTTGTCACATCCTTTCCCATGCTCGAATCTCATGTTCAGTCCTTTTCCTAGATATCTATTCATGAAATGCTTCAGAATCTGAGGTTGTTCCTCTTTAACATTTTCTTTTGGTTGGGATACACACTCAATACAAAAAAGAACCACTTATCGTATCTTGGTACCGACATCTTTTGATTACTATATCTCATACACTTAATCGATTGCTCTAAAAATCATTGTGATCTCTTAAATTGAAGACATGGCTAGTGAAAAATCTAAAATCTTGCTTCAGCACCACTGTAATTATCAGACTCATGTAAGTTTCATCACTTACAAGCCAATGCAAGAAAAAAAAAGAAAAAAAAAGAGAAATATCAAAAGCATGAGCAAGAAAATGAATATCAAAAAAAGCAAAATGCAATGAAATGCAATATCAAAATGATTGGATATGGGAACATGCAAGTAACTCCATCGGGGCTATGGATGCCTGGCTGGCAGTGGAGCAATATTTGTGAGATTACAGTGATAACCTCGTCGGGGCTATGGACGCTCGCTGGCAGCAAGGCTCTATCCAAGATGCTTTTGAAGTCAAGGTAACTCATGTAGCTAGCTATGTTGGATTCTGAAGATTAAAATGATCATATGAGCCAGAATGAACCCACTTGCACACACATGGGTAATCAAAGACTAAGTACCTTGATCCGGTTTGGGATTCTTATTCCCTTTTGAGTCTGCTTCCTAGTTGCTAGAAATGTTTAGTTGAAATTTCCAGAGGTTCTAAGTGTGGGTTGGGTCTCTATCTTTGAAAAGTTTGAGAACACTTATTCAGATGATGCTAAATGTTGTGACAATCTTACATATCACCTCTTTGCAAATGGAAACCTCTATGCTTGGGGGTAAAGTTCATCCACTCTATTCTTCTTACCATATCTCCCATTATCCTTCCTCCAATATCCATTACCCTATCTAACTTCATCATTATCTATAATCTTGCTTCACTCTAATCCATATCCCTTATCCTATCTATTCATATCTTCTATCATCCAATTCTTTCTACAATCTTGCTTCGCTATCCTATCTATTCATTTCTTCTATCATCCAATTCTTTCTACAATCTTCCTTCACTCTAATCCATATCCCTTATCCTATCTATTCATTTCTTCTATCATCCAATTCTTTCTACAATCTTGCTTCACTCTAATTCATATCTATCTATCCTATCTATTCATTGATTCCATCATCCAGTGCTATCTATATCCTATCTCTACCCATATCCCCTTTTTCATCCTTGATCTTGATCAAAACTATGGACAACAAATCTATTTCCATATTTATTGTCTTGATATACATTGGGGCAACCAAATACATCTTTCTTCTAATCCAAAAAATCAAAAAAATCAAAATATCCAAAAAACTCAAAAAAATCAAAATATCCAAAAACTAAAAATCGACAAAATCAAAAAAAAATAAAAATCAAAGCATGAACACATGGACCATCCATCAAATTAGATCAACAATAGGAAAACTCTCAAAGTCTGCAATCAAACTTATCACATGTCTTGTTAATCAATTCATTACTTGAAATCAACATCAACATCAAACATGTCTTATACAAGGATAGGTACACTCGAAACCAGACAGATCGGTCTTATACGGGGTACTCACTCTTTGAAACCAGACATTCCTATCAATCATCAAGTCTTGATAATCAATCCATCTATCAACATCAACATCAACATGTCTTATACAAAGATAGGTACACTCGAAACCAGACAGATCGGTCTTATATGGGGTACTCACTCTTTGAAACCAGACATTCTTATCAATCATCGACCAAATCATAACAATGACATCAATCAGTATGACTGTTGGGTTTTGTTCTAGTTAGCCTTGTCTTTATCAATTGATGGAAATACATGTTTCACAAATCATATTGTACATATCATATCCACCCATCTGAGGCATCACCAGAAATTCACAAATGCTTATCAATCTTGGACATACTTAGTGTAGTCACTGTCCTTGGTTTATCTGAAACAATTATCCAAATAATATCCCACCATGGCTTGGTGATCAGTGTACATATCCATATCCAATTAGTATCAACAACAAGGGGCAAAATCCTGACCTCGCTAGGGGCATTTTGCCTTCAAGATTTTCAACATCAGACCAAAAATGTAGCAAGACAACAAGGATCAAAACAACTAACAAATGCCAAACGATAATGCGAGAAGGCTAAACATCACAGACTTGAACTGATTTCAACTAAACAAAGATCTATTTGCAAGATGTTTTAATTGACAAGAATACATTTCAAATAGCATGCATGATTACTTATGGTTGTTCATTTTTGCTTATCATATCTCCTGAGAACCTCCAGGATGTCTTACGACTAGAGAAGCAAGGAAGGAATGTGATGTTTTATTTGTCTTCTATCTATGAGTGAAGTCTTTTACCATGCAAATTTGTCCTATGAAGCAATCAGGTGGCATATTGCTGAGGACATTTCGAATTTGTATGGGACAAAGGTTAACTCTTGTATGCTTACGCAATCCGCACTCAGGTCGTCCTGGTTCAATTATACCTTGACTCTTGTGCTATCTTGCAAAATCAAATATCATGTAAATTTTTCTCAGGTCATTATGGTTCAATTATACCATTATGCTTGTATAAATTTTCAGCATATCCTAAACAAATCAATGCTCAATGATGATATCTACAAAGAAAGCAAACAAATGGCTATATCGGATGGCAAATATAGAATGAGGATGCTACCAAAAACATAGTTGCATATCATTTTACAATTAGTTGCATATCATTTTAAAATAGCTACATATCATTTTACATATTTGCATATCATTTTAACATATTTGCATATCATTTTACAATTAGTTGCATATCATATCATACATCTCATTTTCAAAATATCATTCATCATTCATCATTGCATCCCTCGCATGCATATCTATCACATCATCATGGAATCTTTCTTCCAAACTATCTTCTATCATTCTTCTAAACTATCTTCATCATTCTTCCAAACTATCTTCTATCATTCTTCTAAACTATCTTCATCATTCTTCCAAACTATCTTCTATCATTCTTCCAAACTATCTTCTATCATTCTTCCAGACTATCTTCTATCATTCTTCTAAACTATCTTCATCATTCTTCTAAACTATCTTCTATCATGTCTTATACAGGATGTATCTTTCATAAAACTAGATGTTTTGATCAGCTCTTATACAGGATATATCATTCCTGAAACCAGATGTTTTGATCAGCTCTTATACAGGATATATTGTTCCTGAAACTAGATGTTTTGATCAGCTCTTATACAGGATATATCGTTCCTGAAACCAGGCATTTTGATCGGTCTTATACAGGATATATCATTCCTGAAACTAGACGCTCAATCATCCATATCTTATACACGCGGTATCATTCCTGAAACCAGACACTCAATCATCCATATCTTATATAGGCGGTATCATTCCTGAAATGAGATGCTCAATCATCCATATCTTATACAGGTGGTATCATTCTTGAAACCAGATGCTTGATCATCCATGTCTTATACAGGTGATATCATTCCTGAAACCAGATGCTCGATCATCCATGTCTTATACAGGAGGTGTCATACCTGAAACAAGACTTGCTCTCATTCTAATCAATCTAATCAATCTTATCAAACCCATGCATGCCATCACTATCTACTCTTCTATCTTTCAAACAACATTCTTCTTCTTTTGAGAGATCATTCATGCTTTGTGTGCACGAATGATCTCCCGAGGGGGCATTATCATATCAAATCTCAACATCAAATCCAATATCAGTTTCCACATCAAAACAAAGATATCAAAATCAAACTCACATCAACAACATGAAACAATTTGCTCATCTACATCAAGTTCAAAATCCTATCATTTCATATCAACTTGTAAAACAACTCAAGTTATCAAAAACCATATCAAAACTTGTAATACAACTCAAGTCTCCACAATCACATTAACTTGTAAAACAACTCAAGTTTCCCACCCATATCAGCTTGTAACACAACTCAAGTTTCCAACCCATATCAGCTTGTAACACAAATCAGGCTTCACACATTGAACTTGAAACAAGGTACGCAACTCATCAAATCAAATCAAAAAATTTCAAAAAAATTGATTCATCTCTCGAGGGGGCATTATCATATCAAATCAATTCTTCATATCAGTTTCATATCAAATTTTCATATCAAATCAATTCTTCATATCTGGGGCATCATCAATATTATTCATCAAATCTAGGGCATCATATCGACTTTTCATATCAAATCAATTTTTCATATCCACAACATCATATCGATAAAATTTTGACAGCATATCCAACAAATTTTCTTTGAAATAACATCTGCACACACGTCACTTCAAAGAGGGGCAAAATGTAGACGTATAAAAATGACCATATTCCTAAATGAATATTTTATGTTCATTTCTCTATTTAATTAAATCCAATTTAATTAAATTATCCACATTCCTCTATTTAATTAAGTAAATTACTCAATTTATTTAAATTAAATTCACTATACCATTTAATGAATAAATCATTTTATTCAATTAAATTCCCCCTATCCACTTTTAATTAAATTCAAATTTAATTAAATAGTTATCCTAAATTGAATAAATCTAATTTATTTACTTTCCCCAAATTGCAACCAAATTGAATTAAATCATTTATTTCAATTAAATCCTATTATCCCTCCATCCACTTGCAAAATCCTACATCTCCCACTTGCCTTCCTAAACTCCTTTCTAATCCTTTCTAGACTCTTCTAATTAGTCTAACCCATCTTCTAAACTTTGTCACATCCCTAAGAAAGGGGAGGTCACTTCTCAAACCCTCAAAGTATTTGATAACCATTAAAGGCTTCAAACCTTCAACCACTTAATTCCTCAAAGTCTTTCATAACCATTAAAGGCTTCAAGCCTTCAACCACTTAATTCCCCAAAGTCTTCAATAACCATTAATGGTTAACTCAAACCCTCTTACATGGTTAAAGAATTTGTTTTAACTCAACCTTCACCCAACCCAAAGGTCTCATCAGGCCTTTAATGCTTTGACCATGATTATCTCTTAATCATTCGCATAAAGGTTTATCCTTGGATTAACTCTTAATGCATTGGGTAATCCTAATTTAAGCTTGACCCTCACCTTCTAGATAACCCTAAGGTCTTCTCAGGCATTTAATGTCTCCAACCCCTTCTCTCAACCCAATCTTATGTTGACACTTGTCACCATTTCATTGGTGCAAATTGCAAACATGGATCTCCAAGTTTCAAACTCATCACTTGATTAACTCTTTCAATCCTGACCATCCATTGCCCTATTTTTTCTATAAATAGAGCTCTCATTCCTCCATTTTCAACAATCATCCTCCAAATTTGTAGTATCATACTTATGCTCAAATACATTCAAGCTTTCATATATCATTTTTATGCTCATCATTTAGCCTCTCTCTTCAATAGGAATTAGTCTAAATATGCATGTTTAGAATACTTTCTTTATCATTTAGCTTAAATCATGAACTAATATAGTATGCTAGGATAGTTTGTTTACTAATCTTGTCATCTTATAATCTAGTTTATTGCATTTTAAGATCATGCATAGCTTAGGATGCATTTCATTCTAAAATCTATCAAAAGTATCCCTCATTCTTGCATTTTCCATCCCTAAACCATTTTGCTCAGTGATCTGAGAGCAAAAAACATTGGTTTGAGGGACATTGTAGGATAGAGAACCATGGGACCCACCTTGGGAAGCTGAGTAATACTTCATTACTCCATAGCTTGCACCAAGAAGTCCTGTGTGTGTGTGTGGACAAGTATTTTTAGAATATTTTCGCATATTGAGTTCTATCGACCCGCTTTTCCCGCATACACAAGTATTCTCACCAAGCAGTATGATAATTAACCATAGATCGTACGATATTCCTTACGGAGCCATACTATAAAACATTAATTTGTACAGGTTTTCTCACAAAGCCATAGGATTATTCTCAGCTAATCAGACGAGAAAACACAGAATGAAATGATAGAATCACAATATCCTACAAGAATTCCCAACGACCCAGATGACAAAAATTAGAACTCGTACTATGTGCTACATAAACTCGTACGACAGTTTGTAGAGATTGTATGGACAAAATATAGAAAATAAAAAGAAATGATTGCAAGGCAAAAAATTGAATTCTCGAGCCCCACAAGTAGTGCCAAAAATGTGTGTGTGAAAAGTGGTAATTTGCAAGTTGTAAGGCACAAACACTTTAATAAATCATTGCATAACAAATCGACCTATTGCCTTCTAAAAGATACAAGTATAGACTTGCTCTAAGATTTTTCTAAGAAATACCAGTGACTAGACTACACCAAGAAAAATGATTTAATCTATATGAGCACAAAATTGAGCTAAATGGATGCAAGATTAAGCTAGACGAATGAATATTAAGCTAACATGATTAAACTAATATGAAATAAACTAAGATGTAACATTCTCAATGCACATAATCTCAATGAACCTAGAGCAAAAATAACATAATAACAATAAATCTCCAGGGTAATTTGAATGAGAGATGAAAGACTGAGTTTATAGAAAATACAGAGAGAGGCCAACGATCAAGATCGATTAATGATGAGAAGTTGAGCTTCTCCGAGAGGACGCACAATCCAGGTGACTTGATGTGATTGGCTATTTTTCTTAGTTTTAAAGAAAATTGAGCTAAAATTAAGATAAAATCAGTAAAACTGATTTATTTCATATTTTCATTCAATTTTGAGGTTTAATTGCTTTTTTGAGATTTTTCAATTTATTAGATTTTCAAGATATCTCAATTTGATTCATTTTTCCAAATTAATTTCTTTTTGCAAATTAATTCATTTTTTCAAATTAATTTATTTTTAATGATTTAATGGTAAATTGACTTATTAATTAAACATGCTAGGGTATTTAGTTAAATAAATAGAATAATTGATCAAAATGATTTACTTTGAATGATTAATTAATTAAATAAACATTTAATTAATATTAAATGATTTATTTGCCATGTGACATTGATGATTTAAGAATTAATTAATTAGGTGTTGAAGATTAATTTACTTGTATTTGGTTAGGACCTTGGTGATGTAGCCAAGATTAGGGGCCTATGGTTTAGATGACCATTTTTAGGGTATTACAAAAAGAAGGTTTGTAATAGTCCATGCATAGCATTTTCTCCACCTAAACCACTTGAGGCACAACAAACCTATAAGTAATATCTTCTCCCTTTTCACTTCCATAAAAGATTGTGCTTCTGAGGGGGTTTGCCCTCCATTAAATAAAGGATTGATTATACAATTTATATTTTATCCTTGAATAATATGCCTATTTTAAATCTTACTCCTCCTTAGGATTCTCCAATTGATCAGGGTCAAAACCCCTCACCCATATAGTTCCAAATTTTTTTCCTCCAAGTATGATGAGTCATCCTCCTATCATGCCATCTTGTTGCTCAAAGCAGTGCTTTGCTCTCCTAAGAAACAAAAGATAATAATTTTAAATATCATGGAGATGATGAAGTTGAAGAATAAAATGTTGGTGCTGATATCATTGAATATCATGACTGGTAGGCAATTGTTGCAGAAATTGAGGATCAAATTGCCTAGGTAAAGAGTTTAGAAACCCCTCAAAATTACATTTGTTGTGAGAGAAATAGGGAATGGATCAAGTGACTTGAAGGGAGAAATGAGAACCTAATCAAAATAAGAAAGAGCTTGATACAAAAAATTCTAATGGAGGTTCTGATAGTGGCAAAGAAAATTGATCTTTATTACTTTTTGGGAGGTAGTTTCTGATCAAAATTATAGTGGCATAGAAGTAAGAAAATAGGGAATATTTTTTATATTTAGTGTGATCTTTTTCATCTTTTACCTTGTTTCTGTGCATTGTCTATTATGTTTTTCTATTTTTCATCTTTCTATCTATATTATGATTTATTTTGTTAATTTTCAATATGTCTAAACTAATTGATATGTTTCAATTTTTACTTCTATGATTTTTTTTCTTTATATTTTGCTTTCCAACCATTTGGGTAGCTGCTCTCTCAAGTTCATTGTTTCAATGACTTTATGATATTATTATCACTACGCTTCTAATACACATCTTTCTCATTCTTTGTATTAAACAATTATTCACTTCCCATTCTTATTTTATTATGATATCATGTTAATCACTTAAAACTCTTTTTTTTGCACCTATATTTGCATGATTATATTATTAGGAGTTATGACATTTTTCACAATTTCTCTCATCATATAATATTTATGATTCATGCCATGGTTGTATCCTACATATACCATTAATTTTTTTTACCTATATCTTATCCTCTTTTCTTAAATTTAGGTGCAACAATATTTATACGTGGCTTCATTATCATATCTTCATTATACATGCTTGCAAAATAATATTCATTTACATTTTTAATAGCCTTACCTTTTTCTTACCTATTCATTACGACATTACCACCATACCAGTCCCAACTTTTTCTCCCCAAATTTTTGGACCTTAATTTGGTGGTATTATAATGTTTAAATCCCTCTTTATATAAAATTTGATCAATTATAGGCCAACTTGTGATTAAAATTAAGGTCGGGGTTTCATAAATATAACATTTTCTTTCCTCATTTGAAGGATCCATTCTATAGCAATTGAAGGAGACCTCTAGGTTTATGTGGAATCTATAAGAAGAAAATTCATCATTCATCAATTATTCATCAACCTTTTTCATGATCAATGGAAGCTTAGGAGATACTGAAGAATAACAAGGAGATCTATGATTGATGATTGGCTTGTACCTCTCCATTAGGGTTTGGTATGGTTTCATGTTATTTTCATATCTCTATGTGAGTTTCATATCATTCATTTTCAGATTTACATTATTGATTTAGATCTACATTGCATTTGTGATTTGAATCATTT
The DNA here is from genome assembly GCF_030272615.1 of Cryptomeria japonica. NCBI lineage: Eukaryota > Viridiplantae > Streptophyta > Pinopsida > Cupressales > Cupressaceae > Cryptomeria > Cryptomeria japonica. The sequence continues at coordinate 612,436,640 of NC_081412.1, read as the reverse complement.
ACATTACATACATTTAGGGTTTTTACTCAAAACATAGGGTAGAACTCTAATTTGAATTTTAGCTCATGTAGGAATCTTACAAACACATGAGATTCTAGGGCGCACACACTTTTCAATACTTTTTTGCCTATTTATGAAGGTGGAAATCATCAAAGCAAGGGGTTTGACTAAGACAAAACCCCATATAGCCACAAAGACACCATTTTCCATCTTGTAGACATAGGTATAGGTTTATGTCGAAGGCAATTTTTGGGAGATCTCAGTAATATGTCATAGACCTATTTCTAGAATTTGGCCCCAGATCTTAGGGAGTAGAGTGCCAAGCACCCTAATCCAGCTCAATGATGCTCAAATTTTAGTATCGGGTCCACATCATAATTCCTCTCTCAGATTTGTAGTTTGTGTCTCAGATTCATTTTTGTATCCAACTATTATTTGTTGTTATTCTTGATGTTCTTATTATTTCTACTATCTTAGTTTGTTTGCATCTTACATTTAGCACATTCCATTTCATATTAGTAAAGGAATAGAAACCCTAAAAGTATTCTTTGACTCTCTTTCATAATAGAAAGTCAAAGTGAATCACTTCCTTAGGCTCTTTCGTATTCCAATGTATGGATGAAAGTGGGATTAGGTCCTAAAGTACTCGATTTCATTTTCATTCATCATAGGTAGTTAAAAAATTAAAGATGAAATCCTAATGTAAGTATTAAACTCTAAAGGTAAATCTTAGGGAGTGTAAGGTAAGTCAAATTCACAAAGATGTAAGAAAAATCGATGCGTTCCTTAAATTATCTACTGTAATAAGAAAATATACAATCATTAAATAAATAATTAATATAGATAAAGGATATGGTGCTAACCATTATCATAAAAATAAACAAATATATAAATTAAAATATTTGGATGTGAAACTTAGATCAACAAGTAATTTTGGGAGAATATTCTATTGATTAAAGCAAGAGAGGGCCTAAATATTTACACACAACAACCAACCAATGGATAGAGTGGGGTCTTACAAGTAGTGACACAACCAAAACCTAAAAAAGACAAAATTTTTTGAAGATAATGAGCTTTTGATTGGAGCAGGGAGTCAGGGTGGGATTGTTGAACACAATGTACCATTGAGAGGGGGGTGAATCAGTGATTCCTAAATTATTTTCATTTTAAACAACCTTGGAATATCGGTTATCATGCTAAGCACTAAATAATCAAACTGGTAAGACAAATGTAGATATCAAAAGAGGCAAACACACAAATACAACCCAGAACACCAGATGTACAAGGAAAACCCAATATGGGAAAAACCTCCGTGAGAAATACTGCTGGAGTCTACAACTCCAATCCAGCCTCACAATGAAACAATGGATCACAAAGATTTAGGGCACCAACCCAAGGAGCACCAACCTCTATTGATTTAGGGCACCAACCCTTGCACTGAGCTCCAACTTGGTGTTGTGTAATGAAATACAATTTAGATACAATTATAGCACCTGGTTGCAAATGAGTTCTGCAACACCTGAACAATGGATTTCTATCGGTTAACAGCCTCCTCTTCTTCACTGGTTCTCACACTATCGGTTATCAGATTACTCTCTGATCACTCATAGGTTACTCTTAGCCTCTCTTCTTTCTCCCTTGGCAACACACCACACTATGTTACTCTCAGATATCTTCTTGATCAATCACACCTCACCAGTTAGATTAACTGTTAGACCTGCAACAATTTACTGCTTACTCTGTCTCTGCCAGTTAGACCCTCCCACTGGTTTGCCTACTATTTCACTATGCAACTTTCTTACAATAAACTCTAAGAAAGATGATCTTTCTCCTTGCTCAAACTCTCTTCTCTCTCACTCTTCACATCAAGCATCAACTAATTTCTATCTCGAGCTTGCATATTTATCATGTAGGGTTCCCGTCAAAAGAACATTCAAACAATGTCGTGTTAGGTTTTGCCTTCACCAACTCGATCGTTATTGGATTTGATTCGATTTGCTTTTCGAAAAAGATGACCAACGCCTCGCATTCCAATGTGTATTTTCTATATCTCGAGGTAAGAAACGCTCTAGATGACCAATTGATAGTTTATATGATGTGGACAATTTATCTGACATAAGAATTATGGTATCCAGGTGAGCACGAAATTTGGCGACCTGTTTGCGTTTTCAGGGCACTGCGCCGGAGATAATCAATGGAAGGGCGGCCATGTTGGGGTTCGTGTCGGCCATGTGGAGGTGGCGAGCGGAAGAGATTTGTTGTCGCAGGTGAATAGCGGAGGACTGTAGTGGTTTGTGTTAACTGCAGGATTAATGACGGTGGGGACACTGGTGCCCCTGTTCAATGGAATATCGAGGGAGAGCACGTCGCAGCCAATATTTTCATCCACAGCAGAAATGTGGAATGGGTGCTTTGCTATGCTCGGCCTCCTCGCATTGGCTTTCACTGAATACGTCAAGGGTGGACCGATTGTTTAAATACCTTCTATTTCTATTCAAACACAAGCTCCAATATTGGAAGCTCTCACATGGCATTCCATGTTCCAGTGGAGTTTTCTTGTACTGTTTAGCATGTCATACAGTTCAATTATACAAAACCTTGTTAAAAATTCAATCTTTATACTATAAAGCAATTCTGAGTTGAACTACTAGGACGCGTAGCTATTTTTTGAAAGTTTGTTAAACAACAAATGCAATAAGACTTCTTACCGTTTAAATGCTCTTATACGTTTCAAATATGTTCAAAATAATTCAAATCAATGCAAGAGTTTAAATATCTGGAGAACTGAAAGAATTCTCATTGGTCTAATAAACATGATATTAAAAGTTATGTTCTGAATGACAGTAAGAAACATGGAGATCCGCTTGTGAATGAAGAGTGATACATAATGCTAGAAAGGTAGAACATTTAAAACCTTTCATCACTACTAATAGTAATATCACTTTCTTCACAACTACCTCAAATCATGAAGGGCAGTGATGAAAATCTGTCATCACAGTTCTGTAGAAAGTATCTCGTGATGAACATTTAAAACCTTTCATCACTACTAATACTAATAATAATTATATATGCAATCTACAATTGTCGAAGAAGTAGATGAGTGTAGAAGGTCATTAGTTGGTGAAAGATAAAATTAATAAAAATAAAGTTTATCTATGCAACAACATAGTTGTGTAAACAGTTCTATTCCCGCGTGTGTATTTTTAATCTCAGTTGTGTATTCCCAGTTGTGTAAATTTTAATCTCCTATTAAATTTAAGAAAAAATGTAAAAGAGTTAATGAACTTGTTAACAAATAGAAAATAAGATACAATAATAAACTAAAAACAATTCTGTAAATTATAGTGATAAATTAATGAATAAATTGAATATGTTAAGAAAAATAAAAAATATTAGTCCAATCAAATATGAATTAAGAAGATTGTAAATAAGAAAGCTAGTAAGTGAAAAAAGATATATATCGTGACACATATAAAGGATATCCAAAAAATTTATATCATTATTACATGAAGAATAAGTATTATCGAAAGGTATAATAAGTGCAACAAAGACTAAAGAAGGTGTAACATTATCATATAAAACAACATCCCTAGATAGATAATTAGAATATAGGGTTATCTCATCATAATCATAAGTTAAAGCATGGGAAGTTAGAGTGCTCAAAGGAAAAATATGATCATGTTCATGCATTTGATAACTATTATTAGACATGTGTGGAGTAAAAAAATCAATCTAATGGACAAGTGAACTAATTATCCAAAATATAAGGATAGTTGATACGAACTACCATGAAGGAAGAAAAAAAGAAAAAAAATGATGAAATAAGACCTACATAGATGACAATCTCATCCATCAAATAAAAATACATATAACCTAGCAAGAGGGAGTTAAAGTCAAATAGATTGTATGAAGAAATCAAAATTGGTAATCCAAGTATGAATAGAAGATAAAAATAAGGGTCTATGAGAATGCAGTCAATGATGTAACCATAATGTGTAATCAAGGGATGATAGGGTAAGATGGAGAGAACATATTATAAAACTCTAAAATCTAATACAAATAAATAAATCATACATCAATATAGGGTGTATCAAAACCTTATTTAGGTTTCAAACAAAGCATAGATAGTAAAAACAAATATGAAACTATATTGTAGAAGTTTTCAACTCTAAGGCTAAACCCTAAATGAGTGTAAGACAAGTCAGGTTCACAAAGATGTAAAGAACATAAATATTTTCCTTAAAATATATAGGAATGTGAGAATAAATAAAATTATTAAAGAAATAATTAAGATTAAAAAATGAAATGAGGCTAATCATTTTCATATATATAAATAACCATAAAAATTGAAATGATAGAATTTGATAGTTTAATTAAAAATTATTCATGGAATATTATTATTGATATCATCAATCAATTTACCTTGAGAATGTTGTGCTTCATGTTAAAAAAAAAAATTCATTGGTTTAAAACTAATAAGACTCTTTTATATATAGATATATTATCTTAAATGTTAACTATCTATTGCTATAGTTTAGATCTATGTTACTCTGAAAAAATGTATTTTAATCAAACTTGACAAAAGTTCACAATAGCAACTCAAACTACTAAAAGATCAAACCTATGTTGAATAAAACCTCTATAGAATACATATTCCCATCTACAAGATAAAAGTACATGCAAAAATATGAGATGTGGTGATCAAATGAATGCAAGAGTAGAATAAATTAAAATTTGTAAGGCATGCATGAATAAAAGGTAATAAGAAAGCTCTATGGGAATGTAATAAATGAAATAACCACAGTGTAAAATCAAATGTTGAGTGTGTAAGCATAATGCAAAGATCATCCATAAAATCCTAAAATCTAATGTAAATAAACTAGTAATGATACAAGAGTATAGTTTGCATTTAAATATTATTTATGTTTAAGAGAATGGTTAGTTAGTTAAAAAATAAAAGATAAAATTCTAATGTAGAAGTATTAAACTTTAAAGATAAACCTTAAGGAGTGTAAGTCAAATTCACAAAGATGTACGAAAAATAAATAAGCTCCTTAAATTATCTAGGGCAATAATAAAACATACAATTGTTGAAGAAATAATTAATCAAGGTAAAGAATATGGGGCTTGTCATTATTATAAAAATAAAGAAAAACAAAACTTAAAATAATTGGATGTGAAACTTAGATCAACAATTAATTATGGGAGAATGTTTTTTATTATATTAGAAGGGAGAAGGCCCTGAACCTACAAAACTGCAAAATTAGAGTACAATAGCAAAAGAGGTGGCATCAAATAACCAGACAAGAAAGCCCAACCAATTGTTCCTCAAAAGTAATAAAAAATTAACATGACTCTATGGCTAAACATACTAATATTAACTAAGCACCACCTTCCAAGCATAGTAAAAGTAATTTGAGTATCAACAAGATTAAGAACTTTAACTATGAAGACAGTCATCATTAAAGTCTTTTTTACGTGGCATGCAAGCCTCATACTATCAGATATACTAACTACAACCACTACTAATTTCACTGATGTCTATCAACCTAATTTGCCCAAGTATCCTCGTGATTGTCCTCCCTATCTTTAATGTCCTTGTGGACATCTTCCCTTCCTTTTCTAGATTTCTTGATTTCTTCTTTATCTTGCTTTGTCTTGACATGAACCCCATTGCAGCCTTTCTCATAATACCAGTAGGTGATGGTGTAGAGAGAATCAAATGCCTCACATATATTATCAAAATGCTTCCTGTAGTCATCAATTTTTTCTTCCAGGTTCATGGCTCTCTCCTTAAGCTCCATAATCTGATCTTCCAAGTTTTTGCTACTTTATTTGTCTATTGGCAAATCCAGTGAGCAAGGAACCATCTCCTCATCCTCTTGTGGATTGGAAGGTTGTGAGTTCTAGTCAGAATCCCCCATGACCTCCTTGGATTCACTCTCTCCTTCCATCTCCACCTTGTATTGCTCTTCTTGTTCCTCTTCTTCTTTTTGGAACTCTTCATCCTTTGAATCCTTGTTGGATACATTCTCCATGTTGTCAATAAATGATTTTCCATTCCTCTTGAGGATTGGAAGGCTATGAGTTATGGGAGAATGTTGTGCTTGGTGTCAATAATTGACCTTCCTTTGTTAAAAAAAATTAAGTCTCTTTTTGATGAAGATATTTGATTCTAAATATTAAATATATATTTCTTCTAGTTCAATATATGCTTGGACACTTGATATTAACAAGCATAGACCAATTTTTTTTTCTTTAATGTGCATATATTTGGTTTGATAGATTTTGCATAATATAATTCACTCTCCATGATGTCGATATCCAAGTTGATGTAGGATCAGGTGCTATTTATAAAAATATTTTGAAAATATGTTCCTCAAAATATAATCCACAATGACAAAAAATAGCTCTATGAATGAAGAATAAAAATCTACAAATCAATGATCAAAAGAATCAAGATATACAATACCATGAACCACTTTCATGGATAAATATATCACTTATAAACTAATTATAACATTTATAACACAAATAAGAAAAAACCTAAAAAATAAAGGAAGAGAGCATATGTGTTTTATTTCTATTATTAAAATACCAAATATGTACACAAATAATTGATTTCTAAGTGTTGTTATCAAGAAATAATTGAATTGATATATCTTTCTTTGTTTTCTACATCATAGATTTATATATAAAAACTTAAAAAGTTTATCAAATTTACAATCAAGATGATGAATTAAAATCAAAAACTATCAATCATCTCTATATAATTGAATTATTAAATTATTTACTCATAATTATTGATCAAATTCTACATTTAATTAATTCTTTTCTTTTAATTTTGATCCTACGAGATTATAAAAATATGCATCTTGAAGAATATATAAACGAAAAAAAATAAAATTAGAAAGTAAATTGAACGATAACAATGACAGAGTGCGTGTTTTAATGAAACTTCACAGAAAAAATATCGCAATAAAATCTCAAATTTTTTTCGCAATAACAACTCAAATTACCAAAATATATTCCTAAACTCGTTTCCCTGAAACGCTGTAGGACTAAGCAAATTTTCAAAATAATATCAAACTGAAACTCGAGTGACCTATGTCCACGTTGAGTGGGCGAGAAATCGGTAGAATCTTCACCTCTTCACGTTGGGGAGGCGAGTAAATTGAACGGTGACTATGACAGAGTGCGTGTTTTAATCGAACTTCCCAGAAAAAAATTCGCAAAATCATCTCAGATTTCTGTCGCAATAACAACTCATATTCCCAAAATATCTTTCTAAACTCGTTTCCCCGAAACGCTGTAGGACAAAGCAAGGTTTCAAAATAATATCCACCTTTGAGTGGGCGAAAAATCGGTAGACTCTTCACGCTGAGGAGGAGAGCAATGTATGGAAACTTCACCTAAACAAATTTGCGGGATATTTACAAGCCACGTTTTCAAATTTTCACACACGGGATAGTAAACTCACGTCATTCGCTTCCCTGATTCGGTCCATTTTACACCACCAAATTCGATCCTTAACAAGCTATAAAGCCAACAACGAGTCCTCAAGGAGATATTCTAAGTATCAATCATTCTTAAGCAGCTCGATAGGAAAGTACTCGCACAGAATTCATCTTTTCTTAGCACTCATGGATGGCGGCCATGGCTTCAATGATGATGAAAGCACCCGCAGCCCTTAACTGCGGGGCAGTCAAAAGGAATAGTGTGGGTCATATCAGTAGATTGCCCAACAGTCAAGTGCAAGGCTGCAAAGGTTTGCTATTTTGCTATTGTTCGTTTAGCTATTTTGCTCTTTATTCTTATGAAGCTTTGGCTAATGCGTTTTATTTTGGCACGTGGATCAGGATCCAAAGGAAACGTCCTCTACTGAAGGCGTTTCTCCTTCAAGCTCTACCAAGGTAAGAAACGCTCTAGATGCCCAATTTATAGTTTATTTATATGATGTGGACAATTTATCTCATATAGGAAATATGGAATCCAGGTGAGCACGAAATTGGCCTGCGCCGGAGATCATCAATGGAAGAGCGGCTATGTTGGGGTTCGTGTCGGCCATTGCAGTGGAGGTGGCCAGCGGAAGAGATTTGTTGTCGCAGTTGAATAGTGGAGGACTGTCCTGGTTTGCGTTAACTGCAGGATTAATGACGGTAGGGACACTGGCGCCCCTGTAAATATTTTCATCCACAGCAGAAATGTGGAATGGGCGCTTTGCTATGCTCGGCCTACTCGCATTGGCTTTCACTGACCGCTTGTATAAACACCTTAATATCTATTTCTATTCAAGCACAAGCTCCAATATTGGAGGCATTCTCATGACATTACATGTTCCAGTGGAGTTTTCTTGTACTGTTTAGCTTGTGATACAGTTCAATTATACAAAACGTTGTAAAAAATTCAGTCTTATACTATAAAGAAAGTTTGAGTTCAACTACTAGGGCGCGTAACTATTTTTTGAAAGCTTGTTAAACAACAAATGCAATAAGACTTCTTAGCTTTTAAATGCTCTTATACGTTTCAAATATGTTCGAAATTATTCAAATCAATGCAAGAATTTTAATATCTGGTAAACTGGAAGATTTCTCATTGGTCTACCAATTCATGTAGATGTACATGTCAATACATTCAGTCTTATCATATATCTATTAGTTTTACCCATGCACTAATTCATTAATATTTGTTATCTATCTTGATTTTACAATTCTTCTGGCTTAAGTCATTTTGACATGCATAAAATTAATTATGCATCTTTATATCCGATCCTTACAATTTTAAAAATTCAAATTTAAATTTTAGTTTACTCATAATCATTTGTTACTTGTCAAAGCTAATTAAACACATGTTTGCATGATTTATGGTTATGTTCTTGTATTTAAAGGAAAATTCATCTGCGTTCTTTTAAAAGTTATATTTTGAAACTTATGTATCCCCATTTAAACTATATTCACATACATTCATTATTTAAATTTATAATATATTACAATCAATTTGTACATACCTCTAGACATTCACTCCATGTATTGAGATTATCATTTCACTATATGAATTTTTTTGCATTAGTATTCAAGATTGATCATATTGCCTATTGGAATGAACCTAACATTTTAAACTTTAAATTTAAGTTCTTAGATCCCAGCCTTATTTATTAATCATTATGAGCTAGCCTTGTGCATGTTTGTTAGATGTGTTATTATGTCTCTTCAAATCATTGATCTAGTTAATGAAATCTTCTAGATCTAAAATTTCTAAGCAACATGAGAGATCAATCTTAGGTTTGCTTCTAGCTTTCATCAAGGTAATTGAAATTTTTTCATTCATTCTAAGGTCCATAAAATTATATTTTTTCATTACACCACGATGAATAGATGACGTATAAAGATTCAATATCATATCATAATTTTATTGAAGAAAGTAGTTTTAGCTGAAATAGTTTCACGTAAACTACATCACATATTTTTTTTTTTGATAAAACTATATAACATGAAACAATAAAATTTCTATATTCTCATTTGAAAACATAGGAAAGATTGAATTCACATAGATTGTTTTGTCCAAAATATTTTTGAGCAAAAATATTCTAGTTGAAACACTTTTGTCTCAAATTGTCTATATGACAACCTTTGTGGCATTTTAACCCTTGTTGAAAAAAATCAATTTTAACTCTAAATTTCTTTAGCTAAGAGTACTTTTATGAAATTTTTAAAAATGATAAATAAAAAAATAAAATGCTACTATCCCATGAAAACTATGATGTTTTAATTAAGTTTGACTTAAAAAAATATATTCATCATTTTTAAATTCAAAACATGAACATCACTTTTAGATAATCTAAGTTGAAAATTTGTATTTGTGGTGGTTGTTTTCTTCATAAAATGTTATTTTGTTCTAAACTTTTGTCCTAACCTCCTTTATTATGAGAAAAGTCTTACATTATCACATCAAGAAAAATATAAATATATGATCAAGAAGTAACCTGAACAATAGGTTGTTAAAGAAAGAACGAAGCAACAATTCTTTATGAAATTCAATGTAACACTTTATTTCTACAACTGAAATATTATCCAGTGGTCTCAATGTGTAATCTAATATAATTATTCAAATGAAATGATCAATTATTTGACATGAATTATTCACTATGTAGCATGTGGACACGCAATATGTTGAATGATTCAAAAATTTGTGGGTTTTTTATAAAAGTTAAATTTTCACTAAATGTGGATGTGCCTATAGATAAAAAGGTATCGAACACCAAATTTACCCAGCAAAACATGATGAATGTCTGGTTAAGTCAACCTAAGTAAATTATCACATTGTAGAGTGTGCACAAGTTAAACCTACATGTGAGAATCAAACATTTAATTTTGAGCAATAAAAGATTATATTGACAAAAGATGTTTTTGAACCATTAATTTAACTATACCTTTTAGATGATTAAATTAAAATTCTAGCCCATTAAAATTAGTCATTATTTTTACCACTTAGCACTTTGCATGAACCATAGAAGTAAAATCCATGAGCACCTTAACCTCTACAAAAACAAACTAACCATTCCAACTTAGGCCTAAATGTAAACCTTAAAGTTCATAATCTCGACAATAGTAAATGTTTTATGCACATTAATGTTGTCAATGGTGGCGCGGCGGAGAACAAATCACAACAAATGTTTTCAAGTGTATGATGTCTTGTGTTTCCTTGGTTAATTAGTTTACTTTTTAATCCTTTGTATTTGCACATATTTTTTCATCGCACAACTAGAATATAGGGTTATCTCATCATAATCATAAGTTAAAGCATGGAAAGTTAGAGTGCTCAAAGAAAAAATATCATCTTGTTTGTGCATATCACTATCATTAGACATTTGTGGAGTAACAAAATCAAACTAATGGACAAGTGAACTAATTATCCAAAATATAAGGATAGCTGAGAGGAACTACTATGAAGGAAGAAAAATCAAAATAATTATGAAATAACACCTACATAGATGGCATATTCTCATCCATGAAATAAAAGGACATATAACATAGCAAGAGGGATATAAAATCCAATGGAGTGTATGAAGAAATCAAAATTAGTAATATATGTACAAATAGAAGATAAAAATAAAGGTTTATGAGAATGTAGTCAATGGTGCAACTATAATGTATAATCAAGGTATGGTAGGGTACAAATGGAGAGATCATACTAAAAAACTCCAAAATCCAATACAAATAAGTCAATGATGCATTGACATATGGTGTATCAAAACCTTATTTGGATTCTAGACAAAGGATAGATAGTCAAAAAAATATGAAACCCTTTCAAGTAGAAGTTTTCAACTCTATGACTAAACCCTAGATGAGTATAAGATAAGTTAGGTTCACAAAGATGTAAGGAACATAAATATTTTTGTTAAAATATCTATAACCATGAGAATAAATAAAATTATTAAAGAAATAATTAAGATGGAAAAAGAAAATGAGGCTAAACATTTTCATGTATGTACATAATTGTAAAAATTGAAGTGATAGAATGTGATAGTTACATTACAAATTATTGATGGAATAATATTATTCTTGATATCAAAAATCAATCTACCTTGAGAATTTTTTGATAATATTAATACTAGGAGAGGCCCGAACCTTACATATCCATAGCATAGGTGACAAAATGAAAGAATCACGAGGAGTGAAAACTTATTATCAAAAACCCGCTGCTAATCAAACCCAACAAAAACTAAAACACTAACAAACTGAAAGACTAAAACTGATAACCAGATACAACTAAACACAAAAAAACAACAAAAGTAAACACCCTCCCACCAAAAGTATGAACTGATGGCTTATGGAGTGGGAGAGAACTCCAATTTCCTATACACATAGATATCTTTACTCTTATCCAGCATAAAGAATTTTTTAGAGGAATCTTACTTGGAGGAAACAGTCAAAGAAACATTGTGGCTTCCATCTTTGAAATAAATGCTTCCAAACCTATTGTAGATGGGGACTCTATATGTCTTTCTTTCTTCATGCACCTCCTAGCCATCTCATTTTGAATGTCATGGATAGTAGTAGAGTTCTCTATAATTTCCCTATGTTGGTCAAACATATAATCTATAGTCTACCTCATTTCTTCCTGATTTACCTTGAGAATGTTGTGCTTCATGTTAAAAAATATTTTTCATTAGATTAAAACTAATAGAGCTCATTTTAATGTAGATATATGATCTTAGATGTTAACTATGTATTTATATGGTTTACATCTATGTTACTATGATAAAATGTGAGAGTTTTGGTTGTTTCTTTTGTTCCTATCCTCTTGTTTATATTTTATGGGCTTCATTGTTCCTATTTGGGGTATAGTAGTGTTTGTTTTCCCTAGAGGCAATGTTGGTTGTAGGGTTTTTTTTACTATTGTAGTGTGTAAGGAGTGAGATCTATGTTTCCATGGTGGTCCTTTGGTCTTCACCTACTATTAGGAGGGGTTTTTTATTTTTTATGTTGTTCTTTTGCTTTGTTACCTTAATACAACTACCATGTGGAGGACTCTTTAGTGAAGTACCCCTATTTTTCATCATAGGCCTTTTCCATTAGTAGACATTTCTTGGGGGCTGTGAGAATTTGGGATCCCCATGTTGGGCTAGTTCTTGTGGATATCCATCTTCTAGGTTGGAGGGATTTGGCTCGGGTTCTAGGTTTATGGTGCCCTATTTACCTTTGGTGGTGTTCCAATTTCTTTTGTTGAACACTATTGAATACTAAGATAGGGGATGAGTCAACATATACTAAAATTTTATCAGATTAAACTTCTTAAGCCATGATAAATGTATTCAAATCAATTTGCATAAAAGTAACTGACAGAAACAACAAATGCATCCACACAAGAACACTAAGATTTTTACGTGAAAAATCCAAACTAGGAAAAACTATAGTGAGAATCAAACTCATAATATTTATTAATTATTTATAATATTTTAGGCTACAAGCAAGGGAGTTCACTACTTTGCAATTGCAAGCTAAGGCACACTACCTTAGGGAAAGATTCAAAAAAGGGACTTGGATGAATTAAGATCACTTCTTCAAGGCAAGATATAAGGTGATTGTTAGATACAATATGATGATTAAACTATATAGAAAATAGCATCTATCAATATGTAGATAATAGTTCACAAATCCACACACTTATGTCTTCTCAGCAACATTTCCGAACCATTGTATTGCTTCACATTCATGCCCTAATTTTTACATATTCATAGATCATACCTCTACACATACACATATTCACCTCTTTGAGCATAACTAATTTATCCATTATATATCAACTAGACCAACAATAATCTTTATTACGTCAACCAAAGAAAAACATAACGTGTACATATCATTGACAAAAAATATTCATGCAAAAGGTAAAGAAGATGTGTGATGGTTCACACCAAACAGACACACCTTCCAAATATGACCAAAAATAATTTACATGTACAATTGGTAAAACCAAAATACATAATCTGGTGCACAACAATCTACTTAACTCAAAATTTCCTAATCTGAACCCAAAAATAGAATAAGAAATCAACCACTAAAGAAGCACAACACTTTAGGAATGATAATAATTGGTCCACAACATCCTTAAATAAATATAAAGAAGATGAAAGCATCGCATTCCTCCAGATACCCCTGAAAAAATACTAGAACTAGTCATAGATAATAACATGGCCTACAAACAGCCATCCAATTAATTGGACATCTAAAATCAAGCTACCAAAAACATTTTTGCAGTAATAAACATGGCCATATAAAACATATCTAGGGAAAACATATATTCTAGACAATGATATTGTTCATTAGGATCGTCAGCAAAGCTAACGACACTACTTTCAGACCTAACAAGAAACATCAATCCTCTAAAAATACCTCATATCATTATCTTAATCCATCTGGAAAGAACAACATCAATATGTAAATAACTCTATATCATATAACCAATCAAATAGATAATTAAACTAGAAACTAGATACAATTAGACATTAGGAACATAAAATTGCCACACAAAATATAGCACCATACATTACTACTATACATCACTTTTGTATGACAAATCATTAGTACCAGTACCACAATATTACCAAACCATAATACATCCATCCTAACATCACAGTATATCTAGACCAAACCAATAACCAAACAAATGACCAACAACTAAACCATCAATAATCATAAAAAATAGGTTTGACATTAATGACAAAAAAGACAAATATGTGCAATAGATTTAACCAACCCTCCCTTTGCGGTCTCCTTTTGATGTGGAGTCTATCATTCTAGAGGTTAGTTGAGGTTGTTGCGGTTTTGGGGACTCAACATTTCTTAATGGAATATGAATTCCCTATTAGAGTTGGTTTCTTGTTGTTATTTGTGGGTTGGATGTAGTTGCATGTGTTTAATCTTAGAGGGCTCTGCTTCCCTCTTTCCTACTCCTGTAGTGGCTTCTGACTTCTTCTAGGGGATATTTTTTTCTTCTTGGGCCTATTTTGTTATCCCCACTTCCTCTCGTCCTCTTGTGCTTTCCCTTGAGAGGGGGAATTTTTACCTATTTCACAAATCTTTTTGGGTGTTTACTACTAAGTGCGGTCTCCTCTAGGGTTCTTACTATCTCTGGGATCCTGAGTATCTCCAAAAATTTATGATATTAGTTGGATATTTTCCTTCAAGGTGAACCTCCAGATAAAATGTTATGGGAAGCCTTTGAAAACCCATTGTTTTTTTTCTGCTTTCTTGGTTTCCTTTACTCTGGTGCTCAAGGTTTTTGTAAGTTATTGGTTTGGGGTATTTTCCTATTTACCCCTCTATTCCGATTTGGCAAATATTGTATATTTGATACATGTTTTTGTTGGTTGGATTCTCTTATTGTTAGCGTCCTTTTAAGATAGGGTCTATGTTTTTTTATGCTTGTGGTTTGGTGGTCTCACTGCTTGTGAGCTCCCCCTTTGTGTGCACCTATGTGATAGTTTTGTAATGGTTCTAGCCTCTCCCAATTTAATCTATTTAGAACTAATGATACACAAGTATAGTTGAGAGTCAAATCTTATTTACATTTAAGACGATGGGTGGGTAGTTAAAAAATAAAAGATAAAATTCTAGTGTAGAAGTGTTAAACTCTAAAATTAAACCTTAGGGAGTGTAAGATAAGTCAAATTCACAAAGATGTAAGAAAAATAATTATGTTCCTTAAATTGTTCTGGGCAATAAGAAAACACACAATCATTGAAGAAATAATTAATATAGATATAGGATATGGGGCTAAACATTATCAGAAAAATAAATAAATACAAAACTTAAAATATTTGGATGTGAAACTTAGATCAATAACTAATAATGGGAGAGTGTTGTGTGTGATATTAATAATTGATTTTCCTTGAGAATATTGTTGTTGATGTCAATAATTGACTTTCCTTTGTGTTAAAGTTGTTTAAGGCTCTTTTTGATGAAGATATTTAATTAACTTTCTATTTCTCAAGCTCATTATATGCTTGTAAACTTAACATTCACGAGTATAGACCAAATATTTTTTTTCTTTAATGTGCATATATTTGGTTTTATAGATTATTGCATAATATAATTCACTCTCCATGATGTCAATATCCAAGTTGATGTAGCTCGCGGGCTGTTGTTTATTAGAACATTTTGAAAATGCATTCATTGAAATCTTATCTACAATGACCAAAAATAGTTATATGTATGAACAATAAAAATCTATAGATCAATGATAGAAATAATCAAGATATACAATGCCATGAACTATTTCATGGATAAATATATCACTTATAAACTAATTACAACATTTATAACAAAAATAAGAAATAATCCTAAAAATAAAGGAAGAGAGCATGTGTGATTTATTTCCATCATTAAAATGTCAAAATACCTATATAAATACATTATTAAAAAGAAACAATTAATTGATATATCTTCTTCTTTTTCCTATATTATAAACTTATACATAGAGACTCTAGAAACTGATTGAATTTACAATCAAGGTGATAAATTAAAATCATAAACTATCAATCATCTATATATAATTCTATATTTATTAATTTTTAACTTTGATCCTACTAGATTATAAAATTATTAAATTTTAACTTTGATCCTACTAGATTATAAAAGTATGCATCTTGAATAATACATCATTGCCGATCTTTTTCATTCAAAAGGAGACCCATACAACAAAAAAATAAAAAAAATGGTAGAAAGTAAATTGAACGGTGACAATGACAAAGCACGTGTTTTAATCGAACTTCATAGAAAAAAAAAACTCGCAATAACATCTCAAATTTTTGTCGCAATTTCAACTCATATTACCAAAATATCTTTCTAAACTTGTTTCCCTGAAAAGTTGTAGGACCAAGCAAAATTTCAAAATAATATCAAAGTGAAACTCAAGTGGGCTATGTTCACGTTGAGTGTTCGAGAAATCGGTAGAATCTTCACGTTGATGTCCATGTCTTTGGTATATAAATAATAATAATATATTAATTATTAATTATTTATCAGTTAAGTGTGATATTAATTTAAAATATAAATTTGAAATAAATGATATAAAATATCTCCTTTGATATATGAATTGCATTATATTCATTATTTTGTTTATTAATTTTTTAATTTAAAAAATATTTTATATGATTCATTTTATTTATTATAATATAATTTTAATTTTTAATATTTAATTTAAGTTGTAAATTATATATAAATAGATATAATGTAATGGTCATAAATATTATATATTCTGACACTAACATCATAAATTTAATAAATTTATGATTTATTGTTTACCAACTCATGAATCAAGCAATTTATAATCTGCTTGAAATATTGCACTGGTCAACAAACTTATTGATCCAATAGCAGCGACAAATGAAGAGCTCAAATCCATTTGGTTTACCTGGTGCAACTACCAACAACTTAGTAGGAGGGTATACTGCAGATTGGACATATTTTACTATAATAGAGATCTATTTGAGATCCAAAAAGATGTTAGAGGGGAAAAATATTATGTCAGCCCCTACACTCTTTTAGACCACCACCCTATTATTATCTCACTAGGGTTGGCTAATCCCATGGCTTCCACACCAAATCCAAGCAGTCTTTTTTTTTATTGAATGTGGCTCTCTTGGAGGACGTAGATATCATATGTGCTATAGGTTATATTAGGATGTTTAATAAACACAATAAATCCTTAGCTTCCTATGTAGATAAATGGAATCAATGTGTCAGAAGTTGGAGGACCTTATGTCAAGCGGCTGGGAAAATTATTTCAAAAGACATAAGGAGATCTGAATTACAGTGGCATAGTGAATTATGTAGGGCTGAACTTAAGCTCCAAAATATCCTAGAGAGTGAGAAGCTAACACAAAACCTGATATGTACTAAAGCAGTACTTAGGAGGATGCAAAAAGATAAGATAAAGGGATGGAGGACTAGGGCCAAGCTTAACTGGCTAGAGGTTGGAGATATCAGTTCCAAGTTCTTCTTTCAGATGCTTGGGATGAAGGAATCTAAGGAGAAGATTCACTAAATTTGGGAGGGAGACAAGAACTTCTCCGAACCTAGGGATATTCTTTAATGTTTTTCACATTTGTACGAAGATCTGTTCACTAGTCAGTCAGGGGGGTTGAGGTTCAGGAGAAGGCTAGATGCCTTATTAGTAAGCTTCTTCCAAATAAATTGGGAGAGGAGGACAGGTCTTATGTTGGTAGACTGCTAGACAAGGAGGAGATTGAGAAGACCATATTGTCTTTAAGCAATGATAAATCACTGGGCCCAAATGGTTTTCATGTTAAGTTTTACAAAAATAATATTTTGTTGATTTCAGATGATCTACTCGGTCTATATAATGAGGCAATTGACATGGGAACTCTGGGAAAAGACATCAATCAAGTTCTTATTAAGCTGCTTCCAAGAGAGGAAGACAAAACATTGCTAAAAGACTGAAGACCTATCATATTGATTAATGTGTCATATAAGATCCTTGCCAGAGTAATTGCTACTCGAATTGAAGATGTCCTTCATAAGATTGTCAACCCTACCCAGTCTGACTTTGTTAAAGGGAGATTCATCCTTGAAAATTTGATTACATGTTGGGAGTCACTCAATTGGGCTAAGGAGACTAGGCAACAGTGGGCTATGTTACTAATTGACTTCAAGAAAGCATATAACAGGATTGAATGGGGGTTTATTCTTAAAATGCTTAGGAGTCTAGGCTTTCATGAGATATTTTTCAAGATCGTGAATACCCTGCTTTGCGATGCCAATGCTATGGTGGAGGTAAATGGTTTAAGATCACAATGCTTCCCTTTGTCCAAATCCATCAGACAGGGGTTTCCACTTGATCCTTCTTTATTTGTTCTTGCTATAGATGCTTTATACTACCTGTTGAGAAATAATAATTTTTCACCCAGAGTCAAAGTTATAAGGCTTCCTAACAAGGAAGAGGTTGTGAATGTCCAATTTGCAGATGACACAACAATATTATTGTCTTTGCAAGAAAATAATGTCTAGGTGCTCTACTTAGGAATATTGAAATATTTTTTCAAGCCCCGGGTAGTAAAATTACTCTTCATAAATCTTCTATGCTTGGCTGGGAGAATTAGCCTCTAAGATGGTTTCCAAAGTTCTCTCTAAAGTGGGAAGGGCCTAATGAAATTGTCAGGTATCTTGGTATCCCATTCTCTGTTTCCCACAACTTGAAAGAGATGTGGGAATGGATTAGATGTAAGATTGATAAGAATCTTGTCAAGTGTAATAGGAATATTTTATCACTTGCATGCAGGTACCAAGTCTGTCAGAAGATATTGTCTTCCTTGAATATCTACGTTTCCTCTACATGGCTTTTCTGCAATTATCAATTCAACCATATTATGAAGAAAATTCAAAATTTCTTGTGGTCCGATGGTAAGGGTAACAAAAAATATCATGCTATGAATTGAAATTGGTGTATGATGAATAAATAAAGGGGAGGCATGGGTCTTAAGGATCTTAAGATTTAGGGCATCACTCTTGCTTCAAAGTGGATCTGTAGGGCTCTTGAGGGGGATGAACCATGGAAGGTCCTTATTATAGATAATATTCAAAGGTCTAGATCCCCAAATATATGCTAAAAGATGGAAGAATTTACCTCTTAGTGACCTCCTCTCAGGTAAATTTGTTGTCTCCCCTTATAGGCCAGAGGTGTTTAAATCATTATGGAAAGCATGGGAAGCTATCAACTAGCACTTGATAAAATCTGACTTTTGTATTACAAAGGGCCAGATTGCAACCAATAGATCTATATGGTGGAATAGTGTCCACAAGGATAAGTTTCTTACTACTCTTCAAGGGTGCTCTGCTTTGAAATGGTTCAACTATGGCATCAGAATTTTGAGGATATTTTTTCTAATGGAACATTGATCTCTTGAGATGATCTCTTGTATACTTTTAATGTGCCCCCTTCCCAATATAGAACCTACTCTATCCTGAAGGATGCTTTATCTCCCTTTTGCTTGAAATCCCCCCTCATCCTTTCTGTGTCTTCGCCTCTATCCTTCTACTAGGAGGATAGCTCTCCCCTCACCCTACTCAAAGTTAAGATAGTGTATAACACCTTGGTGGACTCAGATCTTATGATTCACCATTTGAACCTACCCTGGAACTTGGATTAGAATAGGGACTTGTGGGCTAATTCAAAGGGCACAATTTTAGACTACTCAATCAGAGCCTAAAACTAAATTCTTTGGTTGGCAGCTGCTCCTACATAAACTTCCCTTGAAAGATAGTGAGGGGATCCATTTTCTCTGCAAAAATTGTCGTCTTCTTGAAACTGTTTCGCATTTGTTCTTTGACTGTCACTTTACAAAATAAGTATGGAGTTTATTTGGTGTTAAGTTTGATGTGATGTCTATTTCCTATGTTGAGGTTGTCATTAGTCATATCAAGAGCTGGAAGGGTATAGCTAATCTTTTTGAGTCTATTCTATCTCTTGAAATTCTATGGTTGATTTGGAAATTTTGCAATGATGATGTTTTTAATGGAAGATGTAGGAACCTTACTGAGTCTCTAAGGAGACTCATTGTGCACTGGATTTCTTTGCTGGTCACTATGGTCCTTAGGTTGGATGAAGATAAGTTTGAGAAGTGAATTAAAGATGGCTCTATTACGGTATACATCAGGGAGTTATCTCATGGATTCACATGGGATAGGTTGAATAGTGACAAGACTCCATTTGAGCAAGTCTTTCTCAGGCTTATGAGGCACCTGGAACAAAGACAAGTCAGATTGGATGTGATCTGTAGGGAAGAAGATCAAATCAGGTCATTGAATGTCCACCCCTAGAAAGAACAGTCTATATAAGGCGGAGTGGATGTCTGGAAAGAAGGGATCAATGGTTGTGTTGCATGGGTTCATCCAGTGGGGAAGAACAGTCTCCTTGAGGGTGAACTAGACTTCACTTGATATAATACATATCTCTTTTTTGTGATCTTTTTTGTAATGTTTTTTGTTATGTAATCATTTATATAATTTATGTGACCTATACTGAGGATAGACTTAGGTTTTTTGGTTGTCCGTGATCTGGCTTTGGGCCTTTGTGATAGTTTCATATTTTTGGTCTTGATGATATGTATATGTGTTTATCTGATAATTAATACAAAATAGATATAAAGTGGTGGTCATAAATTTTATATATTCTGACACTAACATCATAAATTTAATAACTTTGTGATTTACTATTTACCATCTCATGAATCAAGCAATTTATAATATGTTTGAAATAATATTTTCATTTATGCTTAAACTAATATTGTCATGTTTCTTATTTAATAGACATAATTGTAAAGTTCAAATTTGAATTGATTTTAATTGATGTCTGTGTTTGAAGTAAGCGCATACATAAAGGTGGGTTTAATTTCTATATAATTTATAAGGTCAAAATTTGTTGGACTCTTTATCATTTAAAGTTTTTGTCTTTATTTTTAATTTTTTTAAAGTTTTATTTTTCTATATAATTTTAAGGATTTAAAAATAGTTTTTCTTTATATAACTGCAAGGGTGAAAAATTAATAATGATGACTTTTTTTAATTTTCTGTTTATTTTTGGACAATGTTTTGGCACATGTGCATGATGGCAAACCTCATATACTCCACTATAAAAAAACACATTTACATAGATTTTACCTCAACCTTGTTTGAATAGGACCTCTACTTATTAACATAGATTTTACCCCACCATTATTTGAATAGGATCTCTACTTATTAACATAGATTTTAACTTACCTTTATTTGTATAGGATCCTCTACTTATTAGCATAGGATTCTATACTTATTAACACCTATCCATGGAGTCATTAAATTAACATTTTTAGTTGACTTGATTTAGCAAAAAATAGTGAGATTTTTCTTCCATTTAATTTTTTATTTTAAGAGATATATTGATTAAAAAGGAAAAATAGAACAATATAAAAATGATTATGAAATCTATTCTCTTGTATATATATTGAATAAATTTATATGATTTTTATTAATGAATCTATTCTCTTGTATTAAAATAAAATTTAACAATTTTAAAATATAATTTAAATGTATATTTTTTCATCATGTATTTATATTTTTATTGAACATGTATTTCTAGGTCTTCTTTTGATAAGTTCATTTTTCTAGTTTTCTTACATAGCTTCTTTATATAAATCTAGTTTTATGGTTATCTCTTAAATTTTCTTTTATACTTTTTTAAATACAATTAAATTCTTCAAATATAAACTTATTTAATTAGCATTCTTCATCAAATTCATTATTTTTATTCTTCAGTGTATGCATGGTTAAATTATTAAAATAAATTAAATTGTGTACATTACTTAAGGTATTCAATTCAAAAATACCACATCCTCTGTAAGTCAAAACAATAAAATTCTTTGTAATTTAAAGAATAAAAGTGCATATTTTATTTTTATTTTTAAATCTTGATATGATTTTACAACTGCAGATTATTGGCTTTACAAGAATCACATGATTAAATTTACAATCAAGATGATAAATTAAAGTCAAACTATCGATCATCTATATATAAGTGAATTATTGATTTATTTACTCATGATTATTATTGATTGAATTCTACATTTATTTTTATTTTTTTTATTAACTTTGATCCTACGAAATTATAAAAATATGCATCTTGAATAATATATCATTAGGGACCTTTATCATTCAAACAGAAACCCATACAACAAGAAAACAAAAAAAAGCTAGAAAGAAAACAAGTATATATCTTGAAGCATATATCATTACCGACCTTTCTCATTCAAAAGGAGATCCATAAAACAACCGAAAAAAAAGAGTAAAAAATAAGCTTCACCTATTGAACGGTGACTATGACAGAGCGCGTGTTTTAATCAGCTTCCCAGAAAAAAAATTCGCAAAAAACATCTCAAATTTTTGTCGCAATAACAACTCAAATTACCAAAATATCTTTCTAAACTCGTTTCCCTGAAACACTGTAGTACTAAGCAAAGTTTCAAAATAAAATCAACCTGAAACTCGAGTATGCTATGTCCACGTTGAGTGGGCGAGAAATCGGTAGAATCTTCACGTTTGGGAGGCTACTAATGTGTGGAAACTTCACCTCAACAAATTTGCCGGTAATCAAACACCCACGTTTTCATATTTTCACCCACGGGATTGTAAACTCACATCATTGGCTTCCCTGACTCAGCCAATTTTACACCACCACATCCGATCATTCTTAAGAAAGTCAAAAGTAAAGTACACTCCCACAGAATTCATCTTTTCTAAGCAAGCACTCATCAATGGCGGCTGTGGCTTCAATGATGATGAAAGCGCCCGCAGCCCTTAACTGCGGGGCAGTCCAAAGGAATAGTATGGGTCGAACCAGTAGATTACCGAACAGTAGCCTCAAAGTCAAGTGCATGGCAAAGGTTTGTTATTTCGCTGTTGTTCGTTTAGCTATTTTGCTCTTTATTCTTATGCAGCTTTGGCTAATGCGTTTTATTTGGGCACGCGGATCAGGATCCGAAGGAAACGTCCGCTACTGAAGGCGTTTCTCCTTCAAGCTCTACCAAGGTAAGAAACGCTCTAGGTGGCCAATTTATAGTTTATTTATATGATGTGGACAATTCATCTGATATAGGAAATATGGAATTCAGGTGAGTACGAAATTTGGCGACCTGTTTGCGTTCTCAGGACCTGCGCCGGAGATCATCAATGGAAGGGCGGCTATGTTGGGGTTCGTGTCGGCCATTGCAGTGGAGGTGGCCAGCGGAAGAGATTTGTTGTCGCAATTGAATAGTGGAGGACTGTCGTGGTTTGCGTTAACTGCAGGATTAATGACGGTGGGGACACTGGTGCCCTTGTTCAATGGAATATCGAGGGAGAGCACGTCGCAGCCAATATTTTCATCCACAGCAGAAATGTGGAATGGGCGCTTTGCTATGCTCGGCCTCCTCGCATTGGCTTTCACTGAATACGTCAAGGGTGGACCGCTTGTATAAACACCTTAATATCTATTCCTATTCAAACATAAGCTCCAATATTGGAAGCTCTCACATGGCATTACATATTCCAGTGGAGTTTTCTTGTACTGTTTAACATTTCATACAGTTTAATTGTACAAAACCTTGTAAAAAATTCAACCTTATTCTATAAAGAAAGTATGAGTTGCGCGTAACTATTTTATGAAAGCTTGTTAAACAACATATGCAATAAGACTCCTTAGCGTTTAAATGCTCTTATACGTTTCAAATATGTTCAAAATAATTCAAAGCAATGCAAGAATTTAAGTATCTTCCAGTAAGCATGATATTAAAAGCTATGTTTTGAATGATAGTAAGAAACATGGAGATCCAGGTGAAAGAAGAGGGATATATAATGCATTGACAGATCGAAAATATTTAACAACAAGGGACGTAATGCGTCAAATTCATGTGTTTAGTTATTATTGGATAGAGTAATTATTGATAGATAAAGTAATTGTTGATTAAAATTAAATTAATAATTAAATGAAAACCTACATTGAAATATCAATTGGAGAAGAATCCTTGGGAATGAAGAAGCAACAAAATAGTTTGTAAAAATTAGTCATGGTATGCATACCTTCAAAATATGTTAATTTTTAGTGGGCTTTAGAGGCATTGACTTTCTTGTAAAAGTATTAGTTTTTTGCTTATACTTTGGATTTGAAGTGGTAACCAAAATTACTGAAAAATAACATATCTATCATTTCATATGGAAGTTGTACTTTCTATTGTTTTCGTAGTTGAAGATAATTTTAAATTTCTAGCTCTATAATTGTTTTTTAATTTGAATGGTGGAATCTCTACATAACTAAATATATTGTTTTGAATTGGGGAATCAATTTGTAGATATCTTTATGTTTTTTTGTCTGTTTTGAAAAGTGTTTTTTATTGCAATGCAAGAAATTAAGATGTTGGATATATCAATATGAACAATAGGTAAAGCATAAAAAGAAAATACATGTAGTATTTAGGTACAAATTTTTACCCCTTTGTTAATTAAGAAATTAGAAAGAAGAGAAAAGCAATATCTAAGAACAACTTTTAATGCTTTACAAACCCTCATTTTAGCCATGAATTAAATTTCAAATCTGGAATGATTTCTGCTTATCTAGAAATTGATTACAAATAGAAACCAAAATATTTGTTCAAGAGAATCAAGGTTATAAATATAAAAATATAGGAGGATATAAATATCACAATAAGAAATAGAAAATCAGACATCCAGAGATAAAGTTTGCTCAAAAAACTGAACAATAATTTACAAAATTAAAAACTGATTAAATCTGTTTATGCATAGGCTTTTCAAAATACATACGAGCAATATTCCAGTAGTTCATAGAAAAAGGAAACTCCAAAAGCAAAAATAAATAGGAATTCTGACATTTACACTCAGCCTCTTCAACGTGCACGACGTTATATTCCACCAGCTCATAAAAATAGAAAACTTGAAAACCAGAAGACAACAGGATTCCTTGGAAATAAATTCCTAGGAATGCTCGAAAAATGAATACTCAACACCGAGCATGTATCAGATAAGAATACACATTGAAACTAAATTAGCCAACAAAGATTGAAAGTTCACAATAAATTAAAGAAAATTGTACTTTCTTAAAATAAAATTGTAATTACACATGTAAAGCCCATAGAAAAATAATTAAATATTCAAAGATAACAGTTGGTGTGAACAATTAAAAGTAATTGTGTTCATCTGTATTATTGATGAAAACATATATATAGAATCACATCCAAACAGTCAGAAACGATTGCCAACTACGCATATGGCCGGAAAGTTTGGATTACTCTGTACCAGCAACAACAGAGAATTGTTCGCCTCGTAAATAAGGGACAGCTTATTCAGCAGTGAAGGCGAGTGGAAAGGAGGAGGGATGGCCGTACGTGCCTGAAGGATGGCCTCTGGAGTCTCAAGGGCTACTGGTTGAGACTCACTTACCTAATCTTACCCAAGCACTTGTAGAGGAGAGGTAGTAGAGTCCATTTCTTACTTTGTCATATCTCAAGCTTTGTAATTTTTGCAACAGAGAAAGGAAAATGAACAATACTGCAAAACCAACAACAACAGAAAGACAATTAATCATAAATTTAAAACTAACATTTGCCTTCATTTGTAATTACGACAACAAATACAATATGAAAAAATATTCCATTCATCCATGGATCTGAGTGGCCATGGAATCCACCAAAAACAAGATATAGAGTATAAAACCCTAGAAATGAAACCGCCAAAGAAAATTAAGCAATAACATTTAAAAATTCATGGTTGTAGGCATAGCTCACTTTACTTGCATAGCCTCTATATGAGAAAAAAGAGATTGTAAATTTGAAACAAAGAATTTCAGTCCAAAATCTTACTTGTCTTGCCAGGAAAAGAGCATAGACAATTAATTGCCGATCTGTGTTTGTGGAAGACATTGTTCTTTTTGTTACTGAAATAATTTGCAAATAGATAGATAAACGATGATAAATATGAAGAACGAGTGCTCTGAAATTCTTGTAGATGCATTATAACAATGCCAACAACTTGATATTAATGTTGTTTCCAACAAGAAAACGTACCGAAACATAGACATATTTGGATAGTTTTTGATAAGGATAAACAGGTTTTACAAGGACTGGAAACTTAAAGTTTTACAATAGCCGACCAACAACCAATCCAGCAAGAAACAACAGCAAAATAGGGGAGCAACCCCAAACAGAAACAAAGGCAAAAGAAATGCAGACAAACAAGCTAAAGGAAAAAATCTCTCAGTTAAGTGAGAGCACTAGATCCTTGTTCTTTTGGATGGAAATCTTGTTGATTTCCTCAAGCTCCTCCATGATGAATTTGGAGGTACCCTTGTTGTTGCTTTTGCTCCTAGTTCTGGAATTGGGTCTAGTGATTTTGTTGTCTCCAGCAGCCACATCATCTCCTCCAAGATCTTTCACCAGATCACTATGGAAGGATCTATAATCAGCAACCATCTCAATGATCTTTTCAAGCCCCTCAATGTTGTTGTTCATGGCTTCTTTACTAATGTCGACCAAATTCTTGAGATTTTTCTTAATCTCAGCCATGGATTGTTCCACCTTATCAATCCTTTGTTCATGATTACATTTCATTACCTCCACATTCTGAGAGATTTTTTGAGTCATGATCATGAGTTTTTTCGGCTTGCTGGGTTTAGGGAAAGCAGTGAAAATGTCAATTATTTATGTAACCTCCATCTTGAGGGTGTCGATTTCACGCTTGACCCACTTCCAGTAGCGCTCCTGGCTTCTGGTGGCTTCCATGACAAGATTCATCAGACTACCATCTTTCCCCTGATTATCTTTCTGGACATTGATAGGGATGTCGAGTTTAATCCCTTGGTCTGTAATCTTCGGGCTGTGATCCTTCGCCGTTAGCTTTTTCTTTTTGGTGAGGGGTTCGACCTTGGAGATTAGCTTGTTGTTGGTTTTGCATTTACTAGCTACCCATTTGGGGGGGTTCTTGCTCTCGAGCGTCTCAGGAGTGACCATCTTTTCCTCTTCATCCACAGGTTCGTATTCAGGGTCATCAACAGGAACCCCACTATCATCCAGGTCCATCTTTGAATCAGAGATGTCTTGGACCTCGGTTGGTAGACCAATACCGGCAAGTGGGAGCACAATTTCAAGGGAATTGGTGTGTTCAATGATAAGGAAGATAAGTCCCTCATGCAAAAAAGGGTTGCTAGGGTTTTCCAAGTGATTTTTGAGGCTATTCTCCAGGGAGGAGGCAAGATAGTAGGGAACAAAGATAATTTTACCATGGCAAAAATGATTTAAAATAGTGAAATGGTAGGAGAAGATACTTGCATACCTTCCATCAAGGGTGATATATCTCATTATAAACTTAGCCATGTCAGCCCATGGGACCATGAGGTCTTTTCTATTATGGCCACCATCGACCATCTTGGTGACTCTGGAGCGCTCCTTGTCTTTGTTGAAGAAACTCGACAAGTCCTCCTCCCCAGTTTTTCTATCCCTGTAAAACCTTCTTCCAGTCGTAGCTAGACCAGTGACCATCACCACCAAAGATTCATCAATCTGATATTCGACACGATAAGCCCTGAGACTACCTTTTATTCATTCGTTAACAAAGGCCTCCATAATCAAAGGAGAGGGGCCATGAAGTTGGTCCAGGTAGGGGACAAGACCACCATCGATGACTTCCTACCAGACATCTTTATTCTTTTTCCACTTCTCATAAGTAGAGGGCTCTTCTATTCTTATCCCCTCCCATTATGCTCCTACTCGCCACATAATATATCACTATCGCCAACCAGTCACAGAAAATGGGCCACACCGAAAGGATATCAAAATAGTAGCAGAAAAGCAACACAATGAGATAGGAAAACCAGTCACTGAGGAGGTTTCTAGACATTTGATAAGAGAAAACCAGAAAGAGTTGTTTCACTATCAGCTTAGTCATATCATGATGAGGGATCATTGATTAACGCAATAATCATTACGTGCCAGATCTCACAGATTTTTGGGGAAAGCATCCCTGCTACTCCACCAGTTGGTTGCCACGTATCCCACCATTGGATTGGCTAGTAGATCCACCGCTTTATTAAATTCCTGGTATATGTGCAAGATTTTGAAATTTGTCAGATCATTAATTATATTTCGATAGTCCTTGATCAGGCTGGCAATTGTCCAGCTAGGATCTGTGTGACCACACAAGTAGTTTACAGTGTTTAGCGAGTCGGACTCCAACCACACTTTAGTAAACCCCTCTCTTTTAGCCATGTGTAGCCTAATGTGGGCAGCATTGGCTTCTGCATAGTGGTTAGTCTACATGCCCAGGGGGAGTGCCACCATGGAAACCAGTAGACTAGAGTAATTCCTAGCCACTCCCCTGCACCCAGGAGGCCCAGGATTTCCTTTAGCCACCCCATCCACATTTATTTTGATCCAGACCATAGGGGGAGGATGCCATACAACATTTTGTCTGCACTGCTTGGTTTTGTGGAATGGGTTGGTAATGTTCCAATCAATTTGCCATCGATTGATAGTATCCCAATCCTCCTGGAGAGTAGGAATGGGGGAGTCATTCTTTCTACTAGGGTAGGCATGGAGAAAGTTCTGTTTGATAGCATTGTGTATTCTAACAACCACAACAAAAGGAGGAGTTTCCAAGTCCTTGAAAACTCTATTATTTCTTTCTTTCCAAATGCCCCAGGCAATATGAGGAAGAGATAAATTCCAAAGAAAACCTAAGGCCTGATTATCTGAAGGGCATTTCCATTCAAACCACATTCGCTGAGTAGAAACAAGAAAGCCTCAGGCAATGTTCCAAATATTAAGGAAGCAATTCTAGATATCTTTGGCATAGGCGCAATGCAGCAGAAGATGGCCAACATTTTCCTCCGCCTCTTTACAGAGAAAAAATCTGTTAGAGAGAGAAATACCTCTTTTGCAAAGATTATCGATGGTAGAGATCTTGCCCTGCATAAACAACTAGAGATGTTAATTTTAGGAATTAGGAGTTTGTTCCAAATACCTGCCCAATAGGGGGGGAGAAGGATCTAGTGATGAACTTATAGGCATCAACAACTTTGAACTTCCTAGAAGAGGAGAAGTTCCAAAAAAACTTCATCCTCCCCTTGAGAGCGGGGGATGTGGATACAATTCAACCAAGGTTGCATAGGTCTCAGATCATTATCAATAGAAGAGAGGTCCAACCATTCTCCATTTATGATGTAATCAGCCACCTAGGTGCCAATTTTTATGAGGCATAATTCTTTGTAGGGGGAAGCACAAACAGAGTTCGATAGGGGGCCCTCATCGGTCCACGAGTCATCCCAAAATCTGATTCTGGTACCATTACCTAGCATCCATCTATAACCATGCAAGATAACTTTGGAGGAGCCAAAGAAATTGCTCTAGAAATCAGAAACCACATTGGGGAGCTCATAAGTTTCCAGAGTGTTTTGGATATCAGGGATGTGGTACTTAAGTTTGAATATATTAATCCATTCATTATTCTCCTTGAGACATCTCCATAGCTGCTTGGACATCAGGGCTTTATTGAATTCTCTCAAATTGTGGATATCTAGACCTCCCATGAGTTTGGGCAAGCAAACTTTATTCCAAGCCACAAGGTGTAATCAAGTTTTTGGATTCAGTTCTAGTCCATAAATTATTATTTTTGAATTCTTTCCAATTTATCTGCAATTTTGGTTGGGATTTTGAATAGACTCATAGCATAAATCGGAAGGCTCTGAAGAGAGGCTTTGAGAAGTTGGAGCTTACCAACTTGGCTTAGAAAGTCTCCTTTCCATCCAGCTAGTTTGTTCTAGAATTTGTCTATAAGATTCGCCCAAAAAGAGTCAAGAGTCAGTCCCTAGCAAAGGGGAAGGCCCAGATAGGAATCAAGCAAAGTTCCAATTTTTTAGCCAATAATCAAGGCAATTTTAACTTTCCTGTGCTCGGGGGTGTTAAAGAAGTAAATGGAGATTTTAGCCAAGCTAATTTTTTGCCCCGAGCCATGTTCACATATATTCAGAGTCATTTTTTAATTCTTGGCTTCTTTGATCGAACCTTCCTCCATCAAGAGAGTGTCATCCACAAATTGCTGGTGAGAGAAAGTGGGGGCTTGAGAGGAGGGCCAAAAGGCCATAATATTGTCATTTTTTACCTCCCTTTGAATTAGTCTACTAAGAGCCTCACTCATCAGAATGAAAAGGAAAGGGGATAGAGGATCCCCTTGTCGAATGCCCCTAGACCTAGAGAAAAAACTGGAGGCAGATCCATTAATCAACACAAAGAATTTTGGGGTGGAAACACATTGCTCAATAATCAAGATGAAGCTATCTCTATCAAAATCTTTCAGTAGGTCAAGTTTCAGGAGAAAACCTGGGTTTTTGTTATTAGAAAGGGAGTGGATGTTCTCATGAACAACAATAGCAAGATCTAGGATCTGTCTCCTGAGTACAAACCCATTTTGATGTTTAGAGATTAAAGAGGGGATGAAAAGCGTAAGCCTGAGCACAAGAATCTTGGTGAAAATTTTATAAATAGAGTTGCAAAGGCTAATAGGTCTAAAATCCTGAAAAGAGCAGGCGTCAGGTTTCTTTGGGATGAGAACTAGGAAGGAGGCGTTCATCTCCTTCAAAAGAGAGCACAATCTAAAAAATTCTTGATCAGCAGTGACCACATCAGATCAAATAATATGCCAAAAGTTTTGAAAGAAAAAAAGAGGGAAGCCATCAAGTCTGGGGACCTTGTTACCTTCAAAAGAGAAAACAACATTGCGAACTTCTTCAGGGGAGGGGATTCTGGTAAGCTCCAAGTTCATGTTCATAGAGATGATGGAGGGAATTTCCTTCTTGATTTCAATCTGAGCTGAAGGATCCAGGGGGTCGTCTACATAAAGTAGATTGGAGAAAAAATATACGGCTTCCTGACAAATCTCATCATGCTTATCAACCCATCTTTGCCCAATCTAAATTTTGTTTATTTTGTTGGTAGCCCTGTGCTTAAGAGTTGTCATATGAAATAACTTAGTGTTTTTGTCACCACTTTTGAGCCATAAGGCTCTAAATCTCTACTTCCAAAATTCTTCTTCTTTGGAGATAATATCATGTAATTTGGTCAAAATATCAATTTCTTTATGCGATACATCAATATCAAATGCATAAGCTTGGATATGCTCTTGAACCTCCACAAGTTCGAGTTTGAGCTTCTCTTTAGCTTTGAAGATGTTGCCAAAAGTGGATTTATTCCAGCATTGGATATTAGACTTAACATTGGAAAGCTTCTTGGCTATACGAAATATAGTCGTTCCCTAGATATCAATATTCCACCACTCCAAAATTTTAGCTTGGATTTCTGGGGACATGAGCCACATTTTCTCAAATCTAAAGGGGTACGCTTTTTTTCCAAACAATGGAGAGATTAAGAGGTAGATGGGGAACTGATCTGATCCACCATAGGCTAAGGTATTAAGTCTGTAGGATGCCAGTTAGAGCCAATATGGAGAAATAAGACCCCTATCAAGCTTGACCTAAATAAGATCCTCCCCACTGTTTCTATTGGACCAGGTGAATTTAGCCCCAATAAGATCAAGATCTAAAAGGCTCAATGAGTTAATTATGTCAGCCAAGTCTTGTCTACTATCAATAGAAATTAGCAAACCACCAGATTTTTCCAGATTAGAAAAAGGGGTATTGAAATCACCCAGAAGGATACATTTCTCATTAGGGAAGAAAGATTGAGCATGGAAAATGGAAGACCATAGAGATTTCCTAGTTGATCTCCCATTAGGAGCATAGATGTTGGAAATGATCCAAGAGGATCCATCCTTAAGATTAAAGAATCTAGTAGCAATGTGATTGGGAGAAGAGAGGAGCACCTTACCACATAGTAGTCTTGGATTCCAAAGGGTGGTGATACCACCTGAAGCACCATCAGCATCCATGCAGTGAATACCACAATCTCCAAAAAATGCTAGTTTCAGCTTTTTCACTTTACTACCAGGCATTTTCATTTCTTGGACAAGAAAAATATCAAGCTTGTGATCTCTGACCAAATTAGATAGCAGGTCATGCTTATGGGGGTTGTTTAATCCCCTTATATTCCATGAGATGACCTTCATTTAGCATGAGGGGGGATCCCATCCCCATTTCTGGTAAAGTTCTCTAGGCTCCATCAGTAATGGCAACCTGACTCTGTCTATCTCTGCTAATTGCATTAGAAAGTCTCCCCAGCCCCCTTGAATCTAATCCACAATCCACTCTTTATCTGTTTTTGGTTGGGACCCCTTGAGGAGATGGGGTGTTTTGGCCAATAGGGGAGTTCCTTCTTCTATTTTTGGGCTTGACCTCAATAAAAGGAGTGGGGTCCTCAAGAGGAGGATCTTGCAAGGGGCTAGTTTGGGGATTCAACTCAAAAGAGTTATCTATATCAACAATCAACTGAATGTGAATATCCTGGGTAGATCCAGGAGAGGTTCGGGAAACACCATCAGAGTAGCGGGCATTCACAGAAGAGGGAAGAAAGATTGAGCCAGGTCAAGGTTAGCGAGAATGACTAGTTCAGGACAAGAGACAACCAGAACAGAGTCTGAAATAGTCAATGGAGGCACTAGGGCCAGGGCATCCACCTTTTCTAGGGGCGTCTCATTCCTTTTTCTCCATTCCTTCTTAGGCTTAGATGGGCACTGTCTAGCCTAGTGACTAACTTTTTTGCAGTGGAAACATGCAAAGGGGATGGATTCATACTCTACTTTTTGCACCATTTGTCGAACTTGGAGAAGAGATCTAGCTCAGAAGGTAGGTTGGAGGACTATTTGACATTAACACAAAGTCTGGCATAGACTAGTCATCTTTTTGCTTCATTCATAGGGTCCATAGAGATCAGATCCCCGAAGCAGGCAGCAATACCTACAAAACATTGTTCTCCCCATAATTCCATGGGTAAACCTGGAAGTCTGACCCTGATAGGGGCTTCATTACATTCCTGGTCTTTGGGATTAAACCCTGGTTCTCATTTTTTAAGGGCTAGTGAGGCTTTTCCTAGCATCCAGGGACCTCCCGCTATAACAGATCGAAAATCTTCTTCACAAGAGAATGAAAAGGAGAAGAAGCCACTAGCCATAGCCACAACATCAGTTTGACCTTTACCTTTCCATTTCCTCGCCACCTAGGAACAAACAGCCTCAATATTTGGACGTGGGCCTATAAATTTTCCAACCAAGATTAGATGCATATGAGCCATATTCCGATCAACAATACTGTTCGGAATGGAGAAGGAGCAAGCGTCGGAGTCCCGGTCAACCTTATGCGGTACCAAAAAAATGGCCTTACCTTTAAGCTTTGAGGAAAAAAGAGAGGCCATTTCTTGTTGCATTCCACAGAGGGAATCTTATTATTGGGGCCCTCAACCTCCCCAATTTTGTCGGAGGTGATAGAAAAACCATTGGCAGTATTGGTACCACCATCCCAGGTATCATTTGAGGCCCCATCCAAAGGGTCAGGGGGGGATCACTTGGGCTCCCAGATCCCGTGGGAGACAAATTCAAACCTAAACTAGTTCCTGCGCCAACTCCAGCTCTGACTCCCGCTCCTACTCCTGCTCCTGTTCCTGACATTTTTTTAAGGAAACATAGGTGCGAAAACAGCTTCCTACACTAATCTCTAGAGGAAATTATTGTGCAAATTCTTTTAAATCCTTACAATTTCAGATTCGTTAACTACTTTAACAAAGATATTGCAGCCATATACCATGCATATAGAAAATAGAGAATGACATAATGATTTACCCTGGGGAAAACCTTTCGGTAAAAAACCCCAACACTCCAAAACCTGCACAATGTATTATCTTCAACATAACGGTTACAACACACTTGCAATGCAAGTTCTTTCAGGAGACAATCGACACTTAAAGACAAATCCAGTAGCATGATATCATACCAACAATACACTCTTTTCGTATCATAGTCTATAACCCTAAAAAAATGCTTATGCGCTTTCCTTTTTAGGGCAACTTCCAAAGATAGCCGTATTAGGGTTTTACCCCACGATTGAGGAAGAGTGTACAGTACTCAACTTTATCAGTTGCCACATGTCTTTCATGTCTTCATCTGTCATTGAAATCTCCTAGAAATAGCTCTTACGTGTCATAGGAATTTGTCATAACTATTTCAGCCATGATCTCCTTACACACAATTCAAGATGCCGACACATCAAGTGGAGTGACACATCAACATGCCAACTAGACATGTACACTCACACTTAATTACATTATTTGCAAGAAATACATTTTACAAAACAAATAATAAGAATAGGAATTATCCAAGGTTGAGACACCTTATTCCTAACAATTTTTAATCCTTTACGAATCTGGATAGTTAGTGTAGTCAATAGTTATAATTAATAAATGTGAAAAATAGATATGGTGTAAATTGTACTCTAGTAACAATTCAATGCATTTAACATAAATACCATTGTCAAAAAATTGTATTGAATATGCATTGAATGAATTGACATTTATCAGCAAAACATATCCCATCACATAATATTAACCAAGGTTCAAAGTGTATAAAGTAATATTTATATGAGTTTATCTAATCCCACTTTAATAAGTGATTAAGACCTTAAAATTTGGTCAAGTAACTCATGATTTAAAGGTGCAATTTTAATCTTAAAGCGAAATTCTAGTCAAGAGTATTCTAGGTCATACTGCCATCATTCTTGATTAGCACTAAGATTGTATAGCCAAATATGTCATTCCCAGAAAAAAATCGTAACTTAAGACATAACATTTACAAGAAGTATGTTCTCAAGAATTTAACGGGATGAAGTTTATATAGTATCAATCATCATGACAATTTATCACTCTTTTGCTCAAATGTTCTTCTAACAAAATCACCATATATATATATATATAGGGAGAATGAAAAAGAAAATTAGTCTCATTAATTAGGGTATTGGGCTAATTTTGCATCCCTACCGTACAATTCCCATAAAGTCTATATATATATATAGACTTTATGGGAATTGTACGGTAGGGATGCAAAATTAGCCCAATACCCTAATTAATGAGACTAATTTTCTTTTTCATTCTCCCTATAACTTAACCATAGAGTTCTTGTTTGGTTCTAGATTTCTTCAAAAAAACAAATTAAATTAAGGTAATGCCTCTAAAATTTAGTTCACAAAATAATTTATTTTCCACATTATATTCAAATTTTCCAAAAGTGGATTACATGTTTCTTGACACACACTAAATACCAAAGCACAACTAATTCCTAGAGCTCCCTAGAGTTGCAACCTAGTGCATAGATACCTAATGTCATGCCCCCCAAAAAATAAAACACTTCCCAAAACATCACTATTTTTTTTTTAATACATACAGTTAACAATTGACCATAACAAAAGAATATTACACAATGGTTGACATTACACAAGCTACCCTCTACTTTATCATGAGTTAACTTCTAACTTGAGCTCCACAGATCTTGTATTTCTTATACATAACTATGCTACAAATATCCAAAAAGGACATTCACTACAACAAGGTTATTTTAGTAGAATTATCTTTTAGCTTATATTGTTGTCTAACATGATAAGATTTTAGAGGTGATATGGAAAGGTCACCTACTTGTTTAAGTATAATAAAAAACTATATGAATCAAAATCTCATATAGAGCAATACTTAATTAGCCAAAGACTGAATGTTTTTGAACATTACTTTTAGGCAATAGAAATATTAATTTCTTAACTTGTTAAGAACCCTACCATCTCCATTAAGGCCTATCGATCACTTAGAAATTTTCACCCTATAAGAATACTTCATAAAACATGCATTCTTGGGAATGAGAAAGTATTCATATTTACGAATTTTTTATTTTAAATTTTCACCCCAAATTGCCATTAAAAACATGATGACTATGGCTTTGACATCTCAACTCACTTTATCCAATTGTTATTATCTAATTCTTCTATAATTATGTTATATGATTATAGACAATTACCATCAAGCCAATACAATTATTTAGTAGATTTACATGTACCAATTTAAATTAAATAGATAATTGAAATTGATCATTTCATTGGATAACTACTAACATCATAAAAATCATTTGATATTGACATTATTCTATTGTTATGACATTACTCTCCTAAACACATTTCAACAAATTAAATTTTGATTAATATTCATACCTCCTATTCTAAAAATTGATTCAATTATGTTGAGACTAGTACATAAATCCTTACCTAAATCTTTTTTTCTTAAATATATATTATTTTGTTCAATTTATTAATATTTCTAATATTAATTAACATTAAATCTTTATCACAACCTTATTTATGTTTTTATAAAAAGAAGTCCATAAAACTATATAATAATTATGAAAGTTATTCATTTTTAACCCGTCCAATATATTTATGTGTGAAGCCTAAAACACTAACACATTTTATTATATGTATAAATAACTTTTAAAGAAAGTAAAGATTCCCAAGAACTTTTATTCTATTTTTATTTCTATCATCTAATAATATAAAAAAGCATTCCTTTCGAATGAAATAATAATTCTTACCTTATTTTATCACATGCACCAAGTAGAGAATATGTTAAGTATATTTTACCTTTCTTACCTTAAGAAGAAGAGTTGCAAAGATTTTTTTTTTTAAATGACTAAAGCATAAAGGTTTTAATGGATCCCCAACATAATATGGTGCCCTAAATTTTATTTTAACGCACTCCTTATTCATGCGATCTTTTTTTTTAAAGTTTGGAGTATTTTCTTTTAATTTTTTTTTAATTCTGCTTTTTTCCTCATAGATTGGCAGGCGTGCAGCGTGAGGCGTACATTTATTTGGAAATTCTTATAGATATATATATTTTTTTACTTTCTCCTGTATTCTGTTTTCAATATGAATTAAAATATTGTTTCCTCACTCTCGACAAGATATTGGTGCATTATTTTCTGTATTTCTATTTATAAATCAAAATTACATTATCACCATCAAATTTGCATTAACTGCTGGAAATAAGTAACTTAAGATTGTTGGCAAAACTCAAATCTCATTACATTTGGCTGCGGTACTGATTTGAATATTTTGTCAACAGGATTGTTGTTACTTTACTGATTGGTGCATGTATTGCAGAATTCGAGAGTGACAGACAAGATTGTTCTACCCAATGCATTAATGAGGAATGGATGTAAGATGTCCGACTGTCAATACAATTTTTGCACATGTGAAGTCCCATGCCTTCTTAGTGTCCTCAATTAAGTTTTCAGCAGAAGATGTACAGAGGGATTGAGCAGGTAGTTGTGGTGATGTACCTTGCTCTATTTAATAACCAGACCAGAGAGATTAAAGACGCCATTCCCTGTGAAGTACTCATTGACAGACATTATAGTCTGATTGAAACTACCCTTGACCAGAGGTGGCATGAGTTCATGTATGGTTTCAATGTATCCTTTTATTTTTTATTTTATTTTATATAATATAACAAACCGCTGGTTAGATTAATATTATGAAGTACAAATTACTGGAAAATATGGGCGTCTAAGAGTGAGCCCGGCTCCTTCAACCATTAATGAGTTTGGCTGGTGAAGTATATTATCATTTCGTAATGTTTTTATTTGTTGAGTCCACTCCCTTCTCTATTCAGCCAGGTTCACTTGTACTCGCAGCTCTTTGCATAGAATGACCAACTGAAGAAAAATAGTACTCAGCCTCAACGTTTCTGTTGGCACTTACCAAGAGAGGGCACAGTTCCTATTAGGAGTCGTGCTCTTTGTATGCACACATATTCGAATTTCCTCAGGGTATCTGTTATTTGGCTTTATGAGGGGCTCCAATAAAATATTGACTTAGGGTTTATGCTGAGAAAACTCAGGTAATAAGTATGATTCGATAATCAAGCTCACAAACGAAGAACATCGTAGCATAAGCAAGACAACTATGGTGGATAATATGTTAGGTATGTGAGCATGAAAATTTAGAGATCTATATGCATTTAATGGCCACAGTGTAGCAAGAACAAGTCTATTATTAAGTTGTATTCTATAATTACAATATTATGATCTTGTCAGGTTACTATTCCTTAATATTCTTGTTAAATGCAATTGTGCTCCTACACTCATTTATTTCTCTTCAACGTGTATATATATATATATATTAAAAAGATTACTAACTTGTATATGTTTAACTAATGAATGATTAATGGCATTAAGCGTTTTCTCTTTTCTATTTTCTTCACTATCATAAGCTCATCCCAAAGAGTATAAAACTTGTGTTACAGTTGAATAAATGCAGTTTGTATAGTTAAAACAGGCTGAAGCACAAACAATTATTGCTTTTTATTGTTCGCATGACATAATGAATCCTTTCCTATTCCAAGGAGTATTTTCTTCTTTGTTCCCATTCAGGCATGAAATACTTTTCCCTCAATCATAAAAGGAATTTAAGGGAAACACACACTAAGACTTCCGTCTTTCATGAAACACACACAATCGAATCCAAAATGTTTTAAAATAATATAACATGGATTGTGGAAATCTCATAGCATTGATTGATATCTTTTTTTTCAAAAAAACATGGATATATCAAATAGGCATGACAATAAATGAAATCTACAGTATTATCTTCATGAGTCCAAACATTTTTATAATAAAATAAAGTAGTTTGCTCTTTCATTACACAATGAAAAGATTTAATCAAACATATTGAGACTATTAATTACAAACAAGCAGAAAAAATGACATGAAAATAAAACAAACATAACCAAATATCAACACATAACATGATAGTTTAGCGTGGTTAATCAAAAAATGGCTACGTCCACTCTCAAGCAAGGAATACTTATATTAATCAATATCAATCCTATAGTACATCATACATGGGCTGCACATAGACATATTCAACCATAAAATGAAGAGATTGGGAATGTGAATGGTCATGTGACCATTGGGCTTCAAATTCCTCATAGAGACATCCTTAAATTTTTTTCTCAAAACAATCATACAATCTTCAATCACTTAGGTATATATAAGAATTAGAAAACAAAACACTAATGGAACTTTCTTTTCTATTACTTAATAAGCTTCTTAGCCAAAACATCATAATGTATCTCTCAAATTAATATTTTTTAAAAATAAACATATAATCATGATTAGATGTATTCTAATGGAAATAACTAATAGGGGACAACAATTAGGAAACACCATTTCCCAAAGTCTTCCATCATAACTGAGGTAAGGGGGATGGAGTGGGTACCCTCAACTCATCTATCCTCCAAATTCGTCACTCATCTTAATGAGGCCTTTTGGAGGGTGAAATCAAGTCTAGGGTCTTTGTTGTATGCCCAATAGGACCCCACCTCATGGGTATAGACCTTGTGGGTCTATTTTTGTTAGTAAAACATGGAATTTGACTCAAAAATTCTCATTAAGGACCCATAATAATAACCCTCATAAAAACATCTATATCTAATAATAAATCCCCATTTCCTTTTAAGTAAACAATAGTTGAACTTATAACTGTTTATGGTAAAAATGGAAACAACAATATTGAAAGACTGAATAAATTCAGCCACAAAACCCTAGCCTAACAACAACAAAGATCCACCATAACATATGAAGATTACCTAATACAAATACAAATCAACAAAATCAAAAAGATTATACCATCACATGTCCAATAGGGTTTGGATCTCCATTCTTCCTATCTCCATTGATCTTGCTTGATATATTTGCTCTCAAATTTTATGTGTGCACAAGAGCTCAACAAAGAACGGAAATGTGGTTGCAAGTTAGTTTGATTGCATATGAAAAGTTTGAATGCTAGTCCAGGAGTCAAGGGATTAGATAATGAAGGAAGCATCTTCTTATATAGAAGACATTAGAGGAAATAGAGGGATAAGATTAAGATATGTAAAAGATAAATGATTGGCTAGGATTAGAGGGTAGGTAGACAAAATAAGAAAATAATGAGAGGGTAGGTAGTGTAGGAATTCAGAGATGAATGACACGTGTCATGAGTAGAAAAGGCTAATGAATTAATTAAATAAATAAATATTTATTTAATTAATAAATGAAGTGGGATCAATTAAATAAATAAAAGTATTTATTTAATTTAGGAAAATGACAATTTAAATAAATAAATGTATTTATTTAAATGAGAAATAAGGCTAGAAGAGGGTAAATGAATTAATTAAATAAATAAAGATTTATTTAATTAATAAAAGAATTAGGCTAAAATAATTATATAAATAAAATATTTATTTAATTAGACATGAAATTTTTTAGGTGTCTATATTTTGTCCTTGTTTGAGACAATGCAGCTTGTCGCATTGTTTCAAAGAAGATAAGATGAACTGATACAAAGCTGCTCCAAGATGGGAATGATATGCCCCCTCGAGAGATTGGATGAAAATGTTTGAAAAGATCATAGATAATCTCTCGATAAGAAAGAAAGGCGAGAAGGATTGATCAAATAGGATAGAGTGACAATCACCGGATAAAGAAGATTGACTTGAGAGACTAGGGCTAGGGTAGTCTATATGATAGACTACGAGGGAAAACATCCTCATTGTCATCCACACACCTAAGAGAGTAGAGTCCAGAGAGAGCAGAGAGCAGTCAACAGTCAGTAGCCATGGCATTGGATCATAGATTCAATCACATTCACTGATATTAGACGCCAGCAGAGGCAGGAGAGTTGGTGAGTACCACAAAACCTCCTTGTACTTTGTTGCATTAATTGTTGTCATAAATGCATGTCAAGTAGGGTAATAAATGCGCTTTAGGTATGTCTAGAAAAAAAATGTCAAGCGAAGGGAAAAATGCCAAGGCATGTCTGTGTTAGTGCTAGGCACATCTGGGTAGCTTAGGCATGTCTGCGTTGGTGCCAGGTGCGTCTATGATTCTAGTAGCATCTGTGTCAGATGCAAGCACATCTGTGTATTTCAGGCGCGTTTATGTAGGAAAGGCACGTTTGTGCAGAACAAAGGCATGTCTGTGTGATTTAGGCACGTCTGTGAAGGGATGACGTGTTTGTGAAGTATGCAAGTGCACTTGTGTCATAAATGCACGTTTATGTCTCCAAGGTCGAATCGACAGTTATATGATAAACATACGTTGTCGATTGAATAAGATGCTGAGAGGACACACTCAAGCAGGTCCTCTAGGGAAGACTAGGGTAGCAGATAGGGCTAGGATTGACAATTTTGTGATAGAACACGTTGCCAATCAGGAAACTACTCAAGAGGATACACTCAAGCAGAGGCCCTAGGATAGATCGAGGCACTTTGTGATGAACAAGAGTACCATAGAAATTGACAATTTGTGATAGAACATACGTTGCCAATTGGATTAGGCTAGAATTGACAATTCTTTGATAGAACATACATTGTCAATTGGATAAGCTACTCAAGAGGATACACTCAAGTAGGTTCCCTAAAAGATAAAAGAAGCACTTTGTGATGAACATGGAGTACCACTATGATTAAAAGAGCAACACTTTGTGATGAATAAGGAATGCTAATAGGATAGAGTGCCATCTAATAGATATAAGCACTAGGATAAAAAGCAGCACTTTGTGATGAATAGGGAATGCCACTAGGATTAACACAGTTGATTTGCTTGACTGCAGGAGGACTTACATATGCTGGAGTCATGGGAGAGATTCCCTTCGATTCATAATTTATGACCAGAGATGACATTGGAGGATACAGCAATAGCTGAGGCTATGGGCCTGCGATACATTATGTATGTGCCTAAGTTTTGGGTGAACATGGGATTGCTGACTGCAATAGCTGAGAGATGGCACTCAGAGACATGCACTTTTCATTTGTCGATGGGTGAATGATAGTCACCTTAGAGGATGTATATAGGATACTGAGGATACCGATCCTTGGGAAGTTGGTTCCTTACGATCGAGACAGAGATGAGGATGCACTGAGATGAGTGTTTCAGAATCCAGGACTAGAGATGATGGCTAGACATGTGGCTTGGGACACCATGACATAGACAGGATTGGCACTATCAGCGTTGTTGGCAGGAGTGATCAGTGGGTTCCTCTATCCAGACAGGGCGACATGAGGGTTGGCTGTGGGATGGGGGAGGACACTAGAGACATTGGTGACTGAGCACACCAGGTTTTATGGGGGCCGTGTTTTCTGGCACACTTGTACTATGAGCTACTTCAGTTTTTGTATCATGGATCAGAGGATTGGGGTGTACACTTGTACTATGAGCTACATGGACGTAGTTTTGTACACCTGTATGATATGATTACTTCTCAACCATGGATTGGGAGACTGGAGTATTGGCACAAGGTAATTGATGAGATAGACAGTGTGGTATGGAGGCCATACCGAGACCATGAGGAGTGGGAGGATGATGCAATGGAGCTGCCATATGTATTCAGGAGTAGGTATCTAATTGGTTGGACACCCTATATTATTGAGAGGTATGTGATAGATAGGGTATGCAGGTAGTTCAAAAAGATACAACAGATGCCATAGGGTTCGGGGATGTATGCATAGATAGTGAGGGATCTGGTGCATTTGAGGCCATTATTATCATATGATCAGGTAGTGACACAGCTTCTAGAGATTGTTCCCATGCCTCAAGACATATGGGCAGATGCAAAGGATGCAGGGATGGATGCAGAGTACATTGCATATTGGGCAAGGCATTTGTTTTCACTACTGACGGTTCCAGGGGAGCCAATAGAGGGAGACGATGGAGGTGATGGAGATGATAGTGGGGATGGTGGAGGTGGGGCGTAGTGGTAGAGAGGAGAGTTCCTCAG
Organism: Cryptomeria japonica; assembly: GCF_030272615.1. Lineage (NCBI taxonomy): Eukaryota > Viridiplantae > Streptophyta > Pinopsida > Cupressales > Cupressaceae > Cryptomeria > Cryptomeria japonica. The sequence continues at coordinate 612,393,812 of NC_081412.1, read as the reverse complement.
AGGAGAGAGGGCAGAGAGGAGAGATAGATGCATGTAGTTGGGGAAAGAGGTGGATTTCCATTATAGGTGCCAGCAGCACAGGTTCGCAGATAGGTATAGGGACGGGGATAGGGACAGGAGCAGCCACATGGACACAGTGAGGGGGGAGAGGAGGAGGATGAGCTACTATCCTTGAGGGAGATCTGCTAGGTACATGCAGATTAGATCCAGGATTTGAAGCGGGATACAACTAGACTTAGGAGACAACTAAGGGATATTGAGCGGGAGAGGGATCAAGCTATTAAGTGCTATATAGAGGCTGAGATAGCACTAAGGGCAGGTAGGCAGGCAGCAAAGGACACAGGGGTTGAATACGCCTATTTTCTGCATGCAGGAGAGGAGATAGCCTACTAGAGAGACCTGTACTATGGAGTGGTGCCACTAGTGGGCTAAGAGCTTTTGGAGACCGTCATGGACTATGGCGACCATTAGAGGGAGAGACAGAAGACAAGAGTCTAGTGGTGGGGTCATGGATCCTCCACCACCACCAGATAGAGGGGGCAAGAGAGATAATCCTAGGGTGGGTCCTTCCATGACTCAAGCTCCGTCCAGGCCAGCCGACTCTTAGGGAGGGAGTTCATCATAGCCTTGGAGGGCTCCCTATGTATCAATTTTTGTACCATTTTGTATGATGATGTAGACACCTTTGGGTGATTGTTGCTATATGTATTTTGACATTATTGTATCATGACACTTACGATTTTAATATGTACATATGAGATGATTCATCTTTATGGAAGCTATATGCATGTGTACTATGTAATGCTTATGATATGGATGCAAATATGTAGATGATGAAATGCAATATTTTTGTTCTTTTATGTTTTTAATATGTTATGGATATGTGAGTGTATGAAATGTAGATGAATAGGATAATGCATAGGATGAGATGCATGATGAGAATGTGATATACTAATCAGTGGTGTGTGCAGAATGTGATGTATTTATGATAACTATATGTATGTATGAAAAGCTAATATGTGGTAATGTGGGTGTAAACTAAATGAAATGCAGATATGTTTTTGGCGTATCATGATACTCAGACATGTGATAGCAGGCTACATAGACTCAAGAAGGACTATGGAAGTCAATAACGAAAGGGGGATGAAAGATAGAAGATATGGAAGTGAAAGAGATTCTTGTGCTATTATCATCATTGAGCTTTATTATGGAAAGTAGGTTATGATAATTGAGGTATATGTTCGACCCAAAATAGTCATTGTACCTATTTGCATGGAGATTAGACAATTGCAAACAAGGAATGCCCTAGTTCACACTAGACTCACAGCGTCCTCATATCCTTGGACAAGTCATAGCATTACTAAGAGACAATCCACAAACAACAAAGAAAAATAGGTGATGATACCCCATCCTCGCCTTTCTAGTCAAAGACATCCTGGAGATAAAATCTCTAGTCAGAGACATCTTGGAAAAGCTAAAAGACATGTCACCAAAAAGATAAAATCAAAAGAAAACCAAGACTCGACACCAACATCCACTATAGTCCTCAAGTTTAGTGTCTCTTGTCACTTGTATAAGTCTATTTGATTGTGGTCACAATGTTTACTTTCACAAAAGGATAGATAGCATTCAACCATAATGTTGTCTGAGTTTGTTCAAAGATTTAATTTGTTGAAGCCCATTGTTGCTGCTGTGTCTTATCTACAACTGACCGAATCCATGAAACTGATACTTTATTGCAGAGAAGATGAAACTTTATTGCGGATATGTGATGCAAGTGTTGCTTTATTATGGATTGTGCGCAGATAGGTCGAAGAAAACTAGAAGAAACTATACTCTTTGAAATGCGTGATGCTCTTAGTTCCACACCCATCACTAGACATAGGATTTACCTTCACCACAGATAGGAGATGATTTATTATGGATCAAAAGGCATGACTTGGACCATTTTATGAAATACTCTGTGGTAGTGATAATGAATTTATAGCCATTGGAAGAAGGAGGGTGAATCTTGCCTATGAGATCAAGTGCCCATTGACAAAAGGGCCAAGCAATCGCAATTGGTTGAAGTTCATGTGCTGGTGCATGAATAAGGTCTCCATGAATTTGACATTTCTTACTTTTCTTGACAAACTGATACGATTCTTTTTCCATATTGGCGAGTAATATCCAGTCCTGATGAGTTTATTGGCTAAGGTAGGACCACTGGAATGTGGACTACATATTCCTTCATAAACTTTGCATAATGCAATCTGATCTTTGTCCCTTTCTAAAAATCTAAGGAGAGTTCCATCTAGACCTTGACGGTATAGGATATCGGCTAAAATGATGTATCGGGAAGATTGGCGAATGAAAGTGCGACATTGGTTGTTGGATAAGTCAGGAGGAAGGGTGTTGTTATGAAGGTATGTGAAAATGGAACTATATAACTAGGAATTAGGACCAACAATACATACCATTTCAGTAGGAGTGATCTCATACGAGGGAACCAAAAGGTTATCCACCAAGAACTCATAGTGGGTTTTATTCTGCGGTAGATCGATCAGTGAAGTAATAGTAGCCATGGCATCTGCGGCTCGATTATGCTCTCTTGGTATCTACTCAAAGGTTAGTTTCATGAAACGTTACTGAATTCATCTACCATTTACTTGTAAGGCATTAATTTTTCATTCTTTGTTTGGTAGTCATCGGTTGCTTGACGAATTACTAGTTGAGAGTCCCCAAAAACATGAAGTTCCTGGATCTTCCACTGAACTGCAATCCATATTCTAGTTGTTAATGCCTCGTATTCTGCTATGTTATTAGTGCAAGGAAATGACAATGGGTGATTTTGGAATGGAATCTCCTTGAGGTGTGATAAAGAGGATGCTAGCTCTTGCACCATTCTGCATGTATGAGCCGTCAAAGTATAGTGGCCAAGGCTTTGTGTGTGATACCATCAAGATGGATTCATCTAGAAATTCTAAAATTAGAGGAGCATCATCTATCATGGGTGCATTTTCTAACTGATCTGCAATAGCTTGTCCCTTTATTGTTTTTCTGTCCACATATTCAATGTCGAATTCAGTCAATAGCATCACCCATTTGGGTAGTTTGTCGGTAAGCGTTGCCTTATTGAGAAGGTACTTCAATGGATTGATCCTTGTGAGTAGCTTAGTTTTATGAGTTAGCAGGTAACATCAAAATTTCTGCGAAGCAAAAAACCATAGCGAGATCTGCACACTTAATTGGTGTGTAGCTTAGCTCATAACCAACCAAAGTATGACTGATGTAATATACTACCTTTTCTTTGCCCTCAACATCTTGTTGCACTAGGAGTGCCCCCAGTTCTGTTGATGTAGCTGACATGTAGAGTAACAGGGGTTGTTATGGGACTGGTGGCATCAAGGCTAGTGGATTTAGAAGATAATCTTTGACTATCTAAAAATCTTGTTGACAATTATCATCCCATTTGAATTTGAGTTTTTTGTGTAGCAAGTGCTGAAAAGGATGACATTTATCTGCAAGTTGTGCTATGAACCATCGTGTGGACTGGAGTCTTCCTTGTAAAGATCAAACTTGACTGATATTTATTGGTGGTGGCATTGCTAGGATCTCTTTGACTTTTGCTAGATTGGATTCAATTTCTCTTTTTGAAACAACAAATCCCAGGAGCTTCCCGAAGTTTACTCCAAAGACACATTTATTGGGGTTTAGTCTTATTTTGTATTTTTCCAACCGATCAAAAATGACTGAAAGGATGTCCAAATGTGTAACTCTATCTATTGATTTTCCCAAGAGGTAATCAACATAATCTTCTACAGTTACGTGCATGAGATCATGAAAGTTAGTAGTCATGGCTCGCTGGTATGTAGCACTTTCATTCTTTAGCCCGAAGGGCATGACATTCCATCTGAAAGTTCCCCAGGGACAAGTAAATGTTGTTTTGTTCTAATCCTCAGATGCGATTTTTATTTTATTGTAGCCAGAGAATCCATCCATAAAAGATAACATCACATGACCTGCTGTGAGATCTACGATCAGGTTGATGTTTGGTAATTGAAAGTCATCCTTAACACAAGCTTTGTTGATGTCTCTGAAGTCTGTGCGTATTCTGAAGCTACGATCCGGCTTATTGATTGGTACTAAGTTGGAGATCCATTCAGGATAATCAATTGGGCATATGAATCCGACATCCAATAATTTTTCAAGCTATACCTTGACTAATAATGCCACTTGTGGATGTATCTTTCTTAATTTCTGTTTCACTTGTTTTTCCCATGGTTTAACTATCAAATGATGCATTACTAAATCTGGATCCACTCTAGGCATATTGGCATATGACCATGAAAAATTGATTTGTCGCTTTGTGAAGAAACTTATGAACTTCGACCTTTCTCTCTCTATTAGAGATTGTGACAGGAAGATGTTATGTGGAATCTCATCTATACCAATGTTTGTTTTGATGGTCTCCTCTACTAACATAGATGATTTTTCTTCATATTATGTTGGGAGAATGTCGAGCCTTCCATCTTCAAGCATCTCAGAGAGGTTTTCACCATCAAATATGTCCTTTTTTAAAACATTTTTGGGGTTAGATAGTGCCACAATGTGGTTATCACCATAAAACCCATGATTTGTTTTTTATTTTTATATTTTTGTCACTAGCAAGCCCAACACCCTCACCCAAATATGCTACGTTGTTGAGTTCTATAGTGTATCCCACCTTATGGTCCCCAAGTGGAAGATCATCTCGTATGCCTAAATAGTCGATAAAAGCTTCATCATTTTGAAATGTGTTGAATTGTGTAGGTCTTTCATGGTCCCAGTCAATAAGTTGGTGGTGAACAAGGGGAAGGCCTTCAATCTTGTCAAAGTCAGTGGGTGTTAGGGCGCATATATACAGTTATATTCAAGTATGTCAAGGTAGTTGTCGAGCTCATCATTGGCACTCTCCTCATCTATCTCTATTGTGAACGAGTCCAAATTGTCATTACTAAAAGCACATTTTGGAACAGGTGTTCTCATTCTTCGTGATTTCGACCTAGAACCTAAAGACAAAGACTATGTGGGATCCTCGGGAGTTGTGTCTCGACCAACTCTGAATTTTCTATGAAATTTCTCCTCTTTTGTGGGTTCATCTAGTTCTCGAAATGTCTCGATGAGTTCATAATCATTGGAAGATTTGTTTGAACCCCATTCCCATCCATTAGACTCAGTGGAATAGCGGCTCTCTTGTTTATCATTGGAAATCATGATTTGTAATGCTTCTTCTGATTTGTGAGTGTTTACCCTAGAAGAGACGAAACAAAACCCTTTCGAGTGCTGATTTTTAAATATCAATTCTGGTTGCAAAGGTTGAGTGATACCTTCTTTTCTTAATCCAAGAGGACTTTTACCATCATATCCAAACTTTTGTAGGATCTTGAATCCTTTGCCATATTTTTCACAAGGTAACTTGATGTGATCTTGTGTATCATCTTCAGGGTCTTTGTAAATCATTTTGTATAAGTCTTCTTCTTCCATTTCACCCCACTTTTGGAATATAGTAGGATCCCATTTTAGTGTAATAATAGATACCCATTTAGAAGGATGTGGTCATCCATATTCTTTTGGTGAACTCATAACTTTCCGCAAGCACATTGTTTGATTCAAAATGTATTCTCCCATGCCTTTGTACTAATATTTTCCTTTAATGCTCACCTTGCTTTTATGTTGAAGGTTTTAATGATTCAGGGTTAGTATATGAAAAAGATGGGATAGATTCTCTATTAATTGGAATGATTGTCTCGACTTTTGGTCTCAAATTATTGCAGTATATAAATGGATTAGGATCATCATTAACTATTACTTCAAATGCATTGTAAGGAAACTTAATGCATTGATGGTATGTAGATGGGACTTCTCTCATCTCATGAATCCATGGACATCCTAGAAATATGTTGTATGTTTAAGTCTAGGACTTGACAAACCACATCCTTTGTAACTAGCCCAACTCTAAGAGGCAAGGTGACTATGCCTTTGGATGAATAGTCTTCATCATCATATTCCTTGATGGTAAATTTGTTTGTAGCATTCACAGCTTTATCTGAATATCCCAATTGTATTATTGTGTTTAAAGTACATATATTGAGACCAGCTCCTCCATCTATCAGGACTCATTTTATTTGATGTTTGTGTAGGAAGGCTTCAATTTGTAGAGGTGCATTATGCGGTTGGCTTACGGATGCATCATCAACTTCGATGAATGTAAGGGATTGTGGAGTGGAAAGGTTTCTCACCATGACTTGAAATTGGTCCATGTTCAGATCAGTGGGCACATAAGTTTCTCTCAAAGTTTTATCAAGGATGGCTTTATGTGTAGGGGATATGTGTAAAATCTCAAGAATGGAGATAAGCACGGGCATCCTCCCTAACTCTTCTACCAGGTCATACTCAGGTTTGGTTGATGAGGAAGTGGTGGTTTTAGCTGGAGCACCCTACAAATTGATCTTACCTCGACGGGTTGTAACATTACATTCAGAGGTAGGTTCAGAAGAAGATCTAATTCCTTTTAGGACAACTTTAGGTCTTTGGGTAGAACTTTCAGGCATTTTGTCCTTTATGATAAGGGTCAGTGCAAGAAGATGAGTCCACTTTTTGGCCAAAAAGTGGAAGTGTTTTCCCTGTTTTTCAGATTTTGTCTCACTTGAGCTTAAATTTTGAAACACTTAGAGATTGAATCTTGGAAAAAGTCAATAATATAAAAGATAGCTCTCTGAGTGTTCTTTTCAAATATGTAATTTATTTTAATACCCACATAATAAAAAATAATTTTTTGAATGGAGTTCTAAAAACTATGTTTTAAAAATGCCTGTTTTAGGACCATACCATGCATGTGTACGACCCACACTTTTTGACATAGTTAAAATTATTTTCTCAAACCGTTTTGGGAAATGGTTTGTAACACACTGAAGATTGATGAGCATATTTTTCTGTATTTTTTTTTCAAATATATTTTTTTTAATTAATTTTTTAATGGCCGTAATTATCTTTTTAAAAATTTGACGTGTACGACCCACATAATTTGACGTAAACTTAGCATTTTTTGAAATTTTTTTTTTTTAAATTGAAATTTTTTTTGTGTAGATTGATGACATATAATTTTTTTTTCAAAATTCATTAAAATAAATAAGTTATTAAATTAAGAAAATTAGTTAATATTTCAAATTTATGAACCTGATTTAGTATAAATTAAATGAAAAATAGTTAAAATAATCAATTTTTAAATTAATTTACATATTTAGAATCTAGACAGTGTAATCTGAAATGGGTTTCAATTCTGTATAAAAATTCTTTGATAAGAGGCACGTAAACTATTTCATTTCATCATATTTGTGCTTTCATTCATGGAGCTTTGAATTTGCAGGTTCATGTCTCAGGTGTGGCCATCCCAAGCCTATCCCGGGCCTAATCCCGAGGCAAGTGGCGGGTTGTGAATTCAAATTTTGCATAATGGGCCCCTGTTTATAAAACGGGGGCCCGTTTCATTTTTTGCCCGTTGGATTTAACAACGGGCCCCCGTTTTTAGAAACGGGGGCCCGTTATTTAAATAACGGGCCCCCGTTATTAAAACGGGGGCCCGTTATTAAAATGGGGGCCCGTTATTAAAACGGGGGCCCGCTATTTAAATAACGTGCCCCCGTTTCTAAATAACCGTTACTGTAAAAAAAAAATAGATTGCATTGATTTACCACACTATCATTGAAATCTGTACTGACAAAGATTTTTTACATCATTTGGCAGTACTTTTTAATATTTTTTACATGATTTTTTGAAGAACTCAATAAAAAAATATTATTTTTTGAAGACGAGTTTGTAAAAATGGGTTCTAAGCAACGTCAAAAGAAAAAAAAGAGGACAATGACAATGGACGAAATTCAAGCACAAAGAGAGGAGGCAAAACGCCAAAGAGATCGAAGATCACAACAACAACAATTGAATAACACTTCTGAAGCATCTAGTTTAGTGCCTATTGTAGATGAGACCATTGAAGACATCATGATGGATGCAAGAAATGTAGAACCACACACGGGTATGACTGTTGATGCAAATGTTGATGTGGATGCGAATCCTGGTATGTTTTAAAATCTTGATGACTATGATGCCAATCAAATTGCTGATTTAAATGAAGCTGGATATAAATTTCATACACCAATACGAAAAGAAATAAAAATTGAAAATATTACACCACCCTCTCTAAAAGAAAATGAATGTAATTTGTTTACTATTGATAGCAATGTGCTAGATAATCTTAATGGGTTAGTTTCTTGGAGACAAATCAGAACACATGCAAACAGATTATATAAACAATTTTTCTATAATAAAAAGTTATGATTCCAATGTCAATTAATGCTACAATTAATAAAAATGTTAAAAATGCGTAAAGTTATGAAAAAAATAGGTATTTATGCAAAACCAAAAAGAAAAGATGAATCATATAAGCAAGTTGTATCTATTGTTGCCAGTGCCATCGATTCTATAGGAAAAACAAGTCGATCTAAAGATAAGAATGCAGCACGTAGAGTTATAAAGACTGCTATAGTTGACAAAATGATTGTTAGTAAAAGAATGTTAAGTGATATAAGTGGCTATTTGAACTTACATCGTAGAACCTTGTCAAGAGCGGCCAAAAGAAGAGACACAATTGAAATTGATCCACTAAACCATTGTTGGAGTTTTAGTGGTAGACTTCAAAGGTCGGACATGAAATTAAATGATGAAACTAAACAATTAATTGCAAAATTTTGGCATGATAACACTAGAGTTTCATCAAATGCTAGAGATGTTTTAAAGTTAAGGGTTGGATCAAAAATTCGTGATCCTCATCCAAAACATCTTCTTGACATGACTCAAACTGAATTCTTTAAAAAATTTAGTGATGAATCTGTGTTAATGAATTTATGAATTAGTCAAAGATCATTTGAAAAATGCAAACCCTGGTATGTTAAAATCAATAAACAAAGAATATCTTGTTGTTGTAAAACTCATGTCCAGTTTCGTTACTATTATGATGTTTTTTGATATATTCGTTGTATGTTGCATGGTAATGATCTTGTGCAGGATTGTGGTGTTTATGTTCCACCTGAAACTATAAAAAGATTTTATTGGAAGTTTATTTTATAAACCACCTAATGAAAAATTATTTCTTTCCAGTTCATGCATTTATGGTCTTTGCAATTTATGTGGGAACTATTCTTCGATAGGTGAATGTTTGCATGAACATGTTTCATCTGAGTTTGGACAAAAAATGGTTGATGTTAGGAGATTTAAAAATATAGAATACCCTCTAAAGGATGGAAAGATGGGGAAACGTTTAGAATTGATTATAGAACAGAATAGTGTGAATGCATTTATTAGTGAGTTTAAAACTCATATTGTTCCAAAATATGTGAAACATTCCCAACATGCTCGATGGCTTGATGGACAGTTTCGCATATGCAAGAACACATTTCCAGTTGGAACAATAGTATCAGTTGTGGATTTTGCAGAAAATTATACTCTAAAACCACAAGAGGAAACTCAATCACAATACTACAACTCAGTGCAAGTGGCCATATTTGTGCACATTATATATAGACATGACCATGACAGTACAGAAGATAACAGAAATTTTTTGAGGGAGTATCATTTCTATGTTAGTGATAATCGATTACACTCTTCAGAGTTTGTCCAACATTGCTTCGAGGTATTTTATGATAATCTTAAGGAAAGAGAAATTGACATGAAACAACATATGATATGGTCAGATAACTGCACTGGACAATTAAAAAATGCAAGAATGTTTTATTGGCTATGCAAAGTTCACAAGATAACCAATGTCCAACATTTATGGAGTTTTTTTGAAGCGGGACATGGTAAGGGGGAACACGATGGAGCTGGTGCCTGTATAAAAAGAGCTCTTGCTAGAGAACAATTGAAATTCGAGGATGCAGTGAAATTTAGAGATGCTCGTGCAGTTGTAGATTGGTGCAATTCAAAGTTGTCAAAAGGATCAACTGAAAACTCTGCAATTCGACGTTTCTTCTGGTTGATAGAGGAAGATAGTATTCCTATTCGGCATGATTGTAATACCATCATTGGATCAGCTAAATGGCATTCATTTAAGAGTTCTAATTCAAACACATGGACTATATTCACAAGGCAACTTGCTTGCTTTTGTCAGTTTTGTGTTTCCGGAGATTGGGAATTTTGTGAGAATAAAGAATGGGTTGAAGAATGACAACAAAGATCATTGATACCCATAGATGCAAATGATCCGCATGAAAGAACTGATGAAGATATGGATCAAATGTTTGCATCAAATGACTATGATCGCATTTCAGATCTTATACAACAAGGTAAAATTATTTTTAAAATTTGTTTTGATTTATTAAATAGTACATAAATTTATGAAATCTTACAGTGTATATTTTTGTTTTTATTTCTCATTAAATATTAAAATAAAATTGTTTTGTGCACAGGACATGTCTATGCTGTTGTTGTACTAGAGGACAATGAAGAGGGGACAGAGTATTGGTTGGCTCGATGTGTAGAGCCAAAACATAAGCTAACTACTCCTCGAGTAGATGATGATGGTTATGACTATCCAACAGGATCTGTGGTTGTTGTTGGCACTTGGCTATGCAAATATCTAACAAGAAAGAATGGATTGCCCGCATTTGAAGATTATGAATTAGAGAAGAAGATTATACATTACTCGCATTTGGTAGTGGCAACTAATATAAAATTGGATAGATATCGTGGCAGGCCTGCTAATAAACAATTATGGACTCTCTCTATGGAAGAGCACAAGACAATTATAGATGCTTTGCAAAAGAGAGGATGCAGATGCTATAACGGAATGAATCTAGTAAAATTTTGTTTCAGGTCTACCACAAGTAGAAGGCATCAATGAAAACAAAGTTATTTAAATAGACTGTTTATTTTATTTTAGATATGTCTTCTTGATTACATTTTGTGTACAATATACATAAATGAGAGACTATTGGTCAAATTTATGAATGAGATAATTATGTTTTAATCAAGTTCTATTCATTATATTTGTTAAATGATACTTTTTAATTTAGAATATATGTTATAATTATAAGATATATTTCGATACTTAGTTCATGATGTATGCACATTTAGTTTATCTAATCACAAGAACTATTTAAATGAAATTCCAAAAATAAAATTACAAGTCCACATAATGCCTATAAAGTTGTTTAAGCACAACTTCCATAAATAAAATTTCAAGTCCACATAATATATAAAGTATGCACAAAATTTCAAGTCCACATAATTTCAAGTCAATATATATGATCTAATGTGCACATAATTTCAAGTCCACATAATATCTAATGGGCACAATACACATAAAGTATGCATGTATAATATATATGATCTAATCCTATTATGAAACTATCCATATATATAAAGTATGTGTGTGCACGTGTAAACAAATATGTAAAGCCTGTAAAATAGTACATATCAGAGCCAAATAAATAGTAAAATTTCAAGCCCACATAATCCATATAATATCTAATCCATATATATGTCTAGATGGTAACATGATGTTCACTCCACATAATATCTAATGTGCACAAAAAATATAAAGTATGCACAAAATATATATGATCTAATCCTATTATGCAACTATCCATATATATAAAGTATGTGCACGTGTAAACAAATGTGTAAAGTCCATAAAAAAGTACATATCAAAGCCAAATAAATAGTAAAATCTAAGTGCTATCATCAATAACATCTCATGGTCTCTTGTCCCCAGGACGTGGTCCAGATCCACCTGTCTCATGCTGTACAATAAAAAAATAATATTAAAATATTACTTGAAATTAACTATTAAAAGAATCATTTATCAAATATAGTAGAATTCGTAAATTAAGTTACAAACTTACCATATGCTCATCAGATCCTCTAGCAGTATCTCTCTTGTCCCCAGGACGTGGTCCAGATCCACCTATCTCATGCTATACAATAAAAAAATAATATTAAAATATTACTTGAAATTAACTTTTAAAATAATCATTTATCAAATATAGTAGAATTCGTAAATTAAGTTACAAACTTACCATATGCTCATCAGATCCTGTAGCAGTATCTCTCTTGTCCCCGGGACGTGGTTCAGATCCACCTGTCTCATGCTGTACAATAAAAAAATAATATTAAAATATTACTTGAAATTAACTATTAAAAGAATCATTTATCAAATATAGTAGAATTCATAATTTAAGTTACAAACTTACCATATGCTCATCAGACCCTCTAGCAGTATCTCCTCTAGCAGTATCTTGTGTAGTATCAACACCAAATGTAGTGCTAGCTAACTCCTGTACAAGGTCAAATTCAAAGTGTCCAATTAAATCTTAAATTAAGAGTCAAAATAAGATCAAATTAAGTATTACATATTAATACCTCAAAGGATGTCGATGTGCGTTCAAATTGGCTCTGATCAAAATTATGAGGATAACCTATCCTAATGGTAGTGTCCACCTGCATACATGCATTTAATGAAATCATATTTAGTGAACATATATATGGGTACTAAATAATTTCAAGTTAAGTTACAATATTGTAAGAGTTCATATTTAATTTAAGAATTATAAGATACATACCATAGATGGTGTCACAATAGTCAGACCCTCTTCTCGATGTGATGTAGAGGGTCCCTCATGACATAAATCCTGGAGAAAGAAGCATTCAATGTATCAACATGAAAATTTATATAGTATACGATGATAACATATTAACTTAAAAAGATCTAGTACAATGTCTAGATAGAAATTTATTCTATACCCCATAAGGTGTGCCGAGTTGTGTTCCAGTAGATGCAACATTGACTCTAATATTAGGCGTAGTCCTTATCTACATAAACAAAATTTATTTAATGAAGTATTAGATTTTATAAAAAAAGAGATGCACTTAGTTTATTCCTATATTTAATGAAGTACATAAAAATATTGACATGTACATGTATATATATCTATACTTGGTCAAGATGAACATCCGAGCAAAGAAAATCCATATAAGATGTCATCATACTATCATCTGCTGCATCATGCTCATCTGGAACTGAAGTAGATCCTGCAGCAGTAGTAGGACCTACACACGTCTCATGACAACTCGAACACATATGTGGCATCCATCGAGGAGCAGATGCCATATGAGCAGCTTGCTCACTCAGGTTACCTAGGGACCTCATAATTACGATGTGGTGGATAATCAAAAACCATCCACCATCTATCCCAAAAGTATTTAGCCATTTCTGGATGCACACACCATCTAATTGAAATTCTTTTCTAGTTAGGTTGCATTGGTTCTCTTGTTTTTGGGTTGGTAAAATATGGACATAAATGAGCTTTGGTTATTTTCAAATCAGTGATTTGTCTATAAGTTAAACCATCGGCATAAAAATCACGCAACTCTTGTCGTTGTCTATGAAATTGATCTAATTGAGAATCAACAGATCTAACTGACTCGACAACAGTTTGCATTGATTTTGCAAACTCTACAAGATGGGGTGGCGTGACTTGCTCATTTTGGATAGCAGCAATGTTTTGTTCAATCACTTGTAGGTTTTCATTAATTCGTTCTCTTAAACGAATTTCATCCAATCTAGGGGGTTGTGGTGGTGGTGGTGGTGGAGGTGGAGGAGGAGGAGGAGGGGGTTGTGGTGGGGGTTTTTCACCTAATAGTTCATCTATGTCAAAGACATCCATGATAGCAAAGAACTCCTGCATATATAAAGATATACATGAATTAAATACAACTATATGTCAAAGAAGAATCATTTGATTTCATATATAATCTTTCTATAAAATTTAAGATATCAATCCATACACAAATTCTCTTACAAAGTTGAATAAGAAATGAAACTCTCACATAAAAATCAACACAACATGCCAACAATTAAAAACAAAATTAACCTTGCAATATTTACTTTTAAAATAATCAATTTCAACAATATTTTACACATGCATTTATAATTATCAACTAGAATATTATTTTGACTAACATTCCAATTAAAATTCCTAACATACTATATGATCCTCATTAATACGCATCCATAATATTTCTTTAACGGATACATCTCCTTCAAATCATCACATCGTAATGCTTTTTATTTTAATAATTGAAAGCTTTAGGAATGCGGTCACGCACAAAGGGGTCCACTATCATACTTGCAAGCACTTGTTCATCACAATATTTTATTGTTTAATATGCAAAATTTTGAAAGATTTTGATATGTATAGACAAATTAAATTTTTCATATAATTAGAGGTGAAATCAATTTTGAATTCTACCTCAATGATTGAGGGGATCTTACAATTTTGACTTTAAATATAGCTTCATTTATACTCTTTCATAAATAAACTAAAATAGAAGCTATAAAGAATTGCTAAATTATAGCAATATATGTGTATGCAAGCAAGCATAAAAAATAGGATGTAAGGTGCTTAAATTGGCAAGATAGGATGTAAGGTGCTTAAATTGGCAACATAACATTGCATTACAAGAGTTCTTGAAAATAGCTCATATAATGATTTATTTATAGTCATGAAGGATATAGGATTAAATACTAAGATTGTTCTGAGAGATCAATGGAGTAGATTGATTGAAAGGATTGTGTGCATTAGAAACTTCCAAGTGGCAACTTATGTTTGGTGCACATGAGGAGTTCATGATCCAAGAAATTTTTGAGGAAAAGGTCTTCTTAGGGGCGTATACACCAAGATGTTGTAAAAAAAGGTAGCCAAATGACCAAAAAAAGATAAACACGAGTGCGTTATTGGGAAATTCATTTAACGCATTTGAGGTCTTTTTTGTAGTGATTTTTTCTTACACTATCCTAGGCTTGTTTACACTATCATAGGTTCATTAGGACTATCCTAGGTTCATTAGGATTGTCCCAAGTCCATTATGGCTTTCTTAGGCTCACTAGGACTTTCTTAGGTTCATTAAGACTACCCTACATTCATTAGGATCATTTGAGGCTCATTGGGACTATCATATGTTCATTGTGATTGTCCTAGGTTCATTAATTTAATTCGTGTGTTCATTAGGACTATCTCACATTCTCAAATAGCTTCAACTAATATCTTAAATTAATTATTTTTAAAAAAAATAGCTCCTTAACAATTTAATATTATATACAATCGAATATGATTTCAACTTCAAACCTTGTGCACCTTTTAAAACCAAAAGATGTTGTTAAAACCATTCTTCTAATATTAGCTTAATCATAACATAATCTAATAAATCTTCCTCAAAATATCTACCAACTTCAAATCATATATTAAATCTTTTATAATATAAATTACATTCTAGATATACCAATATACTTCTAAAGATATTCAAAATACTTCTTGGGAATTATATTTTTCAAATCTTTCGGATGTATATATAATTAGCACCCCATTTAGAAAACTCATTATCAATCAACATTATAAATCAAGAATATTTTTTATTTTGTATTAATGAATTATATATTTGGCATATTAGCTTCCTTTATGAACCTATGTAAACCAAACTCCAATTTTAGTAACTTATCTAGCTTTGCTCTAAAATTGTGTCCATAATTGATCCTTTTATACCATCACATGACATAATAGGACCATAATAGGACCTTTATGCCATGACATGGCATAAACCTAAGCCTAAACTTTCATATCTAAAATTTGAAGAGTAATGTTAATTACTTTCAAGGTTGTACTAATTTAGTGGTAACTTTTGTATTGCCTAATGAGGATTAAGAACAATTTAGGTACATATGTTCGGTTTTATTTCAATTTCATTTTTGAACGTTTTTGTTTTTGTTTCCATTTCATTTTCGGTTTTTTGTTTGTGTCGATTTCATTTTGTTAATTATCTAGGTTTGGTTTTGGATTCTAAATTTGTTGATTACGGTTTAGGGTTAACTGTTCAAAAATATTTTAGATCAAAATCAAGAATTTGCAAATATAAAAAATAATTTATTTATATGCTACTATTAAAAAAAACTAAATAATACACAAAAAAAAAAAGAAAAATATACAAGAAAATTATGAAATGTGAAAATAGATGACTGAATGTGTACTTGGGATAGTGGTGGAGGCTTGACGTGGAAACCACAGCACGAGGGCCCATTTTTGATCTCTTCTTGTCAACTCACTATAACGGTGAAAATGAAAAATTGTCCAAAAAAAGGGTAAAAATAGAATTTCAAAATAGGCCCCCGTTTTGTTTGTAAACGGGGGCCCGTTTTTAAAAAACGAGGGCCCGTTTTCTGACAAAACGGGGGCCCATTTTATTTGGCTTTGGCACCCCGTGACCTTTTAGCTCGGGAGGCCGAACCATTAACGGGCCCCCGTTTTCTAGAATGGGCCCCCGTTTTTTAAAAACGGGGGCCCGTTTTGTGGAGCACATTTTCCAACGCATAGACTTCCACGAATTTGTGACTCATTAGCTTGCACATACCCATAATTGTACAGACATAATTGTCCATTGAAATGTGATTAACAGTTGAATCATAGTTATAGGATGCTGTGGTGTAGTTGGTCTGCTCATGTGTGGCTTTGGCTTTTCCCTTGTCATGTTTAGGGAATGGTTCCTTAAACATCTCATGTTCTTGATTGGATGAATGTCCTTCAATATCAATGTCACCTCTATCAATAATATCTTGTATGATGTTCTTCAGCCGATGAAAATTTCTTGTTTTATGTCCCTTGCTCTTGTGATATTCATAGTACTCATCATCATTCCACCAATTTGGTTTTACCTTTTTTTCATATGGAGGATTGTCTTGAATTGTTATTATATTGTTTGCCACTAGCTTTTTGAAAGCTGATTCAAGTGGTTCTCCCAATGGGGTGTATTTTCTTTGTGGTTTGGAGGTTGTTTGAGTATTCACTTGGTTATTTGTAGAACTTGATCCAGAAAAAATGATTTTGGGTCTTACTATGTTAGCATCAACAATACCATCATTTACTGTGTTTTTGTTTTCGTTTGAAAATCTTGATTTGTCTTTTCCTTTAAAGTCCTCTTTATTTTCTTTGAATATCTTAATTACTCCTTCTTCAATTAAGACCTTCTTAGTTTCTAAGCCTTTTTCAATGAGGTTCTTGAAAGGGGAAAAGCAAGCTTTCCTTAGATCATAACCAATGTCTTTGTTGATATTCTGGGTGAACATCTCTACCATTTATTTTTGTGGAATTTCACAAGAGCATCTGCTGACTAGATTTCTCCATCTTTGTAAAAATGATGAAAAATATTTTCCATCCTTTTGCTTGGTGTTGCACAAAGTGGTAACTGATATATCTATCTCTATGTTATATGAGAAATTTTGTATGAAATCTTTTGCTAGATCACCCCATGACTTAATTCCAGGTGGAATTTGAGAGAACCGTTCCATAGCTTGATCACCTAAGCTTTGTGGGAACAGTCTCATCAAGTATGTTTCTTCTGATGCTACCTCGATGCAAGATATGAAGAATTATCTTATATGTGCCTTAGGGTCTCCCTTTCCTCTGTACTTATCAAACTTTGGTGTCATGGAATGTGTAGGAAAAGGAGGCATTGGAATGCTTTTGTAAAATGGATAGGGACATATGTCTCTCATTGTGTAAGCTGGCTTTGGTGTATTTATGTCCTCTACTTTATTTTGTAAGTCCTTAATTTTTTGTTCCAAATTGTTCTTAGGTGGAGACCAACATCTTGGACCATATCCCATGCTTGAGCCACCGGGTGGAGGGAGAGCATACTGCATGTATGGATGGTATTGATCATAAACATGTTCATATGGAGGAGGTCTATAGTGATTCTGCGTACTTGGTATTGAGTCATGATGAGAAATGGAATATATGTTTTGTCCATGTACATGCCATACTCTATAGGAATGTCATGAGTTTGTTCTAGTGCATTACCCCCAAATTTGACGTGGGGTTTCCTTGTGTCCAGATTTTGAGCATGCCTTTGGATATCCAATTGCTTTTGTAGTTGGCCCTTAGCATTGGTATGTGATTGAGTATATTTTCCTGCATAAGACTTCCATAAATGTTTGTGTAGATGAGTATCATAGGCTTGACCATGTGTATGTGGGACCTCAGGTTTTTGAAACAAAGATGATGGTGATTCATGCACAAAATATGGTCCTCTATTACCTCCACTATTAGGCCTCCTTTGATCCATGTTGAGTTGAGGTTCTTACAAAGGTTGATGTTCCATTATTTGAGACATGTCAAAATCATGAGGAATCTTGGCTCCACTTTGCACCATTACTTATAAGAAATACAATCTATCTCTTCTAATGATGTCCTCAACCAATCGATTAAAATGGAGATCCATAATGGAGTCTTCCACTTCTGCTGAATGTACTGAAAATTTGTCCATATTGTCATTGTTTGTATCATTATTGTTCGTGTTATCCATGTTCTCAACATTTTGAGTGTTTCTATAGATGTCCATGTCAGGTAATGTGGTATGATCATAATTGAAGAATATATCATTGTCATACTCATAGGTACTCATGTTTGCAGACTCTTGAGCCTCTTTAGCTTTTCTCCTAGATTTTTGGGAATCGGTTTCAACCATGAACTAGGTCTTGACCAAGATGTGTGAGACTAGATGAAAATGGAAAGAGTATGGAAGACCAAGAGTTGGATGGAATGTAAATGAATATGAAGTGTACTTGCAATGTCCAAAGTATAAGACCAAGTATGTATGGGGTAGAGTAGGTGTGGCTTCCAAAGAGATGATAGTTTCTCTTAATGAGGTAAGTTGACCTTGAATCTAAGTAAGATCAAATGAGACCCAAAGGTGATAGACCTTGATGAGGGACCACTTAGCAAAATGTTGTTGTATATAGTGTGTTGACAGAGTATGATGAGGACAAGCAAATGATCTTTTCTCTCAAGTTTAGACAAATGTGAATGTAATGCAAGGTATAAAGCAATGATGAACTTTGTGAGACCCAAAGATAGGTTTAATGCTAGATGAAAGCCTAGAGAAATAACTTAGGAAGCTCAAGAATTATGAAACTGATTGCTCTTGTGTTTGTCAGACTACAAGTTTTTCCAATTCTGTACACAGACATGCCTGTATACTTCACAGACACAGTTAAATGACATAGACGCTGTTTAAAATTGCGTAGATGCATTTCTAAGATTTTGTGAATGTAATGTTTCTTGTAATAACACAGACGCATTTTTGCCCTTCACATACGTGGCTAAATGACACAAAAGATGTTGGAAACTGCACAGATGCGTTTCCAGAAACTAAGTGCAATTTTTCCAATTTTGTAAAGTTGCTGTTGTGACCAAATCTAAATTTTTGACTAGTTTTTCATGACAAGAGGACACAATGTTGATGATGAATCAATGTTTGCAAGTGTTTAGACTCAAAATGACTTAGAAGAAAGTGTGTTGTTTGATGTAAAAATGTTTTGCATACACGTGAAGACACAAAAGACACAATGTTTTGATGTTTGATCTTGAATGTTTAAATGTTCAAAAGAAGACAAGCACAATTCTTATGGCTAGCCAGGACAATAGTTGTTGATCCCACATGGGGTTTCCCTTGAGGCTATTCTATTCAGAGTGGATACTTAGATGCTTGACCCCACTGGCTCCACCCTCGGCACTCTCTTCTCCGAGGTAGCCAACCATCAGTCCCCATGTAAACTCCCCGTGGCAAAATTTATATGTCTACTAAGAACCGTATGTGTGTGGGCCACTCCAGAGGTCCGACCTCCTGCCCCAACAACTAGAAGGATTTTGTCTTTCTTAAAATAAAGGTGCTAGTAAGGGCATTTGCTCGTGTGGCCATACATGCGACACTTTCAGCTCTGTAAATATAGAAGGCTCCCAGTCAGTAGGGGTTATGCCCTAAAACTAATCAAATAAATTTGATCAAATAGGTTTATGGGGAGACATAGTGTCGGTATGAACTAACCACACATTACCCATGGCTTTCACCATGGATATAGTTATTTATAGTGGTTTGTAAGAGGTGGGTTTTCCTCGCTACCACTTGGGTCGTTCTCTCCTCACTAGTAGTCCTAATGACCACACAAGGAGATAGGCGCTCTAGAGATTAAACAAAAAGAGCCTATTGCTCAAGACATGACAGACACTAGTTCAATTTTACTGCACCAATTGAAGTGTTTTGTAATCTATGAAAACAAGGCACACAATAGAGATCAAATAACCCTTCCAAAAATTCTGCAACATAGATTTGTTAGGAGTTTTGCAATAATACCCCTCCTTCAAGCACACAAGTTAGGTAAATTTTAGATCCAAAAGACTTTGTGAAAAGGGGGCCTTCGACAAGATGTGTTGCTTCAAGGATAAGTTGCACAAATTTGTTAGCTAAATCACAAGATGTTATCCCAAAATAAACCAGATCTAAAATCCAAATGATGAAATAAAATTTTGAAATTTGAAGTACAACCAAAAATTGCAAAAATCTGAAACACAGGCGCGATTTAAACTAATGCAGATGTGGTTAAAGATCATAGACATGTCTACAACCCCCGTAGACGTGCCTAGGTAACATAGATGGGTCCTAGAACACAGACGTGATCAAAAGATTCATAGACATGATTCAAGAACACAAGCACAACCCTGCAATCTGCGAAAAAGTAAAATAATGTCGAATGCAGACGTGATTACAAAGGTCATAGACGTAGCCAAAAATTAAAAACACATGGTTCCGATATGCGTAGACACAAAAATATTAAAATGTTGTCAGAAATGTCAGATCTACAACTTCAAAAACACAAAATCTGCAACAAAAGATGTTAATTGCAAATGGGACAAGAGTCCTACCAGGCATGCCAAAATGTTTATGGTAAAAATGGAAACAACAATATTGAAAGACTAAATAGATTCAACCACAAAACCCTATCCTAACAACAACAAAGATCCACCATAACATATGAAGATTACCTAAGACAAATACAAATCAACAAAATCACAAAGATTATACCATCACATGTCCAATAGGGTTTGGATCCCCATTCTTCCTATCTCCATTGATTTAATTAGATAGGATAATTTTTGGTGTCTACAATAACTTTTCATAGAGGAAATTGATTTGAAATATGTATTTCTCCCTTAGATCATGTTACTTTGTTGCACATATTAAACACATTCAAAATCATAGTTAGAACACAATAATAATTCATATCGTTTTCTATCAATTTTTATCTTGTTTACTTGGGAATATCAAGAGTATTGACATGAAATTATATTATTCAGAATATCATGATATATGTAACCATCTATTAAAGAAAAACATGTAATAAGTGGAGTTTAATTAATTATATGCAGGGTGGGGTGTTACATATTTTGCAATGGTTATTTGTATAATAGGCCAAACGATGTTGTTTTTACACTTAGAAACATAATTCCAAATGTGAGACCCATTGATACTAAAATAAGAATTAATGAAACAGAAAAGATATGAAGACAGAAGAGGATACTCACTTCTCCAAATTTCACACCACTCACTATCAGAGTGGAACAATCTCTATACCTGTTTAGACAAAAGACCTTCATTAAGGGTCCTAATTCTCCTCAGACCCAGAACACCCTTTCTTTTTGATCTACAAACCTTTTCCAAAGCCACTAAAGCCATTCTTTTCTTTTGCTCAACCCAAGACCAAAGAAATTTTTTTTGACTTTTTTCAATAGCATCAGCAAACTTAACTAGGATTCTAGAGAGACTGAGTGCATAAATAGGAATTCTTTGAAGGGATTCTTTAAGAAGTTGTAGCTTGCCAGCCTGACTTAAGAGAGCACCTTTCCAACCAGCAAGATTTCTTTGAAATTTATCCACCAAAGAACTCCAAATGGAATCAGGGGGAGAAATGCCCAGGGGGAGGCCAAGGTAGGTAGCAGGGAGATCAGTAATCTAACATTCTAGAATTCTGCTAATTCTATGATGTCTTCTCTTAGGAGTGTTGATGAAAAACACTTCACTTTTAACCTAGTTGATAAGTTGGCCAAAAGCTGATGCAAACTTGCATAGGGTGTCCTTTAGGATTCTAGCTTCTGAAATGCTTGAATGCCCCATAATGATGGTGTCATCCACAAATTGCTAGTGGGAGAAAGTATGATCTACAAAGGAGGGTTGGAGACCTTTAAAAATACATCTAGTCACCATGCTTTCAATGGACCTACAAAAACATTTAACCATAATGATGAAGAGAATAGGGGAGATGGGATCCCCTTGCCTCAATCCTCTGGAGGCTTTAAAGAAGGAGGAGGGAGATCCATTAACAAGGACAAGAAAGGAGGCAGAGGAGATAAGCTTCTTGAAGAGGTCCACACATCTGTTAGAGAAGCCAAAAGCCAAAAGAACCTTCATGAGGAAAGACCAATCGACCCGGTCATAAGCCTTAGAGAGATCAAGCTTAAGACTAAAACCCTGCTTCTTGGCCATAACAAGGGAATGGATATTCTCATGGATAGTAATGATGGAATCAAGAATTTGCCTTCCTAGCACAAAACCATTCTGCTAATGACTAATCAAAGAGGGAAGGACATTCAAGAGTCTGGAGGTTAGGAACCTGGAAATTATCTAATAAAAAGAGTTGCATAAATTGATTGGCCTGAACTTGTCCATAGAGTCAGCTCCTTGAATTTTGGGGATCAAAGCAATGAAGGTGCCATTAATTTCTTTCAGAAGTTTTCTTGCCCCAAAAAATTCTTTAACCCCATTGGAGACATCTTTCCCAAGTTTCTCATGTTAATTTTTGTTGAATTTTTTGTTCTTAATTTTCTTTTAGGTCATCCCTTTTCATTTAGTCATCTAGCCAACTACGGTTTCTCGTACGAGAAATTGGCTAATTTTCTTTTCTCATATCACCATTTATGTATTTTCATATAGCATCTACCCTTAAATCGTACGGGCGTGTTCTTCATAGACCATTTTGTCATCTAGTATGACATAGTAGCTTCTATGATATAGTTTACCCGTATGAGTTTCTCCTTTTCTGTGTTAACTCATATGAAAAACAATGAGTATTTTTCAAGGTTCAAACAACAATTTTGGATTTTCAATGTTGTAAACTTGGATTCTTTGGCACTTGTTACATAGTCTTAGCTCAAATTTGATCACGTACTGACGACTTTTTGTTCAATTTTGTAGGTTCAGTTGCCAGATATATAGTTTAGATGCACATATCCACCTACTATGAGATTAGTGCAAGACTTATCAGATGCACAGAGAGATCACATTGGGTTGTGTGGATTCATATATTTTCTTCACATACCTAAAATCTATGTGAATCACGAATTGTTGACTGCGTTAGTTGAGCGATTCCATAGCAAGCATAACATGTTCTAGCTGCTGATTAGGGAGATTACTATCACACCTGAGGACATATACATGAATTTGAGGATACCTATTTCTAGAGATAAGGTGGATTATGATGTTGTGCCATGACATAGGATTGAGGCACTAAGATGCATTTTTCATGATGATACTATACCAGATCGTTCTATCAACTAGGATGATATTTGGATTGGATATGGAGCATAGTTCCCCCTTGCTTGCGCTTTGGCCGGTATTATAGGTTGTTTTGTTATGCCAAATAGAGGACAACATGGATTTTTGTATGGCAGTAGGTGTTTTGGTTTTGCAGATTTAGGCTTGGGAGCATATCCAATTTTGTAGGTCGATTGTAGATGATGCATGAGAGGAGGATCAGCCCATTGTATATAGATATTAAAAATATATTACACAAGCCCACCTAGGGAATATTGACTACTAGAGGACACAGCTAGATGAAATGATAGCAATAGTCTAGAGATCGTACAGGGGTCTAGAGATGTGGTATGACTGGAGGAGGTAGAAAAGAGATATGTTTATGACTCGACCACTTGTTAGTAGATCCATAGTGATTATTGAGTGGTTTGTGGTTAGTCAAGTTTTGAGGCAGTATTGGAGGCCACAAAGTATCTCCCAGGAGTTTACAACTTATGCATGATTCACTAATGAGGAGAGACAAGGATGGGGGCCCAGACTATCATATGCCCTTGCCATGTAAGGGTTAGCAGGTTTACAACCATAGAGGTGGGAGTATCTCGAGGATGTTGTAGATGCGGGGGTAATTCCCCAGTTTAGGGATTGGTTCCAAAGACATCTATTCCCTCGATTCATAGATCCTGGAGAGTAGGCCCCTCAAATAGATGAGGATGAAGGCATGCCAGTGCAAGCTCAAAGAGAGGCGACACCTAGGAGGGGAGGAGGAGATCTAGGTGCTAGAAATAGCAGAGTACCTGTCATAGGATGACAGCACCAGAGGGGAGAGGGAGGGTCTTTAGGAGCTGTTGGTGGAGATGAAGGTTGTGATAGGAGAGGAGAGGTTGCAGTAGATGTAGAGATGGGTGAGGCAGTGGGCCCTGACAGTGAGGATGTTCCTAGACAGGTATGATAGAGGTGAGAGGAGCAGGGTGGCGTAGGTGAAGAGGTTGGAGCAGGAGGTTAGATACTTGTAGATATCATTTATGCCTTGAGTAGTAGATTTCATGGGCTATAGATACAACTAGCAGTTTCTCAGACTTAGATAGTGGAGCAGGATTAACGGATCACAGAGAGAGATCAGTAGCTGTAGAGTATGAGAGTAGAGCATGACAACCTCTAGCGTGAAGTTGTACACCAGATGAGAAAGGCAACATACTACATAGAAGCCTATAGTGTGGTGGTCACATTAGATAGGCATGTTGTGCCTTATTTGTAGTATATGCTTCGGTCAAAGAGAGCTAGGCCCCCCAAACAAGATGATTCCCCTGTTCAGTAGCGACCACCATCTCCTCCAGGTGATGAGGGAGAGGGGGAGAGTTAGATATTTAGATGTCTCCCAAATTTGGACCCCATTTTTGTAGTTTATACGATTCTTGCCCCAATTGACAGTATTTATGAAATTTGATATCATTTGTACCCTTTGACATTGAATATTTTATGAGATATATATACGACACCTGATTCGACCTTATTGTACTTGTGTTATTGATATGAGATGATTTATGAGATGTCTTTCTATAAGCTTTTGTTCTATATGAATGCATTTCTTTTCAATATGTATGTATCTAATATAGATGAATATGGATGTTTTTAGTTTTTCTTCATATGTAGATAAATGATTTGTTATTGTACTTGTGTTATTGATATGAGATGATTTATGAGATGTATTTCTATATGCTTTTGTTCTATATGAATGCATTTCTTTTCAGTATGTATGTATGTAGTGTAGATGAATATGGATGTTTTTTTTTTCATATGCAAATAAATGATTTGATGAATGAAAATATTTATTTTGTTATTTTTCATGCAATAGTATGAATGCGTAATGGACTTATGGATCTATATGATATGCTCATGTTTCAAACTAGCATCTCATGTATGATTTGTGATGTCAATACATAGGTAATTGATTGTGTCGATGATGATGATACAATTGACCACTTGATAGAGAAATGATGATTGATTTAGATTCAACTCATCTAGAAACATTGCTATTATGCTGAAATCACTTTAAATGCAAAACATAGTATGAATGCAAACTAGGACACTTATGAAAACTAGCACTGAGTCACTGGATTTTATTTTTATTTTTGTCATCACTGAGTAGAAATGTAGTAATAAACATAAGAACCAAGGCACGAAGAGCTAGGATTACTTGAATGTCACGTCCTTTTTAATATAGAAAGTGAACATAACCATTAAGGCATAAAGAGACAGGATGACCTGAATGTTGCTTGCGTGCAAACAAACCAGAAAAAGCAGAGCTCCTTAGTTTTTATATGCAACATTAATTATGTTGTCTGCAATCACTCTTTTATCATTCATATCCTAGGATAGTTAAAGCATGCATCTAGATTTCATAATACAAAAATCTACTTAAAATAGACAAGGAAATGATTCCAACCTCCCTATAGCATACAAATAAACGGAGTCAAGGTATGTGTAGCAATTTCACCTTGATGTCAAGGCACTTATGACAAACACCCAACTTATAATATGTTTTCAGATCATCAAAATTATTCCTACAAGTAGAAAACAAAGAAAAGTATTATCCCCCCAATCCTTTCTCCTCTTAGTCAAGATAGAGTTCCTCAAGTAACTCAGAGGGGATAATAAGAAAAAACCAATTTAAAGGACATCATATAAAGAAAATTTCAATCAAATCTCAAACAGTTTTAGTGATTGTTTTCAATGTTCTTGTTTTGCTTGGTTACTTAGTGGGAAAACTCTGCAGTAGATTGGAGATAGGTAACTGACTCAGATTGGAAGACCAAGTACTACTAACAGAAAACTGACTTGGTTAAACTACTTAGGACATTTAGATTGATCATTCAATTACCTTGAGACTAGGATGTTGATCGCTTTCAAGCCATGATGTTTCCAAAAACAACCAGGGTGTCACAAAAGTGACTGAAAGATATATACAAGCTAAAGGAAAGATGCAGGAAAGCGAGAAATAAAACATGAAATGCCAAATTTGTGTTCATAGATGGAGCACTTATGTACAAGAGGTGCATGTTTACTAGAGTTTCATCTTCTTGGTAGATATTCTTTTGTTTTACTACCAAGGTGCTTGTTTACCAGGTTTTCTCCAAGGTATTTGAATTTTTTTATTTTTTTTTAGGACCTTTTATGATATTTAGGATTGTTTTTAGGGTTTTTAGTTGTATAGATGGCTAGAGCAGAGAATGCTAAGTGTAGAATTTCTTCAAGTGGATGGTGTTGATCGGTTCATAGATCTGTTCTTCTTCTAATGTTGAGAGTTGACAAGCACCAGGGCCAAAGGTTGCAATAACAAAGTAGGGACCCAGCCAGTTGGGTTCAAACTTCCCTTTTTGTTCTTGAAACTGATGATTGTTAGGATTCTCTCTCAAAACAAGGTCACCAACCTGAAATTATCTATGTCAAACTTTCTTGTTATAACCTCTAGACATTCTCTTCTGGTAATCTCTTAGATGATCAAGCACCACTTGCTGAAGTTCATCCAATAATTATAGTTCTTGCAATCTGGATATTCTATTATCTTCATTAGTAATAAGACCTTTCAAAAAAACTCTCAAGGTAATCCTAGTACATCAAAGAAAAATATGTAACCCTAGTAGGTATTCTGATACTTTTTCTATAAGCTCATAGTGGTGGATTGAGTTGTAGATGCCAATCCTTCCCATATTTGTTGACCATTCTCTGCAAGATAGACATCAAGTTTTTATTAGATGCTTTAGCTTGTCCATTACCTTGAGAGTAGTATATAGAACACCAATGTTGTTTGATTTTGAACTTTTCATAGAGGTCATCTAGATCCTTATTTTTGAACTGCGCTCTATTGTCAATCACAATTGAAGAAGGGATTCCATACCTACAGATGATATAGTTAAGAATGAACATAGACACCTGTTTGCTAGCTACTTTGATTAGGGGAACCACTTCAACCCACTTGGTGAAGTACTCAGTGCCAATTATGATAAACTTGTGTCCATTAGATGATGCATGATAGATTTAGCCAATGAGGTCAAATGCCCATTGCTGAAAAGTCCAATGTGTGATAAAAGGTATTAGCTCCCTTTCTAGATCATGTATGAGATTCCCATGTAGCTGGCATTTCTCACAAGTTTTAGAAAATTTTATAGCATCTTTTTCTATATATGGCCAATAGTAGCTAGTCCTTAGCAGTTTCCAAGCTAGAGTTAAACCATTTGAGTGATATCCACAAATACCTTCATGGACTTCAGATAATGCACGTTGAGACTCTTTAGGTTCTAGACACCTAAGAAAAATACTATCTAAACCTTGCCTACACAGATCTTTAGCGATGATGACATACCATGAAGTATTTCAGATCAAGTTTATTTTATCATTATGGGTAAGGTTATCAGGGATAATGTGGTCATGTAGGTAAGAGTAGATATGGCTATAGAGAGATGAGTCATGTCCAATGATTGAATAGACGATATGGGACTCATGGGAATCATAAGGAGGATAATGAATCTCTTTCACTAGGAATTCATAGCGGAACTCAAATTCTTGTAGATGTGGTATAGATGCCAATGTGGCCAGAGCATCTCTTGCTCTGTTTGCTAATTTGGGAATCTGTTGAAACAATACAAAGGTAAAGTATTTCTTAAATTGATCAACCATTATTTTATTGGGAATCAATTTCTCATCTTAAGTTTGATATATATCATTGATCTGGTTGATTACCAGTTGAGAGTCACCATAGATGTATAGCTCAACAACTTTCCATTCAATAGCCAGCTTGATTCCATTTAGCAAGGCTTCATATTCTGCAATATTGTTTGTACAAGGAAAGAGGATCTTGTATGCCTTTGGGATTGAGTATCTTTGAGGAGTGATAAAAAGAATTCCAGTGCCAAAACCATGTTGAGTAAAAGATCCATCAAAAAACATTTTCCAGGATCACTAAGTAAGGTGCATTATGGATTCATCTGGAAATTCTATGTGCAAAGTTTGATTGTCTTCAAGTGGAGAATCAACAAGTTGATCTGCAATGAGTTGTCCTTTGATAGCTTTACGTTCTACATACTCAATATCAAATTTTGTGAGTATCATAACCCATTTAGCAAATCTCCCTGTAAGTGTTGCCTTGCTTAAAAGATATTTTAGCAGATCAATCTTAGGCACCAATTTGATAGAATGTGCTAGAATGTAATGTCTTAATTTTTCTGATGCAAAGACCAATGCCAAACAAGCTTTCTCAATGATAGTGTAGTTCATCTCGTAGGACACCAATGTCCTCCTAATATAGTATATAGATTTTTCCTT
The DNA here is from genome assembly GCF_030272615.1 of Cryptomeria japonica. Lineage (NCBI taxonomy): Eukaryota > Viridiplantae > Streptophyta > Pinopsida > Cupressales > Cupressaceae > Cryptomeria > Cryptomeria japonica. The sequence continues at coordinate 612,365,006 of NC_081412.1, read as the reverse complement.
TTTGTTCTCATCCTATTGAACCAAAAGTGCACCCAGTGATGTATCACTAGTTGATATGTAGAGAATCAAGGACTCATCTAGAATCAATGGCATTAAGATCGGTGGATTAAAAAGATATTCCTTGATCTTCTTTAGGTTATGTTCACAGTCTTCATCCCAGTTGTATGTGACTCCTTTCTGTAATGCTTTTGTGCATGGTTGAGCCTTATCTACTAGCTGAGAAATGAAGCATATTATTGATTGGAGCTGCCCTTGTAGAGTTTTCATTTGACTGACATTCTTTGGAGGTGGCATTTCTATGATAGCTTTAACTTTTTCTGGATCAACTTCAATCCCTTTTGCTAAAACAATGTATCTTAGGAGCTTGCCAAATTCAACTCCAAATGCACATTTATTAGGCATTAGTTTGAGTTTAAGATTTTCCATCCTGTCTAAGATTGGACCCAATTTTGGGAGATGTGTTGAACTTTTCATAGATTTGAGTAGGGTATCATCGACATAGTCCTCCATGTTTTTGTGCATCGTGTCATGAAAGTTCCCCTAGCATAGCTGAACATTGTTTTCTCTTGATCCTCAGGTGCAATTTTGATTTGATTGTATCTAGAAAAACCATCCATCAAAGAGTACATTTCATAGCCAACAGTCATGTCCACTATCATGTCTATTTTAGGTAGTGGAAAATCATCTTTTGGACACGCTTTGTTTAAATCTTTAAAATTTGTGCAAACACATATATATTTGTCAGGTTTGGAAATAGGTACAATATTAGATATCCACTTAGCATAATCAATTGCTCTGATGAATCTTTCTTTTAGTAATTTTCTAGCTCAGCCTTAACAAGTAATGCAACATGAGGATACATTTTTTGGAGATTTTACTTGACAAGTTTATCTATAGAAATGATAGAAAGATGATGCATGATGAGGTGAGGATACAGACCTGGCATATCAACACATGTCCATGTAAAATAGATCTTTTTCTTCGTGAACAAATTAGCAAATTCTTTCAGTTCTTCTACTGATAGGGATTGAGCTTCATGTATGATATGTTGAGTTTCTTCTGTTTTGATGTTGAATGGCTATGTAGGTTCAATCATCACTGATGATCGCTCTTGAAAGTGATCAGGCAAAATATCAAGTATCTCACCTTCAAGTGCCTCAAAGAGGTTTTCACCATTAGGTATGTCTTTTATTTTTACTAGTTTCAATTGTGACACTGCCACGGTATGGTTTTCACCATCAGAACTCTTATTTTTCTTTTTTTGATTTTTGAGACTAAGATACTTGGCATCTTCTTCTGTCATGTTCTCACTTTGTTCACTAGTGGAAGAGTTGATGTGTTCAACTGCATTAAGGTAGCATGCTAAGATATAGTCATTAGCAAAGGTAGGGATATCAAAGGGTTGATCTTGTAGATTACAGTCAATAAGCTCACAACCTCAAACCAACAAGTTGAGTTCTAGAAGACTACCTTGCATAAGCATCTCAAGACCAGATAGAGTTATAACATGATTATTGAAGTTTCCTCTAGCATTTAGAGTATCTAACCCAATATACCTACTATTAGCACCTTCTTCTACTCCAGATTTGACTACATATTGTGGTTCAATGGTAACAGGTTCTTCAGACATATTTTTGATATTCATGACAAAGTAGTCATAGTTTGGTATCAAATATGTAATGTCATAAATAGAACTTATATCAAAGTGATCAGAGTCAGAAGTTGAATCATCTATACTTGATCACCTATACTTGACATACCTATTAACATAACCTTGATGACTATGTTAGTTTTTGTCTTCTTTCCCATTCTTGTTATAGTTCAATGATCACCTATACTTGACATATCTATTAACATAACCTTGATGACTATGTTAGTTTTTGTCTTCTTTCCCATTCAACTTCCTCTGGACTGATGACTGGTCCTGCTTGTCTAGCCTCCAGTTCTTCATTTGTATTCCTATATTTGATTTTCTCTATCTCATTAGAGGGAGATACAATAGGTGAGTAATTTTCCTATTCTTTTCCTTCTTTCAGCTATTGCTCGTAAGCTTCTTGTCTTTTTAGTATGATTTCTTCTATTTCTCATTATATCTTTAAGCGTATTATCTCGTGTGCTTCATCTATGCTATCATTAGTTTCTTCAGAAGTTTCTTTAGTAGATGAATTTGATAGAGGCTCTGGACCCCATTCATACTCATTCAAGACTATTTCTAAATCTTCTTATTGCATTCTTCCCATATCTGTGACAAGAATGTTTAATGATGCAATCATTTCTTTAATTCCTTCCACCTCTTCTTTGATGTCTTCTAGAATATCTACTTATTGTATTGTTCTTGTTGATACCTTTGGAACTAGATTATAATCTACTTCTTTCTCTTTGTCATATACTTCCTGAGTTTGTTGAGTATTTACTTCCTGTGATGTTTGATGTAGTGTCTTTTTCCTCCACTTAAGCTATTGATGAGAAGTGTGTTTTTTATTTGATGAGTCCTCTAGATGGTATCCAAGTCCATTTTTATCATTTGTAGACTTAGTTTTTTAGATTGATAGGTTCGATGATTCCTTTTGAGCGCTTTCTAAGGGGACCTATACCTAAATATTCCATGTGTTGGTTTATCTTATAACCTTTACCATATTGTTCAAGATAAATTTCACAACGTTGCACTTCCCTATGTTCATTTTCCCCTTTGTAAAGTTATTCGATAACAGTTGCCTCTTCTAGTTCATTTGCAAGAGAAGCAGAGGATTGCACAAAAGTACCATCATAGATGACCTTTATCATTGAAGTTTGTGGCTTCATAGCTTCAAATGGTTTCCAAGAATGTCTTGGTGATGGAGGAAGATTCATCAGTGAAAGTACATGTTCTATCTTGTATCCATCCATGCCAATGCCTGTGATTTTCAGTTTCTTTTCTAATTTTTTCATCAATGTTTTTGAACTCTCAGCTGCAGAGGTTGCTTTGGTATGAGTAACAAGGGTATCAACACACTATTTCAAATCATTACAGGTATAGGTTGTATCAGTAGGAACACTAACTTCAACTGCATTATAGGGAAATTTAAAGCACTCATGGTATGTAGGTGGCACTGCTTGCATTTCATGAATCCATGGTTTGCCCAGCAAGATGTTGTAGGATAGAGGAAGGTCAAGCACCTGACAAATAACTTCTCTTTCCACAGGTCCCACCCTGACTGGTAATAGTACCAGATCTTTAGAGGTTCTTTCTTCTTCATCATTATCTTTGATTGTTATTTTCTTTGTTGGATCAATGACATTCTCAGAAAATCCCAATTGTATCAATAAATTGTAGGAACAAATATTCAACCCAACACCTCGATCTATGAAAACACATTTGACTAGAAGTTTATGGATCATAGCTTCAATGTGTGATGTTCGGTTATGTGGATGATTTAGGGAATTGTCATCTTCTTCAAAGAAGGATAGGTAGTGAGGTGAAGTCAGGTGACCCACCATAGATTGAAACCGAGCCAAATCTAAGTCTTTAGGAATGTTAGTAGCGAGCAAAGTTTTGTACAAAATATCTATATGAGCAGAAGAGATCTTAAGCAGTTCAAGAATGGAGATTTTAGCGGTAGTTCATTTTAATTATTCAACAATGTTGTAACCAGAAGAAGATGATGAAGCCAACTATTTATATTTAGCCATGATTGTATCTAGTTGTTTGTTTGAAGAAGTTAGTTGGTTTGATGCTGTCAATGGATTTGATGGTGTCTGATCACGAGAGGAGGAACTGGCTCCTTTGAGAGTAACTTTTTTGAGCATGGGTCATGACATTCATAATTCACAGTTTATTTTGCTCATCTTTGACTATGATCACATTGCAATATTCAAATTAGGAGGGTTCAAGCATGTTGACCACATTATCATTGTTGGCATAGGTGTAATTGATTTTGGCACCTTCCTTGGATTTTGAGGAATCTCCATGCTCATAAGAAGGTAAGGGATCTTTGAAAGCTTTATGATCAGCATTCGTTGCATGATTTCCAACAATAATTTTGCTAGCATCGATAAGATCTTGAATCTTGTGTTTGAGTTTCATGTAGTTATTTGTTGTATGACCCTTGTTTTTATGATATCCATAATACTCTTTTTCCCTCCACCATTTGGGTTTGGCTTCAAGATCATATGGCTTAGAGTTGTCAGGCAATGTGATTATTTCATTTTCCAAAAAAGTCTTAAGAGCTTACTCATAGGATTCTCCTAGAGGAGTAAAATAAGATTTATGCTTTGAAACCAAAGGCTTCTCTTTAAACCACTCTTTTGATTTGTTAGGAGGGTTTTCTATAGTGCTTTTAGCTGATTTAAGGGCTTGTGTGCCACTAGTAAGATTAAATACTGCTAGCTTTGATTTTGGTTTAACAATATTAACCACTCCATCATCAAAAACATTTCTATTATTATCTTTGCCATATTTCCAGTATTTTTTCTTCTCTTTGGAACTAGAGCCTTGTTGTGTTTCTTTATAAAAGGAGATATTTCTTTATAAGCACATCTTCCATTTTGAGAGCACTACCCACCATCTTTTTGAATGAAGGGTATACATGCATTTGGATATTTTATTTCAACTCAGGAATCGGATTATTAACAAAGATATACATCTTCTCAGAATTAAGAATGTGTCATGAATATCTAGAGACCATCTTTCTCCAACATTAAAAGAAAGTGAGAAAAGGTTCTCCTATCTTCTATTTGGTATTACAGAGCTTGATCATGGTGATTGGATGATGAATGTTATAAGAGTATTGTCGGAGAAATAATTCAACCAACCTGATTCCAGGAATGATCTATCGTGTATAAGACATGATCTAAGCGGATTAGATTGATTAGATTGATGAGTGGTTGATTGGACAAGTTGAGATATAATCGACAAAATCATGTAACACAATGGAAGAGGTACACTATCGAGATTTTTTATGGTCAGGCTGAAAAAGACCAGATATACGCTCACTGTAGATTAATTAGGCAAGTATGATAGATCTGGAAAAGCACACAAAAAGACAAGCTTCTGGACTGGCAGAATTTGAGGATCGTACAACAGGATATAATATCCCAGATGACCTGGTTTATTGAACTCTAGACGATAAAAATAGTTTCTCATACAAGTTGCTCTTTAATATCGCACAATAGTTTAGACCTGCTCAGACGATAAAATAACAGTGGTAATATTGACTTGTACGACAGTCTACCCTTTCTCAGATGACAAACTGACAGTGGTAATAGTGACTCGTATGATAGTACTTATCTCGCAGGACAACAATTCTCAGGGGGCTTTATGACAAAATAGAAGACTCATACGACACAGGACTAGACAGGGACGATTTTTCGACAAGGACATAGTTTTGACCACTGAGTTTTTTTTTTATGTTTTGATTGTTTTCAAATTTTGGGATTTCAATTTCAGTTTCCAAGACAAAGACACAAGAAACACACAAGATATAAAGTGACTTCAAGCACAACACGTTAAATCTAAGAAAGTTGGTTGAGAGAGAAAACCTTTACTTGTAGAGTCAGGTACACACCCAATAGCTAATCAGAATACGACTGCTGAGTCTCACGCAATAGATTCTCAATATCATATTAGCTGACTCCAAATGCTAATGGGGGCACGATATGGCAAGTATCTTGAGAGAGTTACTATATCTCTTGTACAAATATTATCCCCTTTTCAGAGGTGAACCGGGTAGCTTCTATTTTAAAGTTCTTAGTAAGGATTTTTGTTTGAAATTATCCCTTGAAGTCGCACAAGCGCGATTGATGCCTATAGATCGACAAAGTACTGAAACAAGATGTAGTCACGCAAGCATGATTGAGACTACGAGACCCTACAAAGTGTCCAATATGAGAGATCTCAAAGAGAAAACTCAAATATTCTCGTCCTCCAAGAATTTAATCTCAAGAGGCCTATTTATTATAGTGAGTTGGAATGCTTGGGCCTAGCTATACTCACTTGGGTCATTCTCACAGGGTGATTACCTTTTTCTGCTGTGACAAGCCCTGTAAAGGAACACAAATCTGCATACTCTCCTACCTTTTAGACTCTTCTCAAACACGAAAAACAAACTTGTTCATTAACCATATCACAATATAAGTTCCTAGAAATGAATTAAAAAATACGCGATGTTCAGTTGATTCTCCTTAGGCAACTTGCAAAAAAATGAATTAGTAGTCATATTGTTTTTGGGCAATGGATTATTTGATAGGCATAAATTTGATTGACAGATTCTCTGGCAAGCATTTTGCAAAAAACTAGTTAGGCTATGAAATATCTCTCAGGCAGACAGAAAAAAGATCATGGTTAGCGTTAGTAAAATCAAATTCAATTCAAGAAAAACCCTAAAAATCACTTTGTTTTTAATACAAGAAAACAAAAAATCGTATGAGTATTCTCACCAAGTAGTACAATAATTAACCATAGACCGTAGGCTATTTCTTACTGAGCTATACGATAAAAAGTTACTTCATACGACTTTTCTCACAAAGCCATATGATTATTCTCAGCAAACCAGATGAGAAAACACTGAATGAAACGATAGAATCAAAATATCCTATGAGAATTCACAACGACCTAGACGACAAAAATCAGAACTCGTACTATGTGCTACATAAACTCGTACGATAGTTTGTAGAGGCTATATGGAAACAATATGGAAAATAAAAAGAAATGATTGCAAGGCCGCAAAATTGAATTCTTGAGCCCCACGATGGGCACCAAAAATGTGTGTGTGAAAAGTGGTAATATTCAAGCTATAAGGCACAAACACTTCAATAAATCATTGCATGCATGGTTAAATAGATATAATCATGAATATAAAAACTATAATAAATTGACATATTTCCTTCTAAAAGATGCGAGTATAGACTTGCTCACAAATTTTTCTAATTAATACCAGTGACTAGACTACACAAAGATGAAAGATTCAATCTATATGAGCATAACATTGAGATAAATGGATGCAAGATTAAGCTAGATTAAGCTAGATGAATGAATATTAAGCTAACATGATTAAACTAATATGGAGTAAAAAAAGATGTAATATTCTCAATGCACAAAATCTCAATGAACCTAGAGCAAAAACAATATAATAACAATAAATCTCAAGGGTAATCTGAATGAGAGATGAAAGGTTGAATTTATAGGAAATCTAGAGAGAGACCAATGGTCAAGATCGATTAATGATGAGTGGTTGAGATTCTCCAAGAGCTTTGAAGCATAATCCAGGTGAATCGATGTGATTGGCTATTTTTCTCAGTTTTAAAGGAAACTGACTAAAATTAAGATAAAATCAAAAAAACTGATTTATTTTATATTTTTATTCAATGTTGAGGTTTAATTGATTTAATTGATTTAATTACTTTTCTGAGATTTTTCAATTTATTAGATTTTCAAGATATTTCAATTTGATCCATTTTTCCAAATTAATTTCTTTTTGAAAATTAATTCCTTTTTTCAAATTAATTCATTTTTAACAATTTAATGGAAAATTGACTTGCTAGTTAAATATGCTAGGATATTTAATTAAATAAATAGAATAATTGATCAGAATGATTTACTTTAAATAAAAATTTAGTTAATATTGAATGATTTATTTACCATGTGACATTGATGATTTAAGAATTAATTTATTTGGGGCTCAAGATTAATTTAGTTGTCTTTGGTTAGATGTAGCCGTGATTAGCAGTCCATGGTTTAGATGACCATTTTTAGGGTATTACAGAAAGGACGTGTGTAATAGTCCATGAATAACATTTTCCCATCCTAAATCACTTAAGGCACAACAAACCTGTAAGTAATATCTTCTTCCTTTTCACTTCCATAAAAGAATGTTCTTTTGAGGGGGTTTTCCCTCCATTAAATAAGGGATTGATTACACAATTTATATTTTATCCCTCAAGAATATGCCTATTTTAAAGCCTACTCCTCCCCAAGATTATCCAATTGATCAGGGTCAAAACCCTTCACCCATATAGTTCCAAATTTGGTTTCCTTCAACTATGACGAGTCGTCCTCCTATCATGTTATCTTGTTGTTCAAAGCATTGCTTTGATCTCCTAAGAAACAAAAGACAAGCCTTGACTTTGACATGCTCTCTGTAGTGGTTGACACTGGCCCTAAATCTACCTTGGATAAGGGCCAAAGACCCATTTGTAACCCTAAAATGTCACATCCTAATCCAATCAGTGGTAAAGGCAAAGTATTAAGTCCTAGGAAAGAAACTCCATTGCTTCCCTTCATTTGTAATAGATATTTTTGATAGAAAACTAGCTCGGGATGTTATAACTACACCCTTTAGAGAGTGCAAGTCTACTAGCTTGACAAACTATTTTTTGTTTCTTTAATTGCTGAGGTTATTGAGAAACACTCTCCTAAAGAAAAGACTAGGGATCAATCAAAGGACTCTAGTTTTAGTATGGGTTCCTCTAACAGTAATGAAGAGACCCATGAAGAACATCTATATTTGGTTCAGGAATACTCTCTCCCACTCCCCCATGGCTGAAACTCAGTCTAATGAAGCCCTTGAAGGGATAAATAGTATTAAATATCATGGAGATGATGAAGTTTAAGATTAAAATGTTGGTGCTGGTATGAGTGAATATCATGACATGTAAACAATTGTTGCAGAAATTGAGGATCAAATTGCCTAGGTTGAGAGTTTAGAAAGCCCTCAAAATTACATTTGTTGTGAGAGAAATAGGGAATGGATCAAGTGACTTGAAGGGAGCAATGTGAACCTAATCAAAATCCACAAGAGTTTGATACAAAAAATTCTAATGGAGGTTCTGACAGTGGCAAAGAAAATTGATCTTTATTACTTTTATGAGGTAGTTTTTTATCAAAATTATAGTGGCATAGAAGTAAGAAAATAGGGAATAGTTTTAAATTTAGTGTGATCTTTTTCATCTTTTACTTTATTTATGTGCATTGTCTATTATGTTTTTCTATTTTTCATCTTTCCATCTATATTATGATTTATTTTGTCAATTTTCAATATGTCTAAACTAATTGATATGTTTCAATTTTTACTTCTATGATTGTTTTTCTTTATATTTTGATTTCCAACTATTTGGGTTGCTCTCTCAAGTTCATTGTTTCAATGAATTTATGAGATTATTATCACTACACCTATAATACACATCTTTGTCATTCTTTATATTGAACAATTATTCACTTTCCATTCTTATTTTCTTACGATATCATGTTAATCACTTAAAACTAATTTTTTTGCACCCATATTTGCATGATTATATTATTAGGAGTTATGACAGTTTTCATAATTTCTCTCATCATATAATATTTATGATTCATGCCATGATTGTATCCTAAATATACCATTCATTTTTTTTTACCAATATGTTATCCTCTTTTCTTAAATTTAGGTGCAACAATTTTTATGTGTCTTCATTATCATATCTTCATTATACATGCTTGAAATGGTTTTCCAAACTATCTTGGTGATGGAGGAAGATTCATCAGTGAAAGTACAGGTTCTATCTTGTATCCATCCATGCCAATACCTGTGATTTTAAGTTTCTTTTCTAAGTTTTTCATCTATGTTTCTAAACTCTCAGCTGTAAAGGTTGCTTTGTTATGAGGAAAAAGGATATCAACACACTATTTTAAATCATTACAAGTGTAGGTATTATCAATAGGAACACTGACTTCAACTCCATTGTAGGAAAATTTATAGTACTCATGGTATGTAGATGGCACTGCTTGCATTTCGTGAATCCATGGTTTTCCTAGCAAGATGTTGTAGGATAGAGGAAGGTCAAGCACCTAAAAAATAACTTCTCTTTCCACAGTTCCCACCCTAATCGGTAATAGTACTAGATCTTTAGAGGTTCTTTCCTCTTCATCATAATCTTTGATTGTTATTTTCTTTGTTGGATCAATGACATTCTTAGAAAATCCCAATTGTATCAGTAAATTGTAGGTACAAATATCTAACCCAGCAACTCGATCTATGAAAACACGTTTGACTCGGTGTTTATGGATCATAGCTTCAATGTGTGATGGTCGGTTATGTGGATGATTCAACGAATTGTCATCTTCTTCAAAGAAGGATAGGTAGTGAGGTGAAATCAGGTGACTGACCATAGATTGAAACCGATCTAAATCTAAGTCTTTAGGAAAATTAGTAGCGAGCAAAGTTTTGTATAGAATCTCTCTATGTGTAGAAGAGATCTTAAGCAGTTCAAGAATGGAGATTTGAGCAGTAGTTCATTTTAATTATTCAACAATGTTGTAACCAGAAGAAGATAATGAGGCCAACTCTTTTTATTTAGCCATGATTGTATCTGGTTGTTTGTTTGAAGAAGTTACTAGGTTTGATGTTTTCAATGGAATTGATGATATTTGATCAAGAGAGGAGGAACTGGCTCCTTTGAGAGTAACTTTTTTTGAGCACGGGTCATGACATTCACAGTTCATGGTTTATTTTGCTCATCTTTGACTATGATCACATTCCAATATTCAAATTGGGAGGGTTCAAGCATGTTGATCATATTATCATTGTTGGCATAGGTGTAATTGATTTTGGCACCTTACTTGGATTTTGAGGAATCTCCCTGCTCATAAGAAGGTAAGGGATCTTTGAAAGCTTTATGATTAGCATTAGTTGAATGATCTATAACAATAATTTTGCCAGCATCGATAAGGTCTGGAGTCTCATGTTTGAGTTTCATGCAGTTATTTGTTGTATGACCCTTGTGTTGATGATATTCAGAATACTCTTTTTACCTCCACCATTTGGGTTTGACTTCAAGATCATATGGCTTAGAGTTGTCAGGCAATGTGATTAGTTCATTTTCCAACAAAGTCTTAAGAGCTTACTCATAGGATTCTCCTAGAGGAGTAAAATCACATTTAGGCTTTGAAACCAAAGGCTTCTCTTTAAACCACTCTTTTGATTTCTTAGGAGGGTTTTCTGTAGCGCTTTCAGCTGATTTAAGGGCTTGTGTGCCACTAGTCAGATTAAATACTTATAGCTTTGATTTTGGTTTAACAATATCAACCACTCCATCATAAACAACATTTCTATTATTATCTTTGCCATATTTCCAGTATTTATTCTTCTATTTGGAACTAGAGCCTTGTTGTGTTTCTTTATAAAAGGAGATATTTCCTTACAAGCACATCTTCCATTTTGAGAGCATTGACCACCATATTTTTGAATGAAGGTTATACTTGCATTTGGATATTTTATTTCAACTAAGGAATCAGATTATTAACAAAGATATACATCTTCTCAGAATTAGGAATGGGTCATGAATATCTAGAGAACATCTTTCTCCAACATTGAAGGAAAGTGAGAAAAGGTTCTCCTGTCTTCTATATGGCATTACAGAGCTCGATCATGGTGACTGGATGATGAATGTTATAAGAGTATTGTTGGAGAAACAATTCAACCAGCTCCTCATAAGATTTAATTCCTAAAGGCAGGCTTGAAAACCACTCCATAGCTTGTCCTTCTAGAATTCTTGGAAAAAGACACGTTAGATATGTTTGTTCCTGCATGAAATCCATACATAAAGCACATAATTCATGGACATCGTCTTGAGAATGTGAGTTACTGTCATATTCGTCAAACTTAGGAATTTCCACTCTTGAAGGAAATGGAGGCATGTAAAGGTTATTGTCAAATGGGAACGGGAAGATCATGTTCAAAGTAGACTATGTAGATGATTTATCTCTTTTTTTTTCATTTCCTTGATTTCCATTTTCAATGTTATAATCAATGGGAAGTTTAGCGCCTTGTTTTGCCAACTCTAGAAAATGCTCTTCTTTTTCTCTGGCCATGATAATTTTCATAATTTTTTGGAAATCCTTATCCTTTTGAGAGTTATTTATAATATCTTATGTAGGTTCAGAAGTTTCAGAATCGCTAGATGAGGAGTCATCGTTAGTAGCAAGGATTCTAACATTATCATGAGTATTGTGTTTAGTAGCTTCTCTTGCTTTCCTTTCTCTAGATATGGTGGGAGATAAGGGTTGATAAAAAATTGGTATACTTGATGATGAAGGTTTGTTATAGATAAGATCTTCTATAAAGAATGGATTAGCCTACAATGAAAATAATTGTCCCTTACCTTTGGCAGCTGCCTTACAAGAATTTCTGGTTTGAACAAGCATTTACAATCGATGTGAACGAGAGCTAGGAGTTATACATAAGTCAAGATTAAATCAGAGCTAGTTGTTCATTTGAGGTAATGATTGAGGAGATGAAGACCAAGCCTAGTTCTAGGAATGATCTATCATGTATAAGACGTGATCTAAGCGGATCAGATTGATCAGATTGATGAGTGGTTGATTGAACTAGCTACATATAATCGACAAAATCATGTAAGACAATGGCAGGGGCACACTATCGAGATTGTTTATGCTCAGGCTGAAAAAGACCAGATATATGCTCATTATAGACTAATTAGGCAAGTATGATAGATCTAGAAAAGCACGCAAAAAGACAAGCTTCTAGACTGGCAGAATTTGAGGCTCGTACGAAAGGATATAATATCCTAGATGACAATTTATTGAGCTCTAGATGATAAAAATAGTTTCTCATACAAGTTTCTCTTTAAAATCACACAACGGTTTAGACCTGCTTAGATGACAAAATGATAGTGGTAATATTGACTTGTATGACAGTATACCCTTTCTTAGATGACAAACTCACAGTGGTAATAGTGACTCATACGATAGTATTTATCTGGTAGGACAACAATTTTCAAGGGGCTTTATGACAAAATAGAAGACTCATACGACACAGGACAGGATAGGGACGATTTTTCGACAAGGACAAAGTTTTGACCACTGAGTTTTTTTTTTTATGTTTTGATTTTTTTCCAATTTAGGGGTTTCAATTTCAGTTTCCAAGAAAAAAACACAGAAAACACACAAGGTATAAAGTGACTTCAAGCACAACAGATTAATTCTAAGGAAGTTGGCTGAGAGAGAAAACCTTTACTTGCAGACTCAGGTACACACCCAATAGCTAATCAGAATACGACTGCTGAGTCTCACACATTAAATTCTCAATGTCGTATTAGCTAACTCCAAATACTAATAGGGGCATGATATGGCAAGTATCTTGGGAGAGTTACTATATCTCTTGTACAAAGATTATCCCCCTTTTAGAGGTAAACTGGGTAGCTGCTATTTTAAAGTTCTTAGTAAGGATTTTTGTTTGAAATTATCCCTTGAAGTCGCATAAGCGCGATTGAGGTCTATAGCTTGATAAAGTACCGAAACAAGATGTAGTCATGCAAGCATGATTGAGACTGTGAGGCCCTACAAAATGCCCAATATGAGAGATCTCAAAGAGAAAACTCAAATAATCTCATCCTCCAAGAATTTAATCTTGAAAGACCTATTTATTATAGTGAGTTGGAATGCTTGGGCCTAGCTATACTCACTTGGGTCATTCTCACAGGGTGATTACCCTTTTCCACTATGACAGGCCCACTAAAGGAACACAAATTTGCATACTCTCCTACCTTTTAGACTCTTCTCAAACACAAAAAACAATCTTGTTCATTAACCATGTCGGAATTTAAGTTCCTAGAAATGAATTAAAAAATACATAACATTCAGTTGATTCTCCTTAGGCAACCTAAAAAAAAATGAATCAATAGTCATATTGTATTTGGGCAATGGACTATTTGATAGGCATAAATTTGGTTGATAGATTCTTTGGCAAGCATTCTGGAAAAAACTAGTTAGGCTGTGAAATATCTCTTAGGCAGATAGAAAAAAGATCAGGATTAGCATTAGTAAAATCAAATTCAATTCAAGAAAAACCATAAAATTCACTTTTTTTTTTTAATACAAGAAAACAAAAAATTGTATGAGTATTCTCACCAAGCAGTACAACAATTAACCAGATGAGAAAATACTGAATGAAATGAAAGAATCAAAATATCCTATGAGAATTCCCAATGACCTAGACGACAAAAATCAAAACTCGTACTATGTGCTACATAAACTCGTACAACAGTTTGTAGAGGCTGTATTGAAAAAATATGGAAAATAAAAAGAAATGATTCCAAGGCCAAAAAATTGAATTCTTGAGCCCCATGCTGGGCACCAAAAATGTGTGTGTGAAAAGTGGTAATATGCAAGCTGTAAGGCACAAGCACTTCAATAAATCATTGCATGCATGGTTAAACATATATAATCATGAATATAAAAACCATAATAAATCAATATATTTCCTTCTAAAAGATGCGAGTATAGACTTTCTCTAATATTTTTCTAATTAATACCAGTGACTAGACTACACCAAGACGAAAGATTTAATCTATATGAGCATAACATTGAGATAAATGGATGCAAGGTTAAACTAGATTAAGCTAACACGATTAAATTAATATGCAATAAAATAAGATGTAATATTCTCAATGCACAAAATCTCAATGAACCTAGAGCAAAAACAAGATAATAACAATAAATCTCCAGGTAATCTGAATGAGAGATGAAAGGTTGAATTTATAGGAAATCTAGATATAAAACAACGGTCAAGATTGATTAATGATGACTGGTCTAGATTCTACAAGAGCTTCGAAGTATAATCTAGGTGAATTGATGTGATTGGCTATTTTTATCAGTTATAAAGGAAATTGACTAAAATTAAGATAAAATCAAAAAAAATTATTTATTTCATATTTTTATTCAATTTTGAGATTTAATTGATTTAATTGATTTAATTACTTTGTTGAGATTTTTCAATTTATTAGATTTTCAAGATATTTCAATTTGATTCATTTTTCCAAATTAATTTCTTTTTTCAAATTAATTCATTTTTAACAATTTAATGGCAAATTGATTTGTTAATTAAATATTGTAGGATATTTAATTAAATAAATAGAATAATTGACAAAATGATTTACTTTTAATAAACATTTAATTAATATTGAATGATTTATTTACCATGTGACATTGATGATTTAAGAATTATTTAGTTAGGTGCTAAAGATAAATTTAGTTGTCTTTGGTTACATGTAGCCGCAATTAGGGGTTCATGGTTTCGATGACCATTTTTAGGGTATTATAGAAAGGACGTGTGTAATAGTCCATGAATAACATTTTCCCATCCTAAATCACTTGAGGCACAACAAACCTGTAAGTAATATCTTCTTCCTTTTCACTTCCATAAAAGAATGTGCTTTTGAGGGGGTTTTCCCTCCATTAAATAAGGGATTGATTACACAATTTATATTTTATCCCTTGAGAATATGCCTATTTTAAAGCCTACTCCTCCCCAGGATTATTCAATTGATCAGGGTCAAAACCCTTCGCCCATATAGTTCCAAATTTGGTTTCCTTCACCTATGACGAGTCATCCTCCTATCATATTATCTTGTTGTTCAAAGCATTGCTTTGATCTCCTAAGAAACAAAAGACAAGCCTTGTCTTTGACATGCTCTCTGTAGTGGTTGACACTGGCCCTAAATCTACCTTGGATAAGGGCCAAAGACCCATTTGTAACCCTAAAATGTCACATCCTAAGCCAATCAGTGGTAAAGGCAAAGTATTAAGTCCTAGGAGAGAAACTCCACTGCTTCCCTTCATTTGTAATAGATATTTTTGATAGAAAACTAGCTCAGGATGTTATAACTACTTCCTTTAGAGAGTGCAAGTCTACTAGCTTGAAAAACTATTTTTTGTTTCTAGAATTGCTAAGGTTATTGAGAAACACACCCTTAAAGAAAAGACTAGGGATCAATCAAAGGACTCTAGGTTTAGTATGGGTTCCTCCAAAAGTAATGAAAAGACCCATGAAGAGAATCTATATTTGGTTCAGGAATACTCTCTCCCACTTCCCCATGGCTGAAAGTCAGTCTAAGGAAGCCCTTGAAGGGATAAATAGTGGTAAATATCATGGAGATGATGACGTTTAAGAATAAAATGTTGGTGCTGGTATGAGTGAATTTCATGACTAGTAGGCAATTGTTGCAGAAATTGAAGATCAAATTGCCTAGGTTGAGAGTTTAGAAAGCCCTCAAAATTATATTTGTTGTGAGAGAAACAGGGAATGGATCAAGTGACTTGAAGGGGGCAATGAGAACCTAATCAAAATCCACAAGAGCTTGATACAAAAATTTCTAATGGAGGTTCGGACAGTGACAAAGAAAATTGATCTTTATTACTTTTTTGAGGTAGTTTTTAATCAAAATTATAGTGGCATAGAAGTAAGAAAATAGGGAATATTTTTTAGATTTAGTGTGATCTTTTTCATCTTTCACTTTATTTGTGTGCATTGTCTATTAATTTTTTCTAATTTTCATCTTGCCATCTATATTATGATTTATTTTGTTAATTTTCAATATGTCTAAACTAATTGATATGTTTCAATTTTTACTTCTATGATTGTTTTTATTTATATTTTTATTTCCAACCATTTGGGTTGCTCTCTCAAGCTCATTCTTTCAATGAATTTATGAGATTATTATCACTACACCTATAATACACATCTTTGCCATTCTTTATATTGAACAATTATTCACTTTCCATTCTTATTTTCATACGATATCATGTTAATCACTTAAAACTCAATTTTTTGCACCCATATTTGCATGATTATATTATTAAGATTTATGACATTTTTCATAATTTCTCTCATCATATAATATTTATGATTCATGCCATGATTGTATCCTAAATATACATTAATTTGTTTTTACCTATATCTTATCCTCTTTTCTTAAATTTAGGTGCAACAATATTTATGTGTCTTCATTATCATATCTTCATTATACATGCTTGTAAAATAATATTCATCACATTTTTAATAGCCTTACCTTATTCTTCACTATTAATTAGGATATGACCACCATACCAGTCCCAAACTTTTTCTCCCCAAATTTTGGGACCTTAATTTGGTGGTATTATAATGTTTAAATCCCTATTTATATTAAATTTGATCAGTTATAGGCCAGCCTGTGATTAAAATTAATGTCAGGGTTTCATATATATAACATTTCCTTTCCTTATTTGAAGGATCCATTCTCTAGCAATTGAAAGAGACCTCTAGGTTTATGTGGAATCTATAAGAAAAAAATTCATCATTCGTCAATTATTCATCAACCTTTTTTGTGATCAATGGAAGCTTACGAGATATTGAAGAATAACAAGGAGATCTGTTATTGATGATTGGATTGTATCTCTACATTAGGGTTTGGTATGGTTTCATGTTATTTTCATATCTCTATGTGAGTTTCATGTCATTCATTTTCAGATTTACATTATTGATTTAGATCTACATTGCATTTATGATTTGAATCATTTACATTACATACATTTATGGTTTTTACTCAAAACATAGGGTGAAACTCTAATTTGCATTTTAGCTCATGTAGGAATCTTACAAAAACATGAGATTCTAGGATGCACACACTTTTCAATACTTTATTGGCTATTTATGAAGGTGGAAATCACCAAAACAAGGGGTTTGACTAAGACAAAACCCTATATAGCCACAAACACACCATTTTCCATCTTGTAGACATAGGTATAGGTTTATGTTGAAGACGGAAACTTTAAGGAGATCTAAACAATATGTCATAAACCCATTTTTAGATTTTGGCCCCAGATCTTAGGGAGTAGAGTGCCCAGTGACCCAATCCAGCTCAATCATGCTCAAATTTCAGTATCGAGTGCACATCATGATTCCTCTCTCAGATTTGTACATTGTGTCTTAGATTCATTTTTGTATCCAACTATTATTTGTTGTTCTTATTACTTCTACTAGCTTAGTTTGTTTGCATATTACATTTAGCACATTCCCTTTCATATCAGTAAAGGAATAGAAACCCTAAAAGTGTTCTTTGACTCTCTTTCATAATAGAAATTCAAAGTGAATCACTTCCTTAGGCTCTTTCATATTCCAATGTATGGATGAAAGTGAGTTTAGGTCCTAAACTACTCGATTCCATTTTCAGCCATCATAGGTAGTTAAAAAATTAAAGATGAAACCCTAATGTAAGTATTAAACTCTAAAGGTAAACCTTAGGGAGTGTAAGGTAATTCAAATTCAAAAATATATAACAAAAATAGATGTGTTCCTTAAATTATCTAGTGTAATAAGAAAATATACAATCATTAAAGAAATAATAAATCTAGAGAAAGGATATGGTGCTAATAATTATGATAAAAATAAACAAATATAAAAATTAAAATATTTGGATGTGAAACTTAGATCAACAAGTAATTTTGGTAGAATATTCTACTGATTAAAGCAAGAGAGGGCCCAAAATTTTACACACAACAACCAACCAATGAATAGAGTGAGGTCTTACAAGTAGGGAAACAAAAAAAAATTGAAGATAATGAGCTTTTGATTGGAGCAGGGAATCGGGGTAGGATTGTTGAACACAATGTACTAATGAGAGGGGGGCCAATGGAAATAAATGAAAATTGCCAATTTAAATTCTGTAATATACTAGACTATAGGTAGATCTAGAAAGAAATTTTTAATCTAGAAGAAGGGATGAAATTTCAATTGTAAAACTATTTCAATCATGGCCTTATATGTGGAGCATATAGTAGGAGCAATGATAAGATCTTGTAAAATCAAAAAATTATTTGTGTCCTTGCAAATTAAATATTAACAATTTTAATTCTTTTTGTTTGTGTAGCATCTTATTTGGAGTAATATTCCTTGGTTCAATTTTAGTTATCATGTCGCATTATAAGCAGCAATGGTCTTACACATCTCATATTCATAGTACATATTACAAGAGTACCACATTATTTCTTTTAAGATGTTGTGAAACAATAAACAATTAAGTGTAATTAATTATCTGTGTACAACATACCCTTCTCCAAATTCAACTCTCTACATAAAATGGTAATACACTTTGTCTATGGTTTCGATTCTTCAAATAGGTCATATTTCTTTGAGTAATTATCTCACCCAGTTCGTATACAACAACTTATTTAATATGTTTTGAACGATTAAAATGAGAGAGGCCCCAACCACTTAACAGAATAGTGAAGAACTTACAAGTAGTGAGGAAACCCCCTTTTTGAAAGAGAGGCTTTCGATCGGAGCACACAACCAGCGGGAACAAAGGTCTCAAACCCTCAATGCGCTTACATTTTCAGAACAGAGGGGTTTAGGAGAGAACTTTGAACCATAATACAAGCAAAAATGCTTGCACTAGTAATAAAATAGCTAAAGAAATAGCAAGCTAATATTGGGTTTTGAAAGGCTTCTTTCAATATTTTTCCTAAAGGACCTCCATGAATAGAGACATTCTTCAAAAAGAGAAGATAACACAAAGGTCTCAAAAATAGTTGGTTTTGGAAGGCACCTATAAATCTCATGATAGTTGAAACACTTAACCATTCCAAACAAACACAAAATAAGATAGTCATAGAATGGACAAGAGTAGACCATCCTAAAGGGTTTTGAGAGGCACCCCTAAACCTTTTACTTGTAGTAATCCCTGGAGGAAACATATTGTGGACCACCTCCACAATAGAAATAGCCAAACTCAGATAGCCAACACCTATAAGGGTATTGATATACTATGAGTCTCACACAACCATAGAAGCCCTTACTCTCCCTCGCCTCTAGCAAGAGACTTTCATATCTACAATAGTATCCCAACCACAAAAATCCAACACAATCACCTATCCCTCAAAAACTAATGGAACCCACCAAAAACCTATAGCCATAAATGCAATGGCCATATTAAGAACAATTAACAACATGTCCCTAAAAGATCACCTAGAAGAACGAACCCTTCATAGCAGAGATTACAGGGCTGAGTATGGAGGGCAAAATTCTCTCATAATTAGTGCTAGAAATTAAGCTGGGTGTAGGAATCATCTCATAATTTCTACCACTTTCTAGCATTAAATCTACCATAGGTGAAAGCATTAAATATGCAATCTAGAAATGTCAAAGAAATAGTTGAGTCTAGAAAGTCATTAGTAAGAGAAAGATAAACCCAAAAACTTCTTCACTGAATAAACAGAAGAATGGAAGACTGGTGGTTGGGGTTGTTGAAATGTATATTTCAGAGAAACTATTACTTAGGTCACTAGGTTGAAATGTGAAGGCAAGAAAGTTCCTCAGCTAAGCCAAAAGCAACCCTATAAAAACATATCTTTCTATGCTTGGAAGAATGTAAGAGATTGAAAAGCCACTAGAATGGATTTAGTATAGAAAAATCTCCACTAGCATGAGGAGCTATCAGCTATCACTTGATCAAATGTTTCACACTAGAAAGTGTGTGTGTGAAAAGTGGTAATCCGCAAGCTGTAAGGCACAAACACTTCAATAAATTATTGCATGCATGGTTAGACAGATATAATCATAAATATAAAAACCATAACAAATCGACCTATTGCCTTCTAAAAGATGTGAGTATAGACTTGCTCTTAGATTTGTCTAAGCAATATCATTGACTAGACTATACCAAGACGAAGGATTTAATCTATATGAGCACAAAATTGAGCTAAATAGATGCAAGATTAAGCTAGATGAATAAATATTAAGCTAATGTGATTAAACTAATATGCAATAAACTAAGATGTAGTATTCTCAATGCACAAGATCTCAATGGACCTAGAGAAAAAACAACATAATAACAATAAATCTCTAGGGTAATCTGAATGAGAGATGAAAGGTTGAATTTATAAAAAATCCAGAGAGAGACCAACGGTCAAGATCGTTTAATGATGAGCAGTCAAGATTCTCCAAGGGGAAGCACAGTCCATGTGAATTGATGTGATTCGCTGGTTTTCTTAGTTTTAAAGGAAATTGAGCTAAAATTAAGATAAAATCAGAAAAACTAGATTTATTACAAATTTTTATTCAATTTTGATATTTAATTGATTTAATTGCTTTTTTGCGATTTTTCAATTTATTATATTTTCAAGATATCTCGATTTGATTCCTTTTTCCAAATTAATTTCTTTTTGCAAATTAATTCATTTTTTCAAATTAATTCATTTTTAATGATTTAATGGAAAATTGACTTATGAATTAAATATGATAGGATATTTAATTAAATAAATAAAATAATTGATCAAAATGATTTACTTGGAATGATTAATTAATTAAATAAATATTTAATTAATATTAAATGATTTATTTTCCATGTGACATTGA
Organism: Cryptomeria japonica; assembly: GCF_030272615.1. NCBI lineage: Eukaryota > Viridiplantae > Streptophyta > Pinopsida > Cupressales > Cupressaceae > Cryptomeria > Cryptomeria japonica. Next base: position 612,343,866 of record NC_081412.1, on the reverse strand, counting down.
TGATTTAAGAATTAATTAATTAGGTGCTCAAGATTAATTTAGTTGTCTTTGGTTAGGACCTTGGTGATGTAGATGAGATTAGGGGCCCATGGTTTAGATGGTCATTTTTAGGGTATTACATTTTCCCCTCTTTGAATTGATGTGTGGGAAGTGCATTAATTCAAAGAATAGTTGATGTCGAAGAGATATTAGTTTTGAACTTGATGGATTACAAATCGATGAAGAGCAAGATGTTCAGCTCAATTTGAAGCGATGAAACTGAACGGTTTCATTAAAGCGGTATTGATCTTCAACTTTATTGAAATAGGACCAATGAAGAGCAGGATACCGATCTTGAACTTGATGGATCAAGAAATGAGCACCGATCTATAACTTGATTGAACTATAATTGGTTGAGCAAAGAGATAAAACTGATTTCAAACTTGATTAAACAAGAATCTATTAGCAAAATAGAATGTCCAACTTGATTTGATGTAATGAAACTAAACACCTATTTGAAGATTGATTCAAACGAGGACAAACTTGATTTGCCCCTAGAGATTGATTCAAGTTTGATTAAGCTTTGATTTGAAAAGATTTTCTACTCAACTTTTGATGAAGATTTGAAAAAAAATTTCTCAACTACACCTTTTGATTATGTTATCACTAATAATGTTGATGTAATGAGTATGCCCCCTCGAGAGAGAAATTGAAAGATAGCAAGATCGCAGTTATTTAAGGCAATTTTATTTAATAAAATGATTTAGTGATGATAATCTGAGTACGATGACTGATTGGAGAATTAATTTGAGATCAAGTTGATTCAAAAATTGACGTGAAGATGAAAGTGTCAAGTGGTCAACATTGTGAAAATTTGACTATAAAATTAACATTAGATTTTGATTTCGATCCCAAAAATGGACTCAGGATGGTTGATTTAGCTAAGAGTACAAATTTTGTGTCATTCGGACCAAGTTTGAAAATTAGGGTTTCAATTATATAAGGGGTTGAAGGGGTCATTTTCAATTCATTTTTACCTCTCAGAGTTCAAAATTTCACAAACTTTCTTTGGAGAAAAATGAGAATTCTAGTTCAAGATCTCCGATTCGAGCGCTAGAGATGACATAATCAACCTTGAAACTACCCACCAGCAGTAAGTGATCAATCTTAATCCTTTTAAGTTTCTCATTTTGTTCTGATTAATATGAAAAACAAGTTTTAAGGACTCGAAACCTTTAACATAAGAGCAAAAGATAGTTCAGCAGAGAACAACAAGATCAGGAATGAAACAACATACAAAAGACTGGCAAGAAGGCTAGTAAACAAAATGAACAACAAAAGAAAGGAACAACAAAGCGAATAAAACCAAATAAAAGGCCAAGACAACTAACAACAATGACAAAGACTTAGGAAGATTAGCCGCCTTGATGACCAACAACTCATAATTTTCCGAAGCAACTTTGAGCTCTTCGATTTTCTTGTTTGGCCTTTTCTCCTTCTTCTTGCCTCTGGTCCTTGTTCTTGGTCCTTGGACATCTCCCATGCCTTCCATGTCAAGTTTCTACTCAAGGGATTCCTTTTCATTTTCCAGCTTACTGATCAGGACTTTGGCGTATCAGTTGTGGCCTTTAGAATGTTATGGCTTTGTTCAGCAATGGTTTTGAGATAGGTTTTAATTTTGTTGATTTTGTTGTTAGTGTCCACCATTCTTTGGTCCATAGCATTGTCATTGGTTTTTCTCTCTTCCAGGGCCTTCTCCACTTGCTCAAACCTAGGGTTGAAGGCATCCCTAATCTCTTCAACTCTGGAAATAGTTTTTCCCAAATCATCAATGTACTCAACCATGGATTTACCTTCACCAATGCAGATTGTCTCTAGACTTTGAACCCTATGGCTCAACTTCTTGTTTTCCTCCACAACTTTCTTGTGACTATTTATGAGCCAGTCGAGGGTGTCCACAAAACCCTTCAAGCCCTTAATAGGAGGGTTTGAAGGGGGGCTTTTTTCACCATCTTTGGCCTATTCAATATTGGAAACATCTCCACCAGTAATCTGTTCAGCATTTCCACCAACAATCTTGTTGAAACCATCCCCCGTAATCTCCTCCTCAACTTTTTGGTCCATATCAGGGTCCTTACACTGCACTTTTTCCTCCGACTCCAACTTGGACTTGCCCTGTCTTTTCTACTTTTTCATTTTCTGAATGGAAGATTTAGATTTCTTCTTTTGAGGGGACAGAGAGTCATCCTTTTTAGAGTCCTCAAAGGCCTCCTCCTCTGAGGAGGAGTGAATCTGGAAGACCTTCTCTTTACTTTTTTTCTTACTCTTAGAAGATGATGACTTAATGCTCACCTATTTTCTTTTCTTACCAAGATCAGCTTCAGAGTCCTCCAGACTCTCCTTAGTCTCACTTTTTGAATCACTTTCAGAAGCATCACCCATAGAAAAATCAAAGTCTGACCCATCCTCCTCAAAATATGAGATAGAAAGCTAGGGGCAGGCAATTTGATTAGCTTTTATATGGTCATAAATTAAAACCATAAAACCTTGGTGCCTGGAAGTGTCTCCCTTAAGGTTCTCTCTATGGGCTTTTATAGTAGCATTCATTGAACAAATCAGGAGATAGGGTATATTAACTTTGTCGTCATACCTAAAATGGTTGAGCAACACAAAATGGTAGCCATAAAATTTGGTGAATCTACCATCCAAGGCTTAGCAAAATAGAAAACAAAACCTCCCTCCAAGGCTTAGCAAAAGCCCTGGGAGGGTAATAGGTCTTGCTAAGCTTAACCAAGCACTTCTTCTCCTTAGTAGTTTCAGGGTATCACTCGATGGCCTTCTTGCTAGGCTTTTTTTCCCTATAGAAATTACTTCCCTCCCTACAGAGACTCGTCACTTGAGCAATGAGGTCTTCATCAATGGAGATAGTTTGATCTCCCATCTTCAGGGTGCCCTTCCTCCAATTTTTGCTGAAAAAATTAGTGATTTTAGCATCCCTCCCATGGAGTCTTTCCATATACTTCATTAGCCTGCCCTTCTGCAAGATACTCCAAATTTCCTCCTTTTGTTTCCACTCCTTACAATTACTGGGCTCATAGCGATCCCTGCTACCTCCCATAGTTTCACAACTCAAACCGAAAAACTAAGAGTTGCAAATTGCTACAGGAAAGAAATTTCTCAAAGTGACCCCAAAGACCCAGAAAGCATGGGAGAAGGTGGCATTAATCTTGTCATTAATGGTATTGACAAAATGATAATTAGTAATAGACCTCCAAGTCATGCTATTAATCATTATATAATTCATTTAGGATCTTTGAGGTGCAGTTATATCGATCCATGAAACTGACTGATCTGACGTCATTGAGGATATCCTCTTCACCCTTCCAGGTAACTATGTTGTCATGAGTGACCACCACATTAGTTGTCCAGTCAGCGGGGCCATTAGCTTCATGATAAATATGGGAAATAAAGCATTTATAGAAGGTATTAATGAGATCCCTAGCAGCCTTTATAATATTATTGATAGTCCATGAGGGCTTAGAAATTCCTTTAAGGCTTTTAATGATATTATTAGAGTCCCCCTCGATCCATAGGTAGGGACAGTTCCACCTTTTAGCTAGAAGGATGCCTTAGAGAGAAGCCATAGCTTCCACCATGTGGTTAGTTTGGTAACCTATAGGAACAACTACCATTTCCTTACAAATGCCATTTTCATCTCTGAGAATTGCACCACATCTCGCTAGACTAGAATTGCCTTTGGTAGCATCATCAAAGTTGATTTTGGGCCATCCATGAGGGGGAGAATTCCATTTAGCTTCAAGTCTCTTACCTTTTTTAGAATCACAACTAACAAAACTCTTCAGGTTCCAGGAATTGAGGATGTGAGCTTCTAGAAAATTGACAGGATTGTATGGTTCTCCAATGATCCTGAAGTTCTCCACAATTTCCCTTTGAATTTTTTGAAAAACAAGAGCCTGGGTGAGAGAAGTATCCCTTAAGAACCAGTTGTTTCTTTCTTTCCAAATCCCCCACATGATGTGAGGGAGACAAAGATGCCACAAAGATCTCAAAGAGGGATTAGACCAATGATAACTCCAAGAATGGAATAAACCTTGAATAGAGTTAGGAAACACCCATTCCATACAAAAATTCTTAAGAAAGCTTTCCTAGATTAAGACAATGAAAGAATAGTGGATAGCCAAGTGGTGTACAGACTCTTCCTCCTCAAGACACAAATGACACCTATTAGGGAAGATAAAACCTCTAACCTTCATGTTGTCTAGAGTCAAAAATTTAATTTGGAGGATGGTCCAGTAGAAGATATTGATCTTTGGAATAAGACCCTTTATCCAGGCTCTAGACAAAAAGGAGTTCTCTAAGGGGGCTAGAGTCAACACTCCATACAAGGAAGAAATAGTAATGTTGCCTTTGGGTTCAAATTTTCAAATAAGAATATCTTATTCATTGTTCAACCAAGCAGAAGACAGGTGTTTCTTGAGATTGATGAGGTTAGGGTGAATACCTTCAATGTTCTACCATTTATCACCTATCCAATACCCCTCAACCAAGGAACCAAAAGCCCTTTTATAGGGGGTAGCAAAAGCGGCCCAATCAGGGATTTCTAGCAAAGGCTTATCAAGAAACCAGGGATCTTCCCAAAATCTAACTTTCCTACAATTACCAACTCTCCAATTCACCCCTTTGGTGATGTTGTTTGTACACTTAGAAGCATGATTCCAAATGTGAGACTTGTTGATACTAAAATCAGAATTGATTAAAGAGAAAAGAGATGAAGACAAAAGAGGATACTCACTTCTCCAAATTTCACACCACTCGCTATCAGAGTGGAACAATCTCTATACCTATTTAGACAAAAGAGCTTCATTTAGGGTCCTAATTCTCCTCAAACCCAGAACACCCTTTCTTTTCGATCTACAAACCTTGTCCCAAGCCACTAAAGCCATTCTTTTCTTTTCGTCAATCCCAGACCAAAGAATTTTTTTTTTTTTTTTTTTCAATACAATCAACAAACTTAACTGGGATTCTGAAGAGACTGAGGATATAAATAGGAATACTTTGAATGGATTCTTTACGAAGTTGTAGCTTGCCAACCTGAGTTAAGAGAGAACCTTTCCATCTAGTAGGATTTCTTTGAAATTTATCCACCAAAGAACTCCAAATGGAATTAGGGGGAGAAATGCCCAAGGGGAGGCCAAGGTAGGTAGCACGAAGATCACCAATTTGACATTCTAGAATTCTACTAATTCTATCCTGTCTTCTCTCAAGAGTGTTGATGAAAAACACTTCACTTTTAACCTAGTTGATAACCTTGCCAGAAGCTAACGCAAAATTGCATAGGGTGTCCTTCAGGATTCTCGCTTCTGAAATGCTTGAATCCCCCATAATGATGGTGTCATCCACAAATTGCTGGTGGGGGCAAGTATGATCTGTAGAGGAGGGTTGGAGATCTTTAAAAATACCTCTAGTCACCATTCTTTCGATGAACCTACCAAAACATTAAGCCATAATGATTAAGAGAATAGGGGAGATGGGATCCTCTTGCCTCAATCCTCTAGACGCTTTGAAGAAGGAGGAGGGAGATCCATTAACAAGAATAGAAAAGGAGGCAGAGGAGATAAGCTTCTTGAAGAGGTCCACACATCTATTATAGAAGCTAAAAGCCAAAAGAACCTTCATGAGGAAAGACCAATCGACCCGGTCATAAGCCTTAGAGAGATCAAGCTTAACAATAAAACCCTGCTTCTTGGCCATAACAAGGGAATGGATATTCTCATGGACAGTAATGATGGAATCAAGAATTTGCCTTCCTAGCACAAAACCATTCTTTTGATGACTAATCAAAGAGGGAAGGACATTCAAGAGTATGGATGTTAGGACCTTGGAAATTATCTTATAAAAAGAGTTGCATAAACTGATTGGCCTGAACTTGTCCATAGAGTTAGCTCCTTCAATTTTGGGGATCAAAGCAATGAAGGTGCCATTAATTTCTTTCAGAAGTTTTCTTGGCCCAAAAAATTCTTTAATCCCATTGGAGACATCTTTCCCAAGTTTCTCATTTTGTTAATTTTTGTTGAATCTTTGTTCTTAGTTTTGTTTTAGGTCATCCCTTTTCATTTAGTTATCTAACCAACTAGGGTTTCTCATACGAGCAATTGGCTAATTTTCTTTTCTCGTATCACCATTTATGTATTTTCATATAGCATCTACCCTTAAATCGTATGGGTGTGTTCTTCATAGACCATTTTGTCATCTAGTATGGCATAGTAGCTCGTATGACAGAGTTTACTCATATGAATTTCTCCTTTTGTGTGTTAACTCATATGAAAAACAATGAGTATTTTTCAAGGTTCAAACAACAATTTTGGATTTTCAATGTAAATTTGGATTCTTTGGCACTTGTGACACAGTCTTAGCTCAAATTTGATCACATACTGATGATTTTTTGCTCAATTTTGTAGGTTCAGTTTCTAGATATATATTTTAGATGCACATATCCACCTACTATGAGATTTGTGCGAGACTTATCAGATGCACAAAGAGATCACATTGGGTTGTGTGGATTCACATATTTTCTTTAGATATCTAATATCTGTGTGAATCACAGATTGTTGACTGGGTTATTTGAGCGATTCCATAGTGAGCATAACACGTTCTAGCTGCTGATTGGGGAGAATTACTATCACTCCTGAGGACATATACATGATTTTGAGGATACCTATTTTTGGACATAACATGGATTATGATGCTGCACCATGACAGGGGATTGAGGCACTGAAATGCATTTTTCATGATGATACTATACCAGATCATTCTATCACCTAGGATGATATATGGATCAGATATGGAGCACAGTTCCCCCTTGCTTGCATTTTGGCTGGTATTATAGGTTGTTTTGTTATGCCAGATAGAGGACAACATGGATTTTTGTGTGGATGAGGTAAGATGTTGGAGAGATTGCTTACTTACCCTGTCAGATTAGGTTGGGGATCATGTTTACTAGCATACATTTACCACGAGAAGAGGGTCAACCCATTTTTTAGTTTTGTAGATTTGGGCTTCGGAGTATATCCCATTTTGTAGGTCGATTGTAGATGATGCATGAGAGGAGGGTCAACCCATTGTATATACATATTAAAAATATATTACACGACCCCACCTAGGGAAGACCGACTACTGGAGGAGATAGCTAGATGAAATGATAGCAACAGTCTAGAGACCGTACAGGGGTCTAGAGATGTGGTATGACTAGAGGAGGTAGCATAGAGATATGTTTATGACTCGACCACTTGTTAGTAGATCCATAGTGATTATGGAGTGGTTTGTGGTTAGTAGAGTTTTGAGGCAGTATTGGAGGCCACAAAGTATCTCCTAGGAGTTTACAACTTATGCATGATTCACTAATGAGGAGAGACAAGGATGGGGGCCTAGAATATCATATGCCCTTGCCATGTAAGAGTTAGTAGGTTTACAACCATAGAGGTGGGAGTATCTAGAGGATGTTATAGATGCGGGGGTAATCCTAAGTTTAGGGATTGGTTCCAAAGACATCCATTCCCTCGATTCACAGATCCTGGAGAGAAGGCCCCTCAAATAGATCAGGATGAGGGCATACTAGCATGAGCTCAAAGAGAGGCGACACCCAGGAGGGGAGGAGGAGATCTAGGTGCTAGCAATGGCAAAGCACCTGTCACAAGATGACAACACTAGAGGGGAGAGGGAGGGTCTTTAGGAGCAGTTGGTGGAGATGAAGGTTGTGATAGGAGAGGAGAGGCCACAGTAGATGTAAAGATGGGTGAGGCAGTGGGCCCTGGTAGTAAGGATGTTCCTAGATAGGTACAATAGAGGTGAGAGGAGAAGAGTGGCGTAGGTAAGGAGGTTGGAGCAGGAGGTTAGACACTTGCAGATATCATTTGTGCTTTGAGGAGTAGAGTTCATGGGCTACAAATACAACTAGTAGTTTCTCAGACTCAGATAGCAGATCAGGATTGACGAATCACGGAGAGAGATATGTAGTTGTAGAGTATGAGAGCAGAGCATGACAACCTCCAGCGTAAAGTTGTACACCAGATGAGAAAGGCAACATACTACATAGCAGCCTATAGTGTGGTGGGCACAATAGATAGGCATGTTGTGCCTTATTTGTAGTATATGGTTCGGTTAGAGGGAGCTAGGGCACCCAGACAAGATGATGCCCCTGTTTAGCAACCACCACCTCCTCCTCCAGGTGATGAGGGAGAGGGGGAGAGTTAGATATTTAGATGTCTCCCAAATTTTGGACCCCATTTTTATATTTTATACGATTCTTTCCCTGATTGACAATATTTATGACATTTGATATCATTTGTACCCTTTGACATTGAATTTTTTTTAAGATATATATACAACACCTGATTCAACCTTATTGTACTTGTGTTATTCATATGAGATGTATGAGATGTCTTTCTATATGCTTTTGTTCTATATGAATGCATTTATTTTTATTATGTATGTATCTAATGTAGATGAATATGGATGTTTTTGGTTTTTTTTCATATACAAATAAATGATTTGTTATTGTACTTGTGTTATTGATATGAGATGATTTATGAGATGTCTTTCTATATGCTTTTGTTCTATATGAATGCATTTCTTTTCAGTATGTATGTATGTACTGTAGATGAATATGGCTGTTTTCTTTTTCATATGCAAATAAATGATTTGATGAATGAAAATGATGAGATGATAATGAAAATATTTATTTTGTTGTTTTTCATGCAATAGTATGAATGTGTAATGGACTAACATCTCATGTAGGATTTGTGATGTTGATACATATGTAATTGATTGTGTTGATGATGATGATATAGTTGACCACTTGATAGAGAAATGATGATTGTTTTAGATTCAACTCATCCAGAAACATTGCTATTATGCTGAAATCACTTTAAATGCAAAACATAGTATGAATGCAAACTAGGACACGTATGAAAACTAGCACTGAGTCACTGGATTTTAATTTTAATTTTATCATCACTGAGTGGAAATATAGTAATAAACATAAGAACTAAGGCACGAAGAGCTAGGATGACCTAAATGTCACATCCTTTTTAATCTAGCAAGTGAACATAACCATTAAGGCATAAAGAGACAGGATGACCTAAATGTTGCTTGTGTGCAAACAAACCAGACAAAGCAGAGCTCCTTCCTTTTTATATGCAACATTAATTATGTTGTCTGCAATGACTCTTTTATCATTCATATCCTAGGACAGTTTAAGCATGCATCTAGATTTTATAATACATAAATCTACTTAAAATAGACAAGGAAATGATTCCAACCTCCCTATAGCATACAAATAAACGGAGTCAAGGTATGTGTAGCAATTTCACCTTGATGTGAAGGCACTTATCACAAACACCCAACTTATGATATATTTTCAGATCATTGGAATTATTCCTACAAGTAGAAAACAAAGCAAAGTATTATCCCCCCAGTCCTTTCTCTTCTTAGTCAAGATAGAGTTCCTCGAGTAACTCAGAGGGAATGATAAGAAAAAACCAATTTAAAAGACATCATATAAAGAAAATTTCAATCAAATCTCAAACAGTTTTTGTGATTGTTTTTAATGTTCTTGTTTTTCTTGGTTACTCACTTGGAAAACTCTGCAGTAGATTGGAGATAAGTAACTCACTCAGATTGGAAGACATGGTACTACTGATAGAAAACTAACTTGGTTAAACTGCTTAGAACATTTAGATTGACCAGTGGATTACCCTAAGACTAGGATGTTGATCACTTTCAAGCCATGATGCTTCCAAAAAGAACCAGGGTGTGGGTGTCACAAAAGTGACTGAAAGATATATCCAAGCTAAAGCAAAGATGTAGGAAAGCGGGAAATAAAACAAGAAATGCCAAATTTGTGTTCATAGATGGAGCACTTCAGTACAAGAGGCACATTTTTACTAGATTTTCATCTTCTTGGCAGATATTCTTTTATTTTACTACCAAGGTGCTTGTTTACTAGGTTTTCACCAAGGTATTTGGTTTTTTTGATTTTTTTTAAGGACCTTTTATGATTTTAAGGATTTTTTTAAGGATTTTTAGCTGTATAGATGACTAGAGAAGAGAATGCTAAGTGTATAATTTCTTCAAGTGGATGGTGTTGATCGGTTCATAGAGCTATTCTCCTTCTGATGTTGAACTTATCTATGTCAAACTTTCTTGTTCTAACCTCTAGACATTCTCTTCTGGTAAGCTCTCAGATGATCAAGCACCACTTGCCAACATTCATCCAATAATTATAGTTCTTGTAGTCTAGATATTCTATGATCTTCATCAGTAATAAAACCTTGCAAAAAAACTCTCAAAGAATGAATTTCAACCTGAATAGGAAAGACTACTTCAGTCCCATACACCAAAGAAAAAGATGTAACCCTAGTAGGTATTCTGATACTTTTTCTATAAGCCCATAGTGCCTAATTGAGCCATAGATGCCAATCCTTCCCATATTTATTGACCATTCTCTGCAAGATAGACATCAAGTTTTTATTAGATGCTTCGGCTTATCCATTACCTTGAGGGTAGTATATAGAAGACCAATGTTGTTTGATTTTGAACTTTTCACATGGTCATCTAGATCCTTATTTTTGAACTACCCTCTATTGTCAGTCACAATTGAAGAAGGGATTCCATACCTACAGATGATATAGTTAAGAATGAACATAGACACCTATTTTCTAGTTGCTTTGATTAGCGGAACCGCTTCAACCCACTTGGTGAAGTACTCAGTGGCAATTATGATAAACTTCTATCCATTAGATGATGCATGATAGATTTAGCCAATGAGGTCAAATGCCCATTGTTGAAAAGGCCAATGTGTGGTAAAACGTATGAGCTCCCTTGCTAGAGCATGTATGAGATTCCCATGTAGTTGGCATTTCTCACAAGTTTTAGCAAATTTTATTCTATATATGGCCAATAGTAGCCCATCCTTAGTAGTTTCCGAGATAGAGTTATACCATTTGAGTGAGATCCAAAAATACCTTCATGGACTTCAGATAATGCACGTTGAGACTCTTCAAGTTCTAGACACCTGAGAAAAGTACCATCTAAACCTCACCTATACAGATCTTTAGCGATGATGACATACCATGATGTATTTCAGATCAAGTTTATTTTATCATTACAGGTAAGGTTATCAGGGATGATGTGGTCATATAAGTAAGAGTAGTTATGGATATAGAGAGATAAGTCATGTCCAATGATAGAACAAATGATCTGGGACTCATGGGAATCATAAGGAGGATGATGAATCTCTTTAACTAGGAATTCATTGCGGACATCAAATTCTTGTAGCTATGGTATAGATGCCAATGTGGCTAGAGCATCTCCTGCTCTGTTTGCTAATCTGGGAATCTACTGAAATGATACAAAGGTAAAGTATTTCTTAAATTGATAAACCATTCTTTTATAGGGAATCAATTTCTCATCTCGAGTTTGATATATATCATTGATCTGGTTGATTACCAGCTAAGAGTCACCATAGATGTATAGCTCAACAACTTTCCATTCAATAGCCAACTTGATTCCATTTAGCAAGGCTTCATATTCTGCAATATTGTTTATACAAGGAAAGAGGATCTTGTACGCCTTTGGGATTGAGTATCTCTGAGGAGTGATAAAAAGAATTCCAGTGCCAAAACCATGTTGAGTAAAAGGTCCATCAAAAAACATTTTCAAGGATCGCTAAGTAAGATGCATTATGGATTCATCTAGAAATTCTATGTGTAAAGTTTGATTGTCTTCAAGTGGAGAATCAACAAGTTGATCTGCAACGAGCTGTCCTTTGATAGCTTTGCATTCTACATACTTAATGTCAAATTTTGTGAGTATCATAACCCATTTAGCCAATCTCCATGTAAGTGTTGCCTTGCTTAAAAGATATTTGAGTGGATCAATCTTAGCCACTAGTTTGATAGAATGTGCTAGAATGTAATGTCTTAAATTTTGTGATGCAAAGACCAATGCCAAACAAGCTTTCTCAATGATGGTGTATTTCATCTCATAGGACACCAACGTCCTACTGATATAGTATATAGCTTTTTCCTTTTTATTCTCATCCTATTGAGCCAAAAGTGCACCCAATGATGTATCAGTAGCTAATATCTAGAGAATCAAGGGTTTGTCTTGAATCGGTGACATTAAGATAGGTGGATTAGAAAGATATTCCTTGACCTTCTTTAGGTTATGTTCACAATCTTCATCCGAGTTGTATGTAACTCATTTCTGTAATGCTTTTGTGAATGGTTGAGCCTTATCTGCTAGTTGAGAAATGAAGCATCTTATTGATTGGAGCTACCCTTGTAGAGTTCTCATTTGAATGACATTCTTTGGAGATGGCATTTCTATGATAGCTTTAACATTTTCCGGATCCACTTCAATCCCTTTTGCTAAAACAATGTATATTAGGAGCTTTCCAAATTTAACTCCAAATGCACATTTATTAGGATTTAGTTTGAGTTTAAAATTTTCTATCCTATCTAAGATTGGACCCAGTTCTGAGAGATGTGTTGACCTTTTCATAGATTTGAGTAGGGTATCACTGACATAGTCTTCCATGTTTTTGTGCATCATGTCATGAAATATTGTTGTTACAACTCTTTGATAAGTGGTGCTCACATTATTTAAGCCAAAGGGAATTACATTCTAGTAGAAAATTCCCCTAGCACAGGTGAATGTTGTTTTCTCTTGAACCTTAGGTGCAATTTTGATTTGATTGTATTTGGAAAAACCATCCATCAAGGACTACATTTCATAGCCAACAGTCATGTCCACTATCATGTCTATTTTAGGTAGTGGACAATCATCTTTTGGAGACGCTTTGTTTAAATATTTGAAATTTGTTCAAGCACGTATAGATTTGTTAGGTTTGGAAATAGGTACAATATTAGATATCCACTCTGTTACTACTTATCAAATTTCCATTAGTTTTTATATTCAAAGTCATACTATATATTCTAGTTGGTTAGCATTACCAAATCATGCAGTCGGTACACACAGAGAAGTCGGTAGGAACAGTCTAGTCGGTTATAAAACAAAGCAGTCACAGAACGCAGTATTCACCGAGTTGTTTACCGAGTATCCTTTTATGGCTACCGAGTAGTCAAATTAACACACCGAGTTGATATTCACCAAGTGAAATGTGTTACCAGATACATTGAACCTGGACATGCACATGAAAACGTATTACAAGATCGAGGCATATCTAACTGTTATTACATTGGAAATTGCACTAGAAGATTGTGTATGATTGCAAGGTCAATATAACCAATGAAATGTTTTGTTTAGTTATTCATTCAAGGAATCTTGTTTGTAAGATCGAAGAAATGAATTAGATCACCGTTTTAAGAGATCTATTTATATAGCATGGATTAAGAACAAGGTGTGTGTGTGTATGTATGAAGGAAGACTGTTACAGAGACACAGAGAGGTCATCAAGAAGGTTATCGGAGAATAGTCAAAGAATGTAGAGTAAATAGAAGGGTTTATCGAGTTACAATATGGGTTACTGAGGTATGCTATAAGCAAGGAAATCTTATTCTGAGTACATAGAATCTGCTATAACATTTCAGATGTAAAGTTGCAGATATTGTAATGATTTTATTGTAATATTGTGAAGTTGAAAGAGAAACCTTTAACAGGGTAAAAGACTCTAACCAAGTCTATAAATTGTAAATCCTCTAACCAGGTGCAACATTCAGATTAATGTTGTAAAATCCTTTAGCAAGGTAGATCTCACAGATCTTGTTACTCCTAACAGGGTAAGCTATCAGAAATAGCTAAATGTAGCTCTAGCCTAGCAATCTTTATTATTGCAGTAGTAAAGTTGTGGGTGCCATCCCCACAACAGTTTTTCTCTCTAACCAAGAGTTTCTGCATAACCAAAATATATGTGTTATGGAGTGAATCATGTATGATTGTTAGCTTTTTATTTTAACTTAATTTTATGTTACCACACTATTTTGTTTATGCATAACAGTAAGGTTATTATTAAAGAAAAGTTTTGGAGTATTGATTCACCCCTCCCCTCTGAGTACATTAGCTTTCCATATTGGGCCTAACAATTGGTATCAGAGCTTGAATCTTGAAAAAGGGTTTAACTACCTAAAGAGAAAGATCTTATCAATGGAAGGCTATAAACAATCTCAGAGGATTGTGTATCTACAAGAAGAGCTGGATCATGCAAATCAAATGATTGCAGACATGCAAAGGCAAATGCAAAAATGTTTAAAAGTAAGAAGAAGATTTTCTAATGACTTGCAAGATTCTCAAGAGTTAGTGGAACAAATCAAGACATCATCTGAGAACAGTATATTTGAAGAGACTGAATAAATGATTGGAATGTTGAAAGAAAAGAACAAAACATTGGCTGATCAACTAAAAGCAATGAAAAGAGAACATGAACATTTCAGTACACAGATGACTGAAAATCTAGATGCATTAATGATAGTTGAGGATAAAGCAAGAGATCTACAAAGAGAGAAACAACACCTTGAAGTCTTAGTATCTGATAAGAATGATGAAATCATAAGGCTAACTGGTATTCAACAAAATATGACCGATCAACTAGGTTATGCACATCATGAAGCAATTCTAAAGAATGATGAAAATCAAGCATTGAAACTTGAAGTATCAAGGTTGACTGATGAACTTGAAATAGAGAAGAAATCCAAAGAAACATTGAAGAAGAGTTATGAAGCATCAAAGATGTTGGATGAGAAACTGAATACAAGAAGACCCAACAAAGATGCAGGACTCGGTTACAAAGGAAAAGAATCAACCGAGAAAGGAATTCATACTACCGAGAGAGGAGAATCATCAAAGCAAGCTAGAAATAGGAATAACATCAAAAGGAAGAAGCCTATTTGCTACTACTATGGAAATCAAGGTCATACTGCCAACATATACTAGATTAGAAAAGGTAAGCAACCGAATATCACTAAGTCCAATGGATATTGTTACAATTGCAATAAATATGGTCACACATCTAATCAATGTAGGACAAAGTCTATTAACAACTATCAGATGGAAAAATTCAAAGGGTTTTGTAGAAACTGCAATAGATATGGACATAATACCGAGATGTGCTAGTCTAAGCAAAAGAACTACATGCGGTATCCACACCGAGCAAACACTAGAGGTTACCAAACTCACACAGATCCTTACCAAAAATATGCAGTAGTACCATGGGATTACAATACAAGGATATGGTGCAAATGTTGTGGAAGATATGGACATATTAGTGCCAATTGTTTTATAAGGTTTGGAATGAACAACCAAAGATCATGGAGAAATCCTGGTATGGCATGTTTTCATTGTCACAAAGTTGGACATTTAGCTGAAGATTGTAGAGATCAACCTAGAAGAGACACTGAAGAGATAAAAGAAAAATTCAAGATATTTGGAAAAAGAAGGAAATCATGTTAGATGAAGAAAGCACCTTACCTACCGAGTTAGGTGCACCTATTCCAAGTTAGTTAGAAAAGGTATGAAGGGACTGCATTCTCTAAAGGTTAAATCATAACAATTCCTATTCTATTATGTACAAAATTCAAAATCTGCATAGTTAAGATGTAATTAGTCAGTTTGAAATTCTATGAAAAGTACTTTACAGGAAACCTGTCAAGTCAGTGTATACAGGAAGCCTGTCAAGTCAGTTAATGAAGGAAATTTGGTTACTCGGTTAAAATGAAAAAAGGAGTAAATCAGTAAAAGGTGAACCAAGTGCATTTAATGTTTTGACCTAACTTGCATGGAGCCTGATAAGGTATTTTTTAGTACTTAAAGGTAATTTCACGGTCATTTTCATTCACCAAGTTTTCAAGAGAGAAGAGTAGAGTGAATCAAGGTGATCAAACTTCATTCACAGCGAATTTCAAGGTATTTACATCAAATCTATTCACATTGTTAAGCTGGTTTCTGATCTAGTCAAATTGCTATTATCTACCGAGTGTGAAGCATCAATCATTTGTAAACCCTAAGGATAAGTTTGCTAAATTTTACTTGAAACCTACAATGGCACCAAAGATCCAAGATCCCGTAGTTGTCAAAAATATGGAGAAGCCCTCACTGAAATATTCTTTGACTCCCAAAGTTGCCTCTGAACCGGATGACAAAACTGCATTTTCACTCATCCCGGATGAAGTCTTGTTAGTTGAAGATTAGTGATACATATGATGAACATTTTTTACTGATGGCAAAATGGATAGAAAATTCAAGCATATCAAAATAAAGGGATTAACTGAAGCCCTAGCCTATCCCTGTGTGTTCAAACCCCAGTGGGTTAAGTTTGTCTTGAGCAGAGTACATGATGATTTTATGTGGCTAGAGGAGCAACCTTTCAAAATCACTAAGGAAATCATTCATGTGATCACCGGATATCCTATCTATGATCATGCACGAGCATAGAAAATGATATCATAGAAGGAGCTAATCAGTCTAACTGGAGTAGAATCTGATTACTGAGGACTAAAATTGAACAATGTCACTGATACGGAACTCAAATTTGCAATTAGAGTAATTGGTTAGTGTTTCTTCCAATCTGCAAGGGAAAACAGTGTACCATGTGCCGCAGTTGACTTGGGCTACAAAATAGTGAAGAAGGGAATGAAAGTAGATTTATGTGAAGTGCTACTGAAGAACTTGTTTGAGAACCTGAACACAATAAGGAAGCCGAAGAAGAACAACTTGGTAAATACACTGAAGTTTGGTTCACTTCTTGTATGCATGTTTTTCTACTTTGAGAAGTTCTTTCCCTCAACTGGTAAAGTAGTTTGGGAGCTACACTGACCTATCACCCATCAAATCAATGATTATATCAAGAAACTGGGAGATAACTTTAATGATATCATGGATGACTATTTTGCAAATTTCAAGAGAAGATGCACAATAGGTACAGGATTCCACCACAACTGGTAGAAAAATATAAGGATAATATATGTTTTGAGGTAGACACCGATTATTGTTATATGAATGTTGTTGAACCAATGACTCAATCTTTGCCACCAATGGGTTATGGGATTGACTATGACATAACACAACAACAAATTGATGCCTATCTATCATTGCCAAGGCATGCTACCGAACTAAGATATGGAACATATGAAGAGGTGAAGGAAAAAGTAAAAATGAGCATTGTAGTACCTAAGGCTACAAGAAAAGCTACAAAAATGATAAAGGTTTTATCTGAGAAATTCGGAGAAGAATCCTTGTCTACACCTATCAAAGGAACTCTTGCCATTACCGAAGAGGAATCAGAAGCTCAAGAGGTAGCAATAACATTAAGTACCGAGTTGCCTAAGGGTAACGTTTTGAAAAGAAAGAAACAGGACATTTCAAAGGCCCTACCGACACCACCAACAAAAAGACCCAACACTAGAGCATCAACTGCATCACCAAGTAAGAAACAGAAGAGTGTTACTGTACCCAAGGTAACCAAGACCTATAAGAAATCTACTCGGAGACTCATTTTGGCAAAAGAGTCTAGTGATACAGAATCTGATGATGCGAACAAATTTCAGATTGTAAAAAGCAAAAAGGTAAATATTCACAGTGTTGAAAATTTTTGTGCCAATCTTAAAGAATATGGTGGATTTGTAGGGTTTAGTATGTTAAGTATGAGACTAGGAATAATGATGAGAAGTGACAAATTGAAGAAGCTGTCGTCTGCACACTTCTAAAGTTTCGGCTAGCTCCATTAGAACTAGTAAAGTCACTTTCGAGTGAATTATACTTACATATTGATAACAGATGGAAATATGCAATGGACTTAGAGAAACAAATAAGAGAAAGAAGTATAGTCCATCTATTCCCTGATCTGTCTGTAGCAGAAATCAAGGAGCATTTGACAACATACAATTCTAAATTTCTTGTCAAACAGAGAGCCTTAAAATTGATGAATGGGCTATACATTGATGTGGAAAATGAGACAAAAGCCAAGTGGCAGGAAATCTTCAAACTAAAGCATGTCGGTGAACAATCTCAAGTTGAAATTGTTGATGTCACCGAGCAAGATCCTGATATCACCAAGCAAGGTCCTGATGCTACCAAGCAAGACCCGGCTGACACTATCCAAATTGATGAAGATGTTATGGATGAAGAAGCTCCGAAGCAGGAAATGATTGAAGGCACTACCTATGCAGAACTTATATCTAGTGAATTTGTTTTAGAACAAGTTCAGCCTTATCTACCGGTGAAGCCACCTGTCTCAACCAAAGCTCCTAAGGACACAGATCAAGGCACCGAAGGTCACAAGTCTGAAGCAGCAGAAGATACAACCAAAGATCAGATGTCTCAAGCACCGTCAAGCACTGTAAATGTTACAGCTGAGACCCCTAGAATCGAGACACCCAAGGACACTACAATGGTTAGAGGAACTGACCAAAGTATTGCATCTACCAAGCAACCTACCGAGGGTTAGCAAACCTCACAAGCACTTGTCTTAGTGCATCCGACCAAAGGAAAAGAGAAGAAGGTGATAAGGCATAGTTTCAAAATTGATTTGACTAAACCGATAGTGTTGCCCAATGTGGATATCTCAAAATTAAAAGGGCAAGCACTTACTGATTTCGGTGAACTTTGCAAAGAAAAGGCCAAACAAGAAAAACAATTGGCTATTCAAAAGAAGAATAAAGTACTTCAGAAGGTAAAGACACTACTAACAAAAATGCTACCTTCAGAAATAGTGTCAACTGATGCAGCCATCCACATTCAACTGGATGAACTCCTTACTCAAATAGAAACATCTGGAGTTGATGCATCTGAGTACTTAAGCAAGCTAAAAGATAAAGAGCTTATAGAAAAAATGATTGAAGAGGTACAAAAAGCTCTAGCTATAGGAAAAGTAAAGCTTGTCAAATTCATTACTGAGTTCTCCCCTCAACTCAAGCATATTCTTTATTTATTTCAGAAACTTTGTACATTTTCCTTATTCATTAAAGATATCAAGAATAAAACTGATGCAATTGAGAAAGAGATCACCGATCTCTCAACTAAGTTGACCACCAAGCCTAATTCAGTTCAACATTTTTATACCAATATTCAATAGCTCATGGGTCAACAATTAGAACTCTAGAATGAAGAGCATAAAATCAGAATGGATATAATGACCCTTCAGACATTATTCCTTCCTCATCTCTCATCAGTACAGGAACAAATCAACAAACCTACATGCCTATCAACTACACAAGAGGGAAGCACTCTTGATGGCTTAGTATCACTATTAACTGATATTCAAGCACAAAATTCATTAATGGAAAGTGTAAAGGATTCACTCTCAGTTGCCCTCACCAACGCCCAGAACAAGTATAAATCTATTTTTGATTAGTTACTACCCCCAGATGGAAATTAAGTTTTTGATGTTTGTCAAAAAGGGGGAGTAATACTATAATACTACATAGGGGGAGTAATACCAGACAAAGGGGGAGTAATACTATATTTGGAGAGTGACACAGTTTTTGTAACACAGTTTTGAGTATTGTATACAAGGGGAGTATACCGAGCAGAATATACAAAGCAATCAGAGCACACAAGCACAGAACAGAACTGAGCATGCAAAATCCAAGTTATGTATAGAATAATGATAAGGGGAGTATATCTGCATATACTATTTCATTGACTATTGTATATATTGTCAAGTGTAGTCATTTTGCAATGTATATAGATTTTTGAGTTATGACTTTGAAAGTAGTTTTTGTCAAACATCTCAAATAATGTCAAAAGGGGAGATTGTTACTACTTATCAAATTGCCATTAGTTTTTATATTCAAAGTCATACTATATATTCTAGTCAGTTAGCATTACTGAATCATGTAGTCGGTACACACAGAGAAGTCGGTATGAACAGTCTAGTCGGTTACAGAAGAAAGCAATCACAGAATGTAGTATTCATCGAGTTGTTTACCGAGTATCCTTTTATGGCTACCAAGCAGTAAAGTTAACACACCGAGTTGATATTCACCGAGTGAAACGTGTTACCAAATACATTGAACCTGGACATGCACATGAAAATGTATTACAAGATCAAGGCACATCTAACTGTTATTACATTGGAAATTGCACTAGAAGATTGTGTATGATTGCAAGGTCAATCTAACCAATGAAATATTTTGTTTAGTTATTCATTCAAGGAATCTTGTTTGTAAGATCGAAGTAATGAATTAGATCACCATTTTAAGAGATCTATTTATATAGCATGGATTAAGAACAAGGTGTGTGCGTGTATGTATGAAGGAAGATTGTTACAGAGACACAGAGAGGTCACCAAGAAGGTTATCAGAGAACAGTCGAAGAACAGACTAAATAGAAGGGTTTACCAAGTTACAATATGGGTTACCGAGGTATGCTATAAGCAAGGTAATCTTATTCTGAGCACATAGAATCTGCTATAACATTTCAGATGTAAAGTTGTAGATATTTGTAATGATTTTATTGTAATATTGTGAAGTTGAAAGAGAAACCTTTAACAGGGTAAAAGACTCTAGCCAAGTCTATAAATTGTAAATCCTCTAACCAGGTGCAACATTCAGATTAATGTTGTAAAATCCTTTAGCAAGGTAGATCTAATAGATCTTGTTACTCCTAACAGGGTAAGCTATCAGAAATAGCTAAATGTAGCTCTAACCGAGCAATCTTTATTATTGCAGTAGTGAAGTTGTGGGTGCCATCCCCACCACAGTTTTTCTCTCTAACCAAGAGTTTCTACATAACCAAAATATATGTGTTATGGAGTGAATCATGTATGATTGTTATCTATTTATTTTAACTTTATTTTATGTTACCGCACTATTATGTTTATGCATAACAGTAAGGTTATTATTAAAGAAAAGTTTTGGAGGACTGATTCACCCCTCCCCTCTTAGTATATTAGCTTTCCATATTGGGCCTAACACACTCAGCATAATCAATTGATCTGATGAATCTTTCTTTTAGTAATTTTCTAGCTGAACCTTAACAATTAATGCAACATGAGGATACATTTTTTGGAGATTTTGCTTGACAAGTTTATCTCTAGAAATGATAGAAAGATGATGCATTATGAGGTGAGGTGCTAGACCTGACATATCAACATATGTCCATGCAAAATTGATCTTTTTCTTCATGAAGAAATTAACAAATTCTTTCAGTTCTTTTACTGATAGGGATTGAGCTTAATGTATGATATGTTGAGTTTCTTTTGTTCTGATGTTGACTAGCTATGTAGGTTCAATCATCACTAATGATCGCTCTTGAAAGTGATCAGGCAAAATATCAAGTATCTCACCTTTAGGTGCGTCAAAGAGGTTTTCACCATTAGGTATACCTTTTATTTTTACTAGTTTCAATTGTGACACCGCCACAATATGGTTTTTGCCATCAGAACACTTATTTTTCTTTTTTTTGATTTTTGAGACTAAGATACGTGACATCTGCTTCTTTCATGTTCTCACTTTGTTCACTAGTGGAAGAGTTCATGTGTTCAACTGCATTTAGGTAGCATGCTAAGATATAGTCATTGGCAAAGGTAGGGATATCAAAGGGTTGATCTTATAGAGTACAGTCAATAGGCTCACAACCTCAGACCAACAAGTTGAGTTCTAGAAGACTACCTTGCATAATAATCTCAAGACCAGGAAGAGTTATAACATGATTATCGAAGTTTCCTTTAGCATTTAGAGTATCTAACCCAATAGAACTACTACTAGCACCTTCTTCTACTCCAAATTCGACTACATATTGTGGTTCAACGGTAACAGGTTCTTCAGATATAGTTTCAATATTCATGACAAAGTAGTCATAGTTTGGTATCAAATATGTAATGTCATAAATAGAGCTTATATCAAAGTGATCAGAGTCAGAAGTTGAATCATCTGACTCCTCTTCAAGTGGCTCAGTGAAAGCCTGTATGGCATCAATATCAACATCTTTTATGCTACAAGTTCCTTCTTGTTATAGTTCAATGATCACCTATACTTGACATACTTGTTGATATATGACTATGTTAGTTTATGTCTTCTTTCCCATTCAACTTTCTCTAGACTGATGACTGGTCCTACTTGTCTAGCCTCCAGTTCTTCATTTGTATTCCCATATCTGATTTTCTCTACCTCATTAAAGGGAGATACAATAGGTGAGGAATTTTCTTGTTCTTTTCCTTCTTTCAGCTATTGCTCATAAGCTTCTTGTCTTTTTAGTCTACTTTCTTCTATTTCTCATTGTATCTTTAAGCGTATTATCTCTTGTGCTTCATCTATGATATCATTAGATTCTTCAGAAGTTTCTTTGGTAGATGAATTTGATAGAGGCTCTTGACCCCATTCATACTCATTCAAGACTATTTCTGAATCTTCTTATTGCATTCTTCCTGTATCTATGACAAGAATGTTTAATGATCCAAACATTTCTTTAATTCCTTCCACCTCTTCTCTGATGTCTTCTATAATATCTACTTATTGTATTGTTCTTGTTGATACCTTTGGAACTAGATTATAATCTACTTCTTGCTCTTTGTCATACACTTCCTAATTTTATTGAGTATTTACTTCTTGTGATGTTTGATGTAGTGTCTTTTTCTTCCACTTAGGCTGATGATGAGAAGTGTGTTTTTCATTTGATGAGTCCTCTAGATGGTACCCAAGTCCATTTTTATCATTTGTAGAATTAGTTTGTAGATTGATAGGTTCAACGATTCCTTTTGAGCACTTTCCGAGGGAACCTGTACCTAAATATTCCATGCGTTGGATTATCTTATAACCTTTACCATATTGTTCAAGAGAAATTTCACAACATTACACTTCCCTATCTTCATTTTCCCCTTTGTAAATTTATTCGATAACAATTGCCTCTTCTAGTTCATTTGCAAGAGAAGCAGAGGATTGCACAAAAGTACCATCATAGATGACGTTTGTCATTGAAGTTTGTGGCTTCATAGCTTCAAATGGTTTTCAAGACCGTCTTGGTGATGGAGGAAGATACATCAGTGAAAGTATAGGTTCTATCTTGTATCCATCCATGCCAATACCTATGATTTTCAGTTTCTTTTCTAAGTTTTTCATCAATGTTTTTGAAGTCTCAGCTGCAAAGATTGCTCTGTTATGAGGAACAAGGGTATCAACACACTATTTTAAATCATTATAGGTGTAGGTTGTATCAATAGGAACACTGACTTCAACTCCATTGTAGGGAAATTTAAAGCACTCATGGTTTGTAGATGGCACTGCTTGCATTTCTTGAATCCATGGTTTGCCCAGCAAGATGTTATAGGATAGAGGAAGGTCAAGCACTTGACAAATAACTTCTCTTTCCATAAGTCCCACCCTGATCAATAATAGTACCAGAACTTAAAAGGTTCTTTCTTCTTAATCATAAACTTTGATTGTTATTTTCTTTGTTGGATCAATGACATTCTCATAAAATCCCAATTGTATCAGTAAATTGTAGTTACGAATATTTAACCCAACACCTTGATCTATGAAAACAAGTTTGACTCAGTGTTTATGGATCATAGTTTCAATGTGTGATGGTCGGTTATGTGGATGATTTAGGGAATTGTCATCTTCTTCAAAGAAGGATAGGTAGTGAGGTGAAGTCAGGTGACCCACCATAGATTGAAACCAATCTAAATCTAAGTCTTTAGGAATGTTAGTAGCGAGAAAAGTTATGTACAGAATCTCTCTATGAGCAGAAGAGATCTTAAGTAGTTCAAGAATGGATATTTGAGCAGTAGTTAGATTTTGCCATGATTGTATCTGGTTGTTTGTTTTAAGAAGTTAGTAGGTTTGATGTTGTCAATGGATCTGATAATGTCTAATCAGGAGAGGAGGAACTGGCTCCATTGAGAGTAACTTTTTTTTAGCACGGGTCATGACATTCGCAGTTCGTGGTTTATTTTGCTCATCTTTGACTATGATCACATTGCAATATTCAAATTGGCAGGGTTCAAGCATGTTGATCATATTATCATTATTGACATAGGTGTAATTGATTTTGGCACCTTTCTTGAGTTTTGAGGAATCTCCCTGCTCATAAGAAGATAAGGGATCTTTGAAAGCTTTATGATCAGCATTGGTTGCATGATTTATAACAATAATTTTGCCAGCATCGATAAGGTCTTGAATCTCGTGTTTGAGTTTCATGCAGTTATTTGTTGTATGACCCTTGTTTTGAGGATATTCACAATACTCTTTTTCCCTCCACCATTTGGGTTTTACTTAAAGATCATATGGCTTAGAGTTGTTAGGCAATGTGATTAGTTCATTTTCCAACAAAGTCTTAAGAGCTTACTCATAGGATTCTCCTAGAGGAGTAAAATCACGTTTAGGCTTTGAAACCAAAGGCTTCTCTTCAAACCACTCTTTTGATTTCCTAGGAGGGTTTTCTGTAGCACTTTCAGTTGATTTAAGGGCTTGTGTGCCACTAGTCAGATTAAATACTGCTAACTTTGATTTTGGTTTAACAACATCAACCACTCCATCATCACAAAACATTTCTATTATTATCTTTGCCATATTTCCAGTATTTGTTCTTCTCTTTGGAACTAGAGCCTTGTTATGTTTTTTTATAAAAGGAGATATTTGCTTACAAGCACATCTTCCATTTTGAGAGCACTGCCCACCATCTTTTTGAATGAAGGGTATACTTTCCTTTGGATATTTTATTTCAACTCAAGAATCAGATTATTAACAAAGATATACATCTTCTTAGAATTAGGAATGGGTCATGAATATCTAGAGAACATATTTCTCCAACATTGAAGGAAAGTGAGAAAAGGTTCTCCTATCTTCTGTTTGGTATTACTGAGCTCGATCATGGTGACTGGATAATGAATGTTATAAGAGTATTGTTGGAGAAACAATTCAACCAGCTCCTCAAAAGATTTAACTCCTAAAGGAAGGCTTGAAAACCACTCCATAGCTTGTCCTCCTAGAATTCTTGGAAAAAGATGTATTAGATATGTCTGTTCCTACATGAAATCCATACATAAAGCACATAATTCATGGACATAGTCTTGCGAATCTGAGTTATCATCATATTTGTCAAACTTAGGAATTTGCACTCTTGAAGGAAATGGAGACATGTAAAGGTTCTTATCAAATGGGAATGGGCATATCATGGGGAAAAACTGATAGTGGTAATAGTGACTCGTACGACAATATTTTTTCTGGTAGGACAACAATTCTTAGGGGGCTTTATGACAAAGTAGAAGACTCATACGACACAAGACTGGACAGGGACGATTTTTCGACAAGGACATGGTTTTGACCACTGCGTTTTTTTTTTATGTTTTGATTGTTTTCCAATTTCAGGATTTCAATTTTAGTTTCCATAATGAAAACACAACAAACACACAAGATATAAAGTGACTTCAAGCACAACACATTATTTCTAAGGAAGCTGGTTGAGAGAGAAAACCTTTACTTGCAGACTCAAGTACACACCCAATAGCTAATCAAAATATGACTACTGAGTCTCACACATTAGATTCTCAATGTCGTATTAGCTAACTCCAAATGCTAATGGAAGCACGATATGGAAAGTATCGTGGAAGAGTTACTATATCTCTTGTACAAAGATTATCCCCCTTTCGGAGGTGAACCGGGTAGCTGCTATTTTAAAGTTCTTAGTAAGGATTTTTGTTTGAAATTATCCCTTGAAGTTGCGCAAGCGTGATTGAGGCCTATAGGTCGACAAAGTTCTGAAACAAGATGTAGTCACGCAAGCGTGATTGAGACCATGAGGCACTACAAAATGCCCAATATGAGAGATCCAAAAGAGAAAACTCAAATAATCTCGTCCTCCAAGACTTTAATCCTAAAAGGCCTATTTATTATAGTGAGTTGGAATGCTTGGGCCTAGTTGTACTCACTTGGGTCATTCTCACAGGGTGATTACCTTTTTCCACTGTGACAGGCCCGCTAAAGGAACTCAAATCTACATACTCTCCTACCTTTTAGACTCTTCTCAAACATGAAAAACAAACTTGTTCATTAACCATGTCGCAATTTAAGTTCCTAGAAATGAATTAAAAAATACACAATGTTCAGTTGATTCTCCTTAGACAACCTGCAAAATAATGAATCAGTAGTCATATTGTTTTTGGGCAATGGATTATTTGACAGGCATAAATTTGATTGATAGATTCTTTGGCAAGCATTCTACAAAAAACTAGTTAGGTTGTGAAATATCTCTCAGGCAGACAGAAAAAAGATCAGGGTTAGCGTTAGTAAAATCAAATTCAATTCAAGAAAAACCCTAAAAATCACTTTTTTTTTAATACAATAAAGGAAAAAATCCTGCGAGTATTCTCACCAAGCAGTACGACAATTAACCACAGACTATACGATATTTCTTACTGAGCCATACGATAAAAAATTAATGAAACAATAGAATCAAAATAACCTATGAGAATTCCCAACAACCTAGATGATAAAAATTAGAACTTGTACTATGTGCTACATAAACTCATATGACAGTTTGCAGAGGATGTACTAAAAAATATGGAAAATAAAAAGCAATGATTGCAAGGCAGAAAATTGAATTCTTGAGCCCCTCGGTGGGTGCCAAAAATGTGTGTGTGAAAAGTGGTAATATGCAAGTTGTAAGGCACAAACACTTAAATAAATCATTGCATGAATGTTTAAACAGATATAATCATGAATATAAAAACCATAATAATTAACATATTTCCTTCTAAAAGATGCGAGTATAGACTTGCTCTCAGATTTTTCTAATTAATACCAGTGACTAGACTACACTAAGATGAAAGATTTAATCTATATGAGCATAACATTGAGATAAATCAATGCAAGATTAAGCTAGATTAAGCTAGATGAATGAATATTAAGCTAACATGATTAAATTAATATGCAATAAAATAAGATGTAATATTCTCAATGAACCTAGAGCAAAAACAACATAATAACAATAAATCTCCAGGGTAATCTGAATGAGAGATGAAAGGCTGAATTTATAGGAAATCCAGAGACCAACGGTCAAGATTGATTAATGATGAGTGGTCGAGATTATCCAAGAGCTTCGAAGCATAATCTAGGTAAATTGATGTGATTGGCTATTTTTCTCAGTTTTAAAGGAAATTGACAAAAATTAAGATAAAATCAGAAAAACTGATTTATTTCATATTTTTATTCAATTTTGAGATTGAATTCATTTAATTACTTTTCTGAGATTTTTCAATTTATTAGACTTTCAAGATATTTCAATTTGATTCATTTTTCCAAATTAATTTCTTTTTGAAAATTAATTCCTTTTTACAAATTAATTCATTTTTAACAATTTAATGGCAAATTGACTTGTTAATTAAATATGCTAGGATATTTAATTAAATAAATAGAATAATTGATCAGAATGATTTACTTTAAATAAACATTTAATTAATATTGAATGATTTATTTACCATGTGACATTGATGATTTAAGAATTAATTAATTAGGTGCTCAAGATTAATTTAGTTGTCTTTGGTTATATGTAGCCGTGATTAGGGGTCCATGGTTTAAATTACCATTTTTAGGGTATTACAGAAAGGACATGTGTAATAGTCCATGAATAACATTTTCCCATCCTAAATCACTTGAGGCACAACAAACCTGTAAGTAATATCTTCTTCCTTTTCACTTCCATAAAAGAATGTGCTTTTGAGGGGGTTTTCCCTCCATTAAATTAGGGACTGATTACACAATTTATATTTTATCCCTCAAGAATATGCCTATTTTAAAGAATACTCCTCCCCAAGATTATCTAATTGATCAAGGTCAAAACCCTTTGCCCATATAGTTCCAAATTTGGTTTCCTTCAACTATGATGAGTCGTCCTCCTATCATGTTATCTTGTTATTCAAAGCATTGCTTTGATCTCCTAAGAAACAAAATACAAGCCTTGTCTTTGACATGCCCTCTATGGTGGTTGACACTAGCCTTAAATCTACCTTGGATAAGGGCCAAAGATCCATTTGTAACCCTAAAATGTCACATCCTAAGTCAATCAGTGGTAAAGGTAAAGTGGTAAGTCCTAGGAGAGAAACTCCACTACTTCCATTCATTTGTAATAGATATTTTTGCTAGAAAACTAGCTCGAGATGTTATAACTACTTCCTTTAGAGAGTGCAAGTCTACTAGCTTGACAAACTATTTTTTGTTGCTAGAATTGCTAAGGTTATTGAGAAACACTCCCCTAAAGAAAAGAGTAGGGATCAATCAACGAACTCTAGTTTTAGTATGGGTTCCTCTAAGAGTAATGAAAAGACCCATGAAGAGAATCTATATTTGGTTCAAGAATACTCTCTCCCACTCCCCCATGGCTGAAACTCAGTCTAAGGAAGCCCTTGAAGGGATAAATAGTGTTAAATATCATGGAGATTATGAAGTTTAAGAATAAAATGTTGGTGCTGGTATGAGTGAATATCATGACTAGTAGACAATTGTTGCAGAAATTGGGGATCAAATTGCCTAGGTTGAGAGTTTAGAAAGCCCTCAAAATTACATTTGTTGTGAGAGAAATAGGGAATGGATCAAGTGACTTGAAGGGAGCAATGAGAACCTAATCAAAATTTGCAAGAGCTTGATACAAAAAATTCTAATGGAGGTTCTGACCGTGGTAAAGAAAATTGATCTTTATTACTTTTTTTGAGGTAGTTTTTTATCAAAATTATAGTGGCATAGAAGTAAGAAAATAGGGAATATTTTTTAGATTTAGTGTGATCTTTTTCATCTTTTACTTTATTTATGTGTATTGTCTATTATGTTTTTCTATTTTTCATCTTGCCATATATATTATGATTTATTTTGTTAATTTTCAATATGTCTAAACTAATTGATATGTTTCAATTTTTACTTTTATGATTGTTTTTCTTTATATTTTGATTTCCAATCATTTGGGTTGCTCTCTCAAGTTCATTGTTTCAATGAATTTATGAGATTATTATCACTACACCTATAATACACATCTTTGTCATTCTTTATATTGAACAATTATTCACTTTCCATTCTTATTTTCTTACGATATCATGTTAATCACTTAAAACTCATTTTTTTGCACCCATATTTGCATGATTATATTATTAGGAGTTATGACATTTTTCATAATTTCTCTCATCATATAATATTTATGATTCATGCCATGATTGTATCCTAAATATACCTTTAATTTGTTTTTACCTATATCTTATCCTCTTTTCTTAAATTTAGGTGCAACAATATTTATGTGTCTTCATTATCATATCTTTAGTATACATGCTTGTAAATTAATATTCATTACATTTTTAATAGCCTTACCTTATTCTTACCTATTCATTAGGATATGACTACCATACCAGTCCCAACGTTTTCTCCCCAAATTTTGGAACCTTAATTTGGTGGTATTATAATTTTTAAATTCCTTTTTATATTAAATTTGATCAGTTATAGGCCAGCCTGTGATTAAAATTAATGTCAGGGTTTCATATATATAAAATTTGCTTTCCTCATTTGAAGGATCCATTCTCTAGAAATTGAAGGAGACCTCTAGGTTTATGTGGAATCTATAAGAAAAAATTCATCATTCGTCAATTATTCATCAACCTTTTTCATCATCAATGCAAGCTTACGAGATATTGAGGAATAATAAGGAGATCTATAATTGATCATTGGATTGTACTTCTCCATTAGGGTTTGGTATGGTTTCATGTTATTTTCATATCTCTCTGTGAGTTTCATGTCATTCATTTTTAGATTTACATTATTGATTTAGATCTACATTGCATTTCTGATTTGAATCATTTACATTACATACATTTAGGGTTTTTACTCAAAACATAGGGTGAAACTCTAATTTGCATTTTAGCTCATGTAGGAATCTTACAAAAACATGAGATTCTAGGGCGCACACACTTTTCAATACTTTATTGGCTATTTATGAAGGTGGAAATCACCAAAACAAGGGGTTTGACTAAGACAAAACCCTATATAGCCACAAGCACACCATTTTCCATCTTGCAGACATAGGTATAGGTTTATGTTGAGGAGGGAAACTTTGAGGAGATCTAAACAATATCTCATAAATCCATTTCTAGAATTTGGCCCTAGATCTTAGGGAGTAGAGTGCCCAGTAACCCAATCCAGATCAATGATGCTCAAATTTCAGTATTGAGTGCACATCATGTTTCCTCTCTTAGATTTGTACGTTGTGTCTTAGATTCATTTTTGTATCCGACTATTATTTGTTCTTATTATTGTTGTTCTTATTACTTCTACTAGCTTAGTTTGTTTGCATCTTACATTTAGCACATTCCCTTTCATATTAGTAAACGAATAGAAACCGTAAAATTATTCTTTGACTCTCTTTCATAATAGAAAGTCAAAGTGAATCACTTCCTTAGGCTCTTTTGTATTCCAATGTATGGATGAAAGTGAGATTAGGTCCTAAACTACTCAATTCCATTTTCAACCATCATAGGTAGTTAAAAAATTAAACCTGAAATCCTAATGTAATTATTAAACTCTAAAGGTAAACCTTAGGGAGTGTAAGATAAGTCAATTTCAAAAATATGTAACAAAAATAGATGCGTTCCTTAAATTATCTAGTGCAATAAGAAAATATACAATCATTAAAGAAATAATAAATCTAGAGAAAGGATATGGTGTTGATAATTATCATAAAAATAAACAAATATAAAAATTAAAATATTTGGAGGTGAAACTTAGATGAACAAGTAATTTTGGAAGAATATTCTATTGATTAAAACAAGAGAGGGCCCAAAATTTTAGACACAAGAACAAACCAATGGATAGAGTGAGGTCTTACAAGTAGTGAAACAAAAAAAAATTGAAGATAATAAACTTTTGATTGTAGCAGGGAATCGGGGTGGGATTGGTGAACACAATGTACCAATGAGAAGGGGGTGAATCAGTGGTTCCTAAATTATTTTATTTTTAAAAAACCTTGGAACACTGGTTATCACCCTAAGCACTAAACAATCAAACTGGTAAAAAAAATGTAGATATCAAAAGAGGCAAACACACAAATACAACCCACAACACTAGATGTACGAGGAAAACCCAATATGGGAAAAACCTCGATGAGAAATGTTGCTGGAGTCTACTGCTCCAATCCATCCTCACAATGAAATAATGGATTACAATGATTTAGGGTACCAACCCCTACTGATTTAGGACACCAACCCAAGGAGCACTAACCCCAGCACCAACCTCCAACTCGGTGTTGTATAATGAAATACAATTTAGATACAGTTATAGCATCTGGTTGCAAATGAGTTCTGCAACACCTGAATAATGGATTTTTGTCAGTTAACAACCTCCTCTTCTTCATTGGTTCTCACACTACCGATTATCAGATTACTCTCTCTGATCACTCACAGGTTACTCTTAGCCTCTCTTCTTTCTCCCTCAGCCACACACCACACTATGTTACTCTTAGATGCCTTCTTGATCAATCACACCTCACCGGTTAGCTTAACAATTAGACCTCCAACAATTTACCGGTTACTTTGTCTCTAGTGGTCAGACCCTCTCACCAGTTCACCTGCTAACTCACTCTGCAACTTACTAGAACAAACTCTAAGAAAGATTATCTTTCTCCTTTCCCAAACTCTCTTCTCTCTCACTCTTCGCATCAAGCATCAAGTGATTTCTATCTCGAGCTCACATATTTATCATCTAGGGTTCTCATCAAAACAACATTTAAAGAGTGTCGTGTTAGGTTTTTCCTTCACCAAATCGATCCATATTGGATTTGATTCAATCTTCTTCTTCAAAGAGATGATCTTCATGTCATCAATCAACACCACCAATAACTCGCATTCCAATGTGTGTTTTCTATATCTAGAGATATGCATCATGCTTTTATGCATTTCTCTGTCACATGCCATTAATGGCTATGATGTTTCCTTCAGCAAATGGGTACGAAGATCAGATCTTCTTGTAGGATAAGCTCAATCGCTTGCCAGCTTGTCTTCCTCGAGCCGCAATCTTCTGGCAACCTCCCATGACTTGCGGGTTCTTCATGGAAGTCGACCTGCTTGCTAACAGTTACGTTGATGCACACTTCACTGACCCGTGCATTATCACCACCTAGCTTCCAGCTATAATCTTTGTCGACATCCACCTCTGTTTGGTTTTCTATGTTGATTTGACATTCTTCATTGACCAAGATTGACTACCGGTTCAACTCACCTTACCAGTATGACCTAACTCCACCAGTGGGCCTTCATTCTTGCATACCTCTTCTCTGTTGGTTGATCAACTTGGCCTTTCATCAAACATGTTGGTCCTACTACTCAGTCCATTTACCGCCAAAATTAATCTTCTCTAAGTATACCAGTTTAAATCCTTCAGTTCTTCTCTTTCTTTCTTGCTTTATCTTGTCGATCACCACTTCTTTCTCACAGGTGACTATGACAAACCCGCTGACATCAAAGGCAACCTAATGCCAATAATTCCAACAACAGTTACATCAAAATAACCAAAATATACAGGGCTTTTATGGGACGATGTAACCCAAAATCTATGCAACCTTGAGCTGGAAGGAAAGATAGCCAAGGAAAAGGAAATTCGGGTTTTGAAAGGCATCGTAGAACCTTTTACAAAATATACCACTTTGAACTGCAAAACATGCAATCAAAGAATAGAACAAAATAGATAAGACAAGGAGGTTTTCAAGAGAACATTGTGCTTGATATCAATATTTAGTTTTCCTTCGTAATATTGTTCTAGATGTCAATAATTGAATTTCTTTTGTTAAAAAAATTTAAGGCTCTTTTTGATGAAGATATTTGTTAGGACTAAATATTAAATATTTATTCCTCTAGTTTATTTTATGCTTGCACACTTGTCGTTCATGAGTATAAACTAAATGTTTTTTCTTTAATGTGCATATTTTTTGTTTAAAAAATTATTGCACAATATAAATTACTCTCTATGATGTCGATATCCAAGTTGATGTAGGGTCAGGTGGTGTTTATAAAAATATTTGAAAATATGTTCCTCAAAATCTAATCTATAATGACAAAAAATAGTTCTTTGAATGAAGAACAACAATCTATGGAACAATGATAGAAAGAATCAAGATATACAATGCAATGAACCAATTTCATGGATAAATATATCACTTAAAAAGTAATTATATTTATATCACAAATAACAAATAACCCAAGAAATAAAGGAAGAGAGCATTTGTGTTGTATTTCCATCATTAAAATACCAAAATATCTACACAAAATAATTTACTTTTAAGTGTTTTTATCAAGAAACAATTGAATTCATATATCTTTCTTTCTTTTCTACATCATAGATTTATACATAGACAGCTCTACTCCGAAAGCAGCTAATTACTAATACATCATTACCAACCTTTCTCATTCAAAAAGAGTTCCATACAACAACAACAAAAAAAAAAAAAAAAAGCAAAAAAGTAAATTGAATGGTGACAATGACAGAGCGCGTATTTGAAAAAAATTTGCGATTACATCTCAAATTTTTGACGCAATAACAACTCAAATTACCAAAATATCTTTCTAAACTCGTTTCCCTGAAACGCTGTAGGACTAAACAAAGTTTCAAAATAATATCAAACTGAAACTCGAGTGAGATATGTCCACGTTGAGTGGGCGAGAAATCGGTAGAATCTTCACGTTGAGAAGCCGAATAATGTGTGGAAACCGAGTAAATTGAACGGTGACCATGACAGACCGCGTGTTTTAATCGAACTTCCCAGAAAAAAATTCGCAAAAAACATCTCAAATTTTTGTCGCAATAACAACTCATATTACCAAAATATCTTTCTAAACTCGTTTCCCTGAAACGCTGTAGGACTAAGTAAAGTTTCAAAATAATATCAAAAACTGAAACTCGAGTGAGCGATGTCCACCTTTGAGTGGGCAAAAAATTCGGTAGAATCTTCACGTTGAGGAGGCGAGTAATGTGTGGAAACTTCACCTAAACAAATTTGCGGGTAATTTACAAGCCACGTTTTCAAATTTTCACACAAGGGATTGTAAACTCACGTCATTAGCCTCCCTGATTCGGTCCATTTTACACCACCAAATTCGATCCTTCCCAAGCTATAAAGCCAACAACAAGTCCTCAAGGAAATATTCTAACTATCCATCATTCTTAAGCAACTCGAAAGGAAAGTACTCGCACAGAATTCATCTTTTCTTAGCACTCATCGATGGCGGCCATGGCTTCAATGATGATGAAAGCACCCGCAGCCCTTAACTGCGGAGCAGTCAAAAGGAATAGTGTGGGTCAGATCACTAGATTGCCCAACAGTAGCCTCCAAGTCAAGTGCATGGCTGCAAAGGTTTGCTATTTTGCTGTTCGTTTAGCTATTTTGATCTTTATTCTTATGAAGCTTTGGCTAATGCGTTTTATTTTGGCACGTGGATCAGGATCCAAAGGAAACGTCCTCTACTGAAGGCGTTTCTCCTTCACGCTCTACAAAGGTAAGAAACGCTCTAGATGCCCATTTTATAGTTTATTTATATGATGTGGACAATTTATCTCATGTAGGAAATATGGAATCCAGGTGAGCACGAAATTTGGCGACCTGTTTGCGTTTTCAGGGCCTGCGCCGGAGATAATCAATGGAAGGGCGGCCATGTTGGGGTTCGTGTCGGCCATTGCAGTGGAGGTGGCCAGCGGAAGAGATTTGTTGTCGCAATTGAATAGTGGAGGACTCTCGTGGTTTGCGTTAACTGCAGGATTAATGACGGTGGGGACACTGGTGCCCCTGTTCAATGGAATATCGAGGGAGAGCACGTCGCAGCCAATATTTTCATCCACAGCAGAAATGTGGAATGGGCGGTTTGCTATGCTCGGCCTCCTCGCATTGGCTTTCACTGAATACGTCAAGGGTGGACCGCTTGTATAAACACCTTAATATCTATTTCTATTCAAGCACAAGCTCCAGTATTGGAAGCTCTCACATGGCATTCCATGTTCCAGTGGAATTTTCTTGTACCGTTTAGCATGTCATACAGTTCAATTATACAAAACATTGTAAAAATATTCAATCGTATACTATAAAGAAAGTTTGAGTTCAACGACTAGGGCACTTTACTATTTTTTGAAAGCTTGTTAAACAACAAATGCAGTAAGATTTCTTAGCGTTTAAATACTCTTATACATTTCAAATATGTTCATAACAATTCAAATCAGTGCAAGAATTTAAATATCTGGTGAACTGGAAGATTTCTCATTGGTCTACCAATTTATGTAGATGTTCAGTCTTATCATACATCTATTAGTTTTACACATGCACTAATTCATTAATACCTTCATTTTACAATTCTTGTGGCCTAAGTCATTTTGACATGCATAAAATTAATTATGTGTCTTTATATCTGATTCCTACAATTTTAAAACTCAAATTCAAATTTTAGTTTACTCATAATCATTTGTTATTTGTCAAAGCTAATTAAACACATGTTTAGATGATTTATAGTTATGTTCTTGTATTTAAAGGCAAATTCATATGCATTCTTTTAAAAGTTGTGTATGGAAACTTATGTATCCCCATTTAAACTATATTCACATACATTCATTATTTAAATTTATAATATATTACAATCAATTTCCACGTACATCTAGACATTCACTCCATGTATTGAGATTATCATTTCACTATGTGAGTTTTTTTTTCATTTGTATTCAAGATTGATCATATCGTCTATTGGAATGAACCTAACATTTTAAACTTCAAATTTAAGTTCTTAGATCCTAGCCTCATTTATTAGTCATTATGAGCTAGCCTTGTGCATGTTTGTTAGATGTGTTATTATGTCTCTTCAAATCATTGATCTAGTTAATCAAATCTTCTAGATCTAAAGTTTCTAAGCAACATGAGAGATCAATCTTAGGTTTGCTTCTAGCTTTCACCAAGGTAATTGAATTTTTTTCATTCATTCTAAGGTCCTCCACAGGATTATATTTTTTCATTACACCACTATGAATAGATGACGGATAAAGATTCAATATCATATCACATTTTTATTCAAGAAAGTAGTATTAGGTGAAATGGTTTCACCTAAACTACATGACATAATTTTTTTTGACAAAACTCTATAACATGAAACAATAAGTTTTCTATATTCTCATTTTAAAACATAGATAAGATTGAATTCACATAGATTGTTTTGTCCAAAATATTTTTGAGAAAAAATGTTCTAGTTGAAACACTTTTGTCTCAAAATGTCCATATGACAACCTTTGTGGCATTTTAACCCTTGTTGAAAAAAATCAATTTTAACTCTAGATTTGTTTAACTCAATCTTATCTCTCCAAAATGGAATTAAATTGTCCAATCAAATCATTTCACCTGGATTGTGCTTCCTTCGAATCGATCTCGACTGTTCATTAAAGATCAATGCTAACCTTTGGTCTCCCTCTTGATTTGGTTATAATTTCGGGCTCTCATTCTTCGATCGGCATCTAAGAATTTTACATCGTTATTATGCTAATATTGTGTTGCAAGTTATAGAGGAAATTTTGAAGAAGCTTTGCATAGTTAATTCATCAGTCAACTTAGTTTTCATTTAGATTTCTAGTTCATTAGCAACTTAGATTCATTTCTCTTATATAGATTCAATTTCTTGCATATAATCTAGATTACCTTCATTTAGAGCTTTGATCATTTAGCTTGATAATCTCATTTGGCTTAATCAATTAATCTTGCATTCAATCTTGCATTTAATTATTAATTTTGCATTCGCCTAGTTGCATGCATTTAAAAATCCTCTATTTGAGTGTAGTCTAGTCACTCGATAGCTTTGCAATCTGAGAGCAATACACACTCACACTTTCTAGGAGGCAATAAGCTAACTTGCAATGGATTTTATTTTGTTGTTTTTGATCAACTAACCCAGGAAAATAATGGTTTATTGAAGCATTTGTGCCCTTGCAGGTTCCCCAAATTTCACACA
The DNA here is from genome assembly GCF_030272615.1 of Cryptomeria japonica. NCBI lineage: Eukaryota > Viridiplantae > Streptophyta > Pinopsida > Cupressales > Cupressaceae > Cryptomeria > Cryptomeria japonica. Next base: position 612,306,923 of record NC_081412.1, on the reverse strand, counting down.
CACACATATGTGGATTTTTCAATCGAAGGAACATCTACACACCACAAGTTTTATGAGAACTCAAGTAAAAATGAACGCAATTTTGTTTTCCATAAATACAATGCTCACAGAAATCAAAGTCAAGATTACAATCATTCAACCCTTCAACAAGGTTTTTATTTTTCAAGGTCCTTACACCCTTTTCTCCAATGTGGCCAAGCCTGTGGTACCATAACATAGTCTTCTTTGCAGGTAACTTTGCTTTAGAAGAAAGAGAACCCTTAGGTACCCAAAAGTTGTTTCCATCTACAGAAGGTGAAACCCTCAAATCTTCCTCAAATTTACTTTTTATAGAACTGTTATTACACTCAACAGTGTATGCATCTAGGTTATACAAAGTGTTGAACCTAACACCTCTAGCAATTCCCATAGCACCCTTAATAATCTTACATCCTGCTTTATAAAAAGACTACCTACACACCTGCATCTATCATTTTGCTCACAGATAACAAATTTTGTTTAAAACCAGGGATATGCAACACACCATTAATCCTTTTTAGTCT